>NC_139459.1:312885000-313452500 GCF_057233095.1 Heloderma suspectum
TATCACGTTTTTTTAAAAAAAATGGAAATGGCAGCGGCGGCGGCCGGTCAGAACACTGGCCGCCGCCGCCGCTGCCGCCGCCCTGCCACCGGAGCCACCACCAGAGCCACCGCCATCAGGAAGATCCACCCCAGGTAAGTCTCATCCCAGGGGGGTGGGGGGGCAGACCGTTCCGCCACCGATTTCGGGGGGCCGAATGCGCTGGCATTTGGCCTCCCCGAGATCTGTGGTGGAATCCTCTGACATCCCTAATCAAGGTAGGGATGTCAAAGAATTCCACCATGTACCTTGGTGAGGCCGAATGCCAGTGCGTTCGGCCCCCCAAAATCCGTGGTGGAACAAAGCCCCCGCCCCCCCAACCCACGAAAAGTGCGCGAAACAGAGCACTTACCTGCTGCTGTCCGCACCGCCATTCGCTTCTTCATCATAGCCGTGATAGGCTACGTAAGTATTTACGTAACCTATCACAGCAAGCCAAACACCCCCCCAAAACAAAACAGCGTACACAAATGGCGGTGGCTACAGTGGCCGCCATTTGCGTTCCCTATTTTTAGCCGTTTTAGCCTACGTAAATATTTATGTAAGATATTAAGGCGAAAATAAAAGGAACGCAAATAGCACCCACTACGCTAATTGCATTCCCCTTTTTTTCACCGTAATAGCCTACGTAAATACTTAGGTAGGCTAAAACGGCTAAAAATAGGGAACGCAGATGGCGGCCGCCATAGCTGCCACCATTTGCGTACGCTGTTTAGTTTTCTTGGTTTTTTTGGCTTGCCATGATAGGCTACGTAAATACTTACGAAGCCTATCACAGCAGCTTCACTGTGAAATGGCGGCCTGTTAGGCGGCCGCCCTTTGCGTCTGCAGCCGCCCATCCATGCCCGGAACTCTGGCTGCGGACGGCCCTGGCTGGTGGCTCTGCAGAGCTGCGGTGGAGCAGAGCCAGCCAGGCAGGATTCCGGCAGGAGGAACGGATCGCCTCCCCCCCCGTCAAGGATTTCCCTGGTCAAAACCAGGCAAGTGTTTCGTACATCCCTATATCAAGGTCTTTAGGGAAGGTTTCACTCTGTGTCTGATCTGTTTGGAAAGTCAGGCTGATGGGTTTGCTGTTCTCACACCTTGGGATGGATCAGATGATCCAGCACATATATGTGGGGAGTGAAAGCATGCAATCCATCTCTATACACACATAGCACTGTTTGAATAGAGTGCCAGCTCTTTCCCTCTGGGATTCTTCCCTCTCTTTGAGACATCCACTTAAGCTCCCTGTTCCTAAATGCCTAAAACTCTGAAAGAGTTTTAGGCATTTAACAGAAACATTTATGTTTACATTAGCATTTATGCTATGTTAGGTTTTAAAATAGTTTTGTGGTGGTGGTGGGTGTTCATGTAACACTTACAATCAGTAATCACATATGATTGCCTCTTATCATCTTCGGCAATTGCCCAAGAACAGGATTCAAGCTGTGGAATGACAGATCCAGTCCTGTAACATTTTTGTTAACAGTTACAACAACAGTTTCTCTAAAATGGCTGATAGTACCAGGAGCTTTTGCTCTCCATGCCATAAGAAGTATCAGCAATATCAAACAGACTAATACAGTTTTTACATTCTTAGAGTAACAATTCTGGGATTATTCTATAGGATTCACTTAAGATTCATCCCCTAAGTGACGATTCCGAACAATAAACCTGAATGCACCATGATTTCTAAATAGCAAATATCCAAAAGATGTTGACACTGAATAAATGGGTTTCCTTGCCATGTAATTGAATATCTGTGGATTTTATTTGCAGTAAGCACTAATCTGCACAAAATGTGTTTATTTTCTGCTTATCTGGGAATAAGCTTAGCAGTTTGACTCACTGAAGCTAAACCTAAACTCAATTGAATGTACATCACTCTGTATTTTATAGGGTGATTCACTTCATTGACCTATGAATATAGTGGGGCTTACTTTTGAGTTCCAAAGCAAGAAATGTTTTTAAGTGGCGCATCCCACAGACCAAAATGGAGGTAATGAAAACATCAGGGATGTAGCTGCAGCAACCTGTAGGTGCATGCAACAAAACAGACACCCTATAGCTTTTTCACAAATATATATATATATATATATATATATATATATATTTAAGAGGAAATAATAGGGATGGCAGAGAAATGCCCTATCCCCATGTCCAACCTGCCTGGTTGTGGGGTGTGTGTGTTGTGGGCGGGTGGGGTGAGGAGACGTCTTGGGATGCCATTGGCATCCCTAGTGGTGCCACTCATAGGGGAGGAGCCGGCAAAGCCTCTTCAAGCCCCACGCCTCTCCCAGAGCAATCTCTCACTTCTGCGGCTCCCTCCCATCCTCCTTTAAGCAGTGTGGGTGCCAACCGGTTGCCCTTTTGGGAGCCATGTAGGAATTTTTGGCTCACAGTCTGATTGGCCTCGACTGTGTGTATTTTTGCCTACTTCACACTGTTAATGGGGCAGGGCATGTCCTGCAGGTAAATAAGGTCTAATCTTCATGATAGGTCACATTTCAGTTGGTGGCTAGGATGGTCAAAGGAGAACGAGATTGGGGATGGTGTGCATGCAGAGGCACCTTGTGGTTCTGCGTCTCAGGGTGCTGCGAACAGGTTCTGCGTCTCAGCAGGGGGATAAGGGTTGCCTGGGAGACCAACTCACCTCACTCACCCAGGTGTTTGGCGGCACCGGGAGGGGGTGACAGGGGAAGGTCTACCTCCCCCATAAGGGGCAGTCCGGAGGGGTGGTGAGGCTGACATGCCACCCCTCAGGCTGGGTGTGTTTCTGCCCATAAATGTGCCAGCTAGCCGCTGGCACAGTCAGAGCCCATCCTAGGGATATACGAAAGTCACTTCTTAATGTAAACTAATAAAATTTGTGGTCCTAGTTCCTCTAAAATTGTGTCTCGCCTCTTTCTTGTAGGTGCAATAAACGTTCTGCTGCCCACTGAGGAAGAAACAGAAAGCATTACAATACAATCCTATGTATGTCTCCTCAGAAGTACTGGTTGACTTGAATGGGGCTTACTCCCAGGTAAGCGGGTAAAGGATTGCAGCCTTAAAACTCTTTCCAAGTCTAGGCTCTAGTATGTTTTGGAATCGTGTCCAGAAATGCTTCAAAAGCCTTATTCATTTTCTGTGTTGGAATGAAATTGGCTCCTCTGGCAATGCTGCTGGAGTTAAAAGAACTTTTATGAAGGTCACTTCTGGTGTGCTGGATATCACACATATCTGTCAAAGTTATGACAATTGCTCTCTCACAAGGCTAGATATACATTTCAGAATATTTTAATACCTTATATTACAGCTCATTATACTTTCTGATGTAGGGATGGACAACCCAATCTATTTCTGGTCCATTTCACTTTGGCATGTATTCACCCATAAGTCAATTCTTACCCATTTCTACGTTAATCTGCATTAAAAAAAATCTGCCCCAAACTTGCATTTAAATATCTATTTCAAACACATTCTCTCAAAACACACATTTTACAGAGATGATTTTCTCTCAAAATATGCATTTTAAAAGTATTTTGATTTGTTTCTTGAGCTGAACATTTAGCCGAAAACAAAATTCTAAGCTACACATTAATCAGGGAGGTGCAGATAAGCTAAGTTTATACTAGAATTCACAAAGATCAAAATGCTCTTATGTTGGTGTTCTGTGGTCCTCTAGCCAGGATGATTTTATTTTACTCCCCTTTCTCCCCATTGGGAGGAAGATACAGGTGATGATCCTGGCCCATGTGTCTGGCCTAGGCCATTGGATAGGCGGCCTGAGGACTATTTATTTAAAGTGGCAACACCTCTTCTTGGGCCTCTCTTTCCTTCAAGGAGAAGAGCACGTGCCCCATCAGCTGCATCAGGTCTGTGCGAGTCCCAGCTGCTGTGGCCAGCAAATGAAGGCAGCCAAGAAGCATCATACTGGAGCAAAGATTGGGGATTGAGTGTGTGGGGGCAGGGTGAGGCTGTGGCTCGTGCCTTGCCTAGCGGCCTTTGCCTGGCCATCTATTTCACACGTCCCCAGCACATCGTGGGATGTGAGGAGACCGCCCCCTAAGGGCAAGGCCCATGATGTAGGGCCATCCCTTGCCTGCCTTTGATTAGAAAAGAAAGGGGAGGGGGAAAGAGGGGAACTTGTCTGGGGGATGAGCCCACATGATGCAGACCACACATTCTGAGGAGAGGTGGGAGTTATGCTGTGGCAGGAATCACCCCAGTGCTTCATGTCAAAAGAGACGGCGATCCAAGTTTGTCAAGAATGGTGCTTCAGCCGAGAAAGGAGAGGGCGACCCCAGCACAGTTAAACTAGCCCCACTGGCTCATTTCTTGAACCCCTGCCTGACTGGGACAATCAGTGGAAAATCAGTAATTATAGGATCACATACTGTTTTTATGAAGTGTAATAGCAGCTGCACCCCCCCCCCCATCTGACTGTGAGCATGGCACTGAGGAAGGTGATTGTAGGTCCCCTTTGAAGATTATGTTCTCCCCCAGGGTCAAATAGCTTGTGGATGGCCGCTTTATCAGGAAAATGGCATTGGAGAAAAGGTTAAAATAAACCACCCTATGCACCATGGTAACCATGCATCATGGCCCCAATTGGATTCACACACACACACACACACACAAGCAGGAGATCTGATCACAGATTTCCCATTGTGAAATATATTTTGCTCTTTAATTCTATATACATTTCAGGTGTATATTTTTAACCAGGGGAAGCGCTGAAGCTCAGTGGTGGCTCAGTGGCAGGGCACCTGCTTTGCCCGCAGAAGGTCCAGTTCAAACCCTGGCATCTCCAGGCAGGGCTGAAAACATGCCTACCTGAAACCCTGGAGAGCCGCCGCCAGTCAGTGTCAGCAATACTGGGCTAGGTAGACCAATGGTCTGGCTCAGTGTAAGGCCGCTTTCGATGTTTAGGGAAGGGACCTTAGTTCAGTGGCAGAGCACATGCCTGGTATGCAGAAGGTCCCGGGTTCAATCCCCGGCATCTCCAGGTAAGTCTAGAAAAAATCCTGTCTGAGACCCTGGAGCGCCGCTGCAGATCAGTGTTGATAATACTGGGTTAGATGGACTGATGGTGTGACTCGGTGTAAGGCAGCTTCCTACGTTTCTAACCGCAATGCCAAAATCTACATGAATGTCTCAGAAATTCTAATGGAATCCTATGGCTAAACTTTTAATTTGCCAAATGCTATATGCAATTTTTGTTTCATGATCTAGCAAAGAGTTCAGCACTGAAGCCTTTCCAAATCAGAATTTTTCAATGTGTTTCTGTGTTGGATTGGGCCATTTTATTTTTCCCTTCACTACAACCCTTTGAGATAAGTCACTTATTTCAATTCCACAGACGGGTAACCACGAGTCACTCATACATCTTCTACTGCCTGGTAACATGTGAAGTAGCTCAAAGATTTGGTCATTGTATGGGAGATGCGGTGGCGCTAATGCATTTTCCCAGGTTTGGCTGTGCCAACACAGTCCATACTTAAGAGAACAGAGATCTGCATCACGTACGACCTGATAACTTCTTATTTGAATTACTGTAATGCGCTCTATATAAGTCTACTCTTGAAGACAGTCCAGAAATGTCAGCTTCTAAAAAAAAGTTCTGCTTCTAGGTTTTCAACAGGAACTTCCTATGAGCATCACATCATACCAGTATTGAATTACTTGCACTGGTTACCAGTTTATTAGCATTTCATGAAAACCTATTTCTATATCTCCCTTTCCACCCCTTTAGATCATCAAGAGAGACCTTGCTTTGGGTACAATAGCATTTGGTTGGTCCCCCATGGTGGCACTAAGCTTGTAAAAAAACACAAATCCCTCCTATATGCAGACCAGTTTGCTCAGCTACAGAGAATGGCAAAACATTTTTTTGAAAAATGCTGGGTGTCTATGGAGCATTGGAATGTGTCATTTTAATGTGCTAATTTCATGCTGTTGTATGAGCTGTTCACATTCTGACTGTGATTTTGCCATTTTATTGGGTTAGAGTAAACATCAAACAAGTGCACAGATGCTGAAGCGGATTTTATTCATGTTTTTCTCCTCTTCATAATACTAGAATACAGGGATACAGAATCAAAGTGCTAGGCAGGAGTTTCCAGACAGCAACCAATAGTTAGTTTATGAAACTGCCTGGCATAAGACATGATGATGGCCAGTAGTTTAGATAGCTGTAAAAGGGGATTAGAAATTTTGTTATCTTTTCGGTGCCAGGTTAAGACCTCTCTCTTTTCCCAGGCATTTGGCAGCATATGATGAGTTTTAATCGGTCCTAGATGTGTCTTTAGTTATGTCCGACTGTTCAAAGTCATTTTTAGCTATATATTGTATGTGTATATTGTCTGTGTGCTTTTATGTAAATGGCTTTTAAACTTTGTATATTGTATTTTAATGTTTTAACTTCTATAAACTGCCCAGAGAGCTTCGGCTATTGGGCGGTATAGAAATGAAATAAATAAATAAATAAATAAATAAATAAATAAATGTTAATACTACTACTACTACTACTATCATGGGAAAAGGTCTATCAGTGGTTGTAAATCATCATGATGACTATACAGAATTTTCAGTTCCCACTGTGGAAAGCAGGAGGCTTCCTGGACAGACCTTTGTTCTCTTCCCTCATGTTCTTATATTCACATATCATATAGATTTGTACCCTCAAAGTGAGATGCCTTCTATCACTACTCAGAATACCTCTCATTGAGAAACACACAATTTCTTTCTGTTTTAGGTCAGGAGAAAGCACTGCTGTTTTCCAGTCCAGCATTTATAAAGGTATTCTTCTTTGAAAATATAACTGTATAAAGAAAACATTCAAAATGAGACAACCACCTCTCTCGTGCGAGCATGAAATCAATGAAAAATGTCAGTTACTACTGGACGGGCGGGCAGAAGTAGAAAGAGTGCATTTTTGCATAATCTATCTATTTCTCCTTTCTTGCAAGGCTTATGCTTCTCTTCCCATTTTTCCTTAAACCTATCAAAATTCTCTCTCTCTCTTTCAATTTGTCTCCTATCAGGTTTCCTTACAACAGCTACAACAGACATTTCAATGCAGGCCACATACAGCATCATGACAAGGACAAAGAGAATGAAATTACCAGTGCATTTACGATCTGTGTCTTCCTTTTTTGACCCACTAATCGTTAACTTGCAATTGAAGTTTTCTTCCCAGTACTCCGCAAACCACACATTTCTTCTGTTGTTCTCCAATGTCCGGGAAGTAAAGTAGGTATCAAATCCTGAGAGAGATACATTATTATTATTATTATTATTATTATTATTATTGTTATTGTTATTGTTATTGTTATTGTTATTGTTATTATTATTATATAAGTCATATATAAAATGGATGCTTCAGGATTTGCAAGATCTTGTGGAACCAGGAATAAAACATTCAAGTAGAACAGCTAAACTATCTGGTGCTCATGCATTAACAGTTAGTAAGAGGAAGCATCAGTAAATAGAGCTGTTCAAGATCCCATACTAGTCAATGCTAGGAGAGGCATAGTAGCTGAGCGAAGTCTCCAGGGGCATTATTGGGTTCTTCAGTCTTCAGATGTGGGAAGCTGAGGCAATAGATGGGGCAGGATTACTTGAAGAAGTGAAATCTGTTACAATTAGCTGCTTGCTTAATGGCTAGCTGGTGAGAGGGCATGGAAATGGAGCTGGGCCAAAATTTGTGAGAAATTTCTCAGAAAGAAATTTTCTTTTTCTGGTTCCCCCAAACCATTGGACAATTTTAGCCCCCCTGAGAATATATGGCAAAATTTCCCTTCCAATTTCTCTACCTATATAAGGTGAATTTCAGATGCTGCTGTATATCTAGTTTTAATATATATTATTATTTTAATATTGTTGAAGGAAGCAAGGGCTTCCCTCTATTCCAAGCAGAAGGCACTGAATTTACTTCTGAGGTATAGCTGGAAGGAAACCCACACACAGCTTTCTACTCTTTCCTATCATTCCCTCTTAGCCTATTGTTTCCTTCATCCATCAATATGAACTCACAGTGGAGAAAGGGGTTGCCCAAACTCCCTGCAGTGTAGGCGGGGACAAACAATTATGCAGTAAACTGCCACCACCCCTTTACATCCACTTCAGCCTGAGCCAGGAGCCTCTCAGACCTTTCAGGACACACGCAGGGTGTGGAAGTAAGGCTCCAAGTTGGTACCCTCTATTCCAAGCAGAGGGTGATGAATTTAGTACTGAGGTATACCTGGAAGGAAGCACTGAGGCATACCTGGAAGGAAGCATCTCTAGAGATAGAGATGGTGTTTATTTACATGGGGGAAAGGGAAAGGGATAAAACTTTTAGAAAGATCAAAGAGAACCTTTGGAACAGTATTCCAGGCAAAAATAACAAAGCAATACCTTAGTCTATCTATATGTTACCTAAGTACGGGTCTCCCGATAGGACAGGATCCAATCCAGGATCCAAGAACTCACAAGCCCGAAGGCAAGTCGGCACAGGTAGGCAGAAATGACTGGGCAGCTCCTAGTCTCCCTTTTTTATCCCCAGACCCTTGGCAACTCCAGGAAGATTTCCTGTAGCCGATCACAAGCCGACTCCAGCAGCATTCCCAAACCCTATGAGTGAGGGGGGAAGTCCCCACAGGAACAAAGCTGAGATCGATCAGCCCAATTAACTGAGTCTTACTCTGGCCTTGAAGGCCAGGGCTGCCAGGGCTATCTTGAGATAACAGACACACAGGCGATTGCATCACCATGTGCTGCTTCAGTTTGGCCAGACAGAGAGGTCTCACAGTCAGAGCACAGAAAGATAATGGAGCTCTTGACATGATTGCACTGTCAGAGTATAGGAAAAGAGTGGAGTTCTTGCCAGTTTCATTCAATATTGAGTCAAAATCCCTTTCATGACAGTTTCATTCAATATTGAGTGAAAATTCTGGAGCAGATGATAAAGGAATCCATCTGGAAGCACCTTGACAACAATGCCGTGATTACTCGAAGCCAACATGGATTTGTCAAAAACGAGTCCTGCCAGACAAATCTGATCTCATTTTTTGATCAAGTAACCTCCCTTGTAGACCGTGGGAATGCTGTAGACATCATATACCTCAACTTCAGCAAAGCTTTCGACAAAGTGCCCCATGATCTCCTGATGAGCAAACTAGCTCAAAGTAGGCTAGATGAAACAACGATCCGGTGGATCCACAGTTGGCTACAGAATCGGACTCAAAGAGTGATTATCAATGGGACCTTCTCAAGCTGGGGAGAGGTAACGAGTGGGGTACCGCAGGGCTCAGTTCTGGGCCCAGTGCTCTTCAACATTTTTATTAATGACTTGGAGGAGGAGGTGCAGGGAATGCTGATCGAATTTGCAGATGACACCAAACTGGGAGGGATAGCTAATACTTTGGAAGACAGAAACAAAATTCAAAGTGACCTGGATAGACTGGAGCACTGGGCAGAAAACAGAATGACATTTATCAGGGATAAATGCCAAGTTGTGCACCTAGGAAAAAGAAACCAACTGCACAATTACAAGATGGGGGATACGTGGCTCAACCACACTACAAGCGAGAAGGATCTTGGAATTGTTGTCAATCACAAGCTGAATATGAGCCAACAATGTGATGTGGCTGCAAAAAAGGCAAATGCACTTTTGGGCTGCGTTAATAGAAGCATAGCTTCCAAATCCCGGGAAGTACTAGTTCCCCTCTACTCAGCACTGGTTAGGCCTCATCTGGAGTACTGTGTCCAGTTCTAGGCACCACACTTTAAGAAGGAGCTTCGGCTATTGGGCGGTATAGAAATAAATAAATAAAATAAAATAAATAAATAAGGATGCAGACAAACTGGAGAGGGTTCAGAGGAGGGCAACAAAGATGATCAGGGGATTGGAAACAAAGCCCTATGAAGAGAGACGGAAAGAACTGGGCATGTTTAGCCTTGAGAAGAGAAGACTGAGGGGAGATATGATAGCGCTCTTCAAGTACTTGAAAGGTTGTCACAGAGGAAGGCCAGGATCTCTTCTTGATCATCCGAGTGCAGGACACGGAATAATGGGCTCAAGTTACAGGAAGCCAGATTCCGGCTGAACATCAGGAAAAACTTCCTGACGGTAAGAGCAATACGACAATGGAACCAATTACAAGGGGAGGTGGTGGGCTCTCCCACACTGGAGGCCTTCAAGACGAGGCTGGACAGCCATTTGTCAGGGATGCTCTGACTTGGATTCCTGCATTGAGCAGGGGGTTGGACTCGATGGCCTTGTAGGCCCCTTCCAACCCTACTATTCTATGATTCTATGACTACTATTCTATGATTCCCTCAGACAAAAGTTTTCTGAGCATCCTTTTGGCCCTTCCCAATAGTTGGAGAATTCCCCCTAATGAGAAATTTGGCAACAACAACAACAACACCCCGTCCCATTTTGCCAGGGTTGCTTGATGAACTGAAATCAGCCAGCACTGAATGGATCACAAATGGAGCTGAATGATGTGAAGGTGTCCTGGTGGTAAGACAAATAGGTATAGACTTGTGTGTGAAAGTATCTGTTGCACTTCCCTAAAACTATGCCTATGTCAATTCTTTTCATTTGCAACGTATTTAAGTAGCTATCAAAAATGTTAAAAGACAGCAGTTGTACACCTGGCATTTCTCAACCACACCGTGCCACACCGTGCCACACTATGTGCATTGTCAGGACCAGTCAAGGCACACACTAGCCAAAGTTAAGTATATTTTAAACCCCATTGATTTCAGTGGGTGGGACTTATGTATATGAAGCTCGCTTATATCAATTTTGGTCATTGGTTCATCTAGCCCAGTACTCTGTACTTTGACTGGCAGTGGCTCTGCCAGGTCTCAGAAACATGTCCTTCCTGGGCTAGATACCCCAAATCCATATTAACCTGAGATACCAGGGACTGAATCTGTGAACCTGTCATGCAAACTGTGTTCTGTATGACTCCTTCACCTTTCAATATATACCTAGTTCTCCCACTAAACTTAATGGGACTTAAAATATTAAACTTTGTGTCAACCCTGGCCAACATTTGTATTGCAAGTGCAGCAGAAAACCATGCAAAATATATGAAGACTACAGTTGTGGGAAATTGTGTAACCAGCCAAAGCTAACTCTTCTACTGAAATTAATGGAACTTTTATGCTTATATGTCCCATGAGAATCAATGGAACTTAAAAACGCTTCACTTTCATGGGATCATACCACATGACAGAAAGAACTAATTATGTAGAAGCTAGAACCACCACCACCCCACTACTCTGAACTTACATTATAAACAAGTTGACCATTTCCAACTGGATGCAGCCTTGTGAAAAATAGTTGGATGTTCATTCAGAAACAGATGCCAAGAAATATGCTTGCTTATTCAGGCTTCATGATGGGGTTCTAAAATCCCAGAAACTCTAGGTGGTACTGTTGAGTTACATCAGAATATAGGTATTATATCACATATAGGCTGGCTGATGACAATTCACTTTACTCTTTATTACAGTTGTTTAGACCCATTCAAGTTAAAATATACAGACAAGTATACAAATATTGAGACATCGGCTACAATTTCTTCAACTTAACTCATACAGTCAAACAACTTGGCTCTTGTTTGCATGGTGATTACAAAGAAATTAGCCACCTATTCAGTGACATGCGGGATCTTATCCGAGAGACAGTTAATTACCACTCTTTCATTTGGATGGCCTGGGAAGTTGGTCAGAAGAGGATAAATTATGTGGCATCTCAAATCAGAATAAAAACTACAGTATAAATGTACATGTATCAAAGTTTCAGGGACTCCTGCTTTGCATGGACACAATCTGTTCTGAAGTGGAATATTCAGAAATTTGCCCTGGAGCACTACTGTTGGTAGAATATTTAGTCTTGCGAATATAAATGCTCTATGAGCTTGTATATTCCTAAGGGATGTCAAGTAAGAAGATGAGATACCATAACTAGGGAGAATCCCATGGGCCATTGGAGAACAAGTTCTGTTAGCCGGAGAGTATAGATCCTGTCTTTCAATGTCATATAATGTCTGGATCAGAGGTTTGGAGGCTTGCTGTTGCTCAAGCATTAGAAGGGATTCAAAAGAAACACTAATTGAGCTAATTTTATGTAAAATGATATGGGACCATTTACTAGAATGTGAGTCTGCTAGCGCAGAATATATAAAACTAGATGCTGGTGAAGAAAAATGCAGGTGTAACCAAACTTTTAGTGCCTGGGCCCATGCTCTGGTTTCGTCAAATCCTACACCCATTTCCAAACACATGGCTGCATATCCTACACAATTTTTGTTGTTGTTGTCATTAAGTCGTGTCTGACTCTTCGTGACCCCATGGGCCTTCCTGTCCTCTGCTCTCTCCCGGAGTGTGCTCAAATTCATATTCATTGCATCGGTGATACTATCTAGCCATCTCACCCTTTGCCGTCCCCTTCTCCTTTTGCCTGCAATCTTTCCCAGAATCAGGCTATTTCCAGGGAGTTTTCTCTTCGCATTAGGTGGCCAAAATATTGGAGCTTCAGCTTCAGTATCTGTCCTTCCAATGAGCACTCGTAATACGTAATATATTTGCGTAGGCTATTAGGGTGAAAAAAGGGGAATGCAAATAGCATAGTGGGTGCTATTTACATTCCTTTTTTCCCACCGTAATAGCTTATGTAAATATTTACATAGGCTAAAACAGCGGGGGGGAAAAGGGACACAAATGGCACCCATTACGCTATTTGCGTTGCCCTTATTTTCGCCGTAGTCTACGTAAATCTTTACGTAGACTAGACGTGCCAAAATAAGGAACGCAAATGGTGGCGCCCATGGGCCGCCGCCATTTGGGTATGCGCTTTTTTTTTTTCCAAAGTCACCCATGATAGGCTACATGATGATTTATGTAGCCTATCACGGCTGACATTGGAAATCTAGCCATGATAGGCTACGTAAATCATCACGTAGCCTATCACGGGTGTGTGTGTGTGTGTGTGTGTTTTACTTTTTTATTTTGTAATGGTGGTGGCGGCAGCCAGTCGGGAGACCGGCCACCGCCTCTGCCCCCGCCGAACCGCCGCCGAACCACCGCCGGGACCCGCCGCCAAGAGTGACATTCTCTGAAGGTAAGTCCCATCCCGGGGGAGCGGGGGGCCAGCGGAGAATTTCCCCAACACTTTCGGGGGGCCAAATGCCTCGGCGCTTGGCCTCCCGAAGATTCATGGAGAAATTCTCCGCCATCCCTAATAAAAACAGATTCAGTGGCTTAGCTCTAAATACTCTGAGGGATGGGGGAATACTTTGACCACCTTGGGTGTAATAAAAACAAACAACAGTGGATGCACTGCAATTTGCAGAATTGAGTGCATTTTTGCATTGTAAATTCCATTTAAGATTATATTGGAAATAAAGCCTAGGTACTTAAATTGTTTAACCTGTTCCAAAGTATTGCTCTTTAATGTCCAGCAAAACTTTTCCCATGACTTAGAGAAAACCATAATTTTAGATTTTACAAAATTTATAATAAATGAGTTTTTATCACAATACTCCGAGAAGGCCTATAATAGTTGTTTCAAGCCCAGCTGGGTTAGAGATAATATCACAGCATCATCTGCATATAACAACAAGTCCTGTCTTAAACCAAGGTTGGGGGGTGTCCTTCTACCAGCAGCAATGATGGAGCTAAGCTGCTTTAAGTTGTCTGATAAGATTTTTTATTTCATTTGCACTCACTGGAGGCCAATCAGGGGAATCTAAAGATGAATGGTTTGCAAGATCAGATGAGGAAAGAGGGATCATAGAAAATGCTAGGCTTCTCATACCTGGACTGGAATTAAACAGTCAGGTGAGTCTGTCCTACTTTTGAGGATCCAAACCTGTAACTAGGGTCCAAAGGAGTTTATTTTTATTTGTTAGTGAAGCGTTTATCAATCGTTCCCATGTTTCCATTTGTGCCACCCTTTTCTTTTTAGCAATAACACTTTTATATTTCTTTTTTTAACTCATAATACTCAGTGGGGAGACTGTTTAATTTATTGTTACAGTAGAGGGATTGCATCTGATTTTTCAGATGTCGACATTCTCCGTCATACCAAGGTTTTAATCTTTCCTGTTAAACTGTTTGTCTGTTGTTCAAGGGCCATCTGAATTATCTGAATGAGGTTAGCATAAGAATGTAAAGCATCATCAATATGTTGAGTGTTGGTTATCTGTTCACTTAAGGTGTTAGAGGTAGGACAATTAAGATTTTCTTTAGTCTTTTTGTCTATGATTTTTGTCCATCTTACTCATTTATGGCAGGAAAAATTGTCTGCAGCTAACATAGGAAGAGAGGGAAGGGGCTGGGATATTTTTTTACTAAGTTCAGTCTCATAATTAATGGGAGATGTTCACTATCTATTCAATTCCCTACAATAAAGTCAGAAATTTGGCGTTTCAGCTGGGATGTCAATGACACAGCTAGCTCCTACAGAAGTAAATGTATATTCACTGGAAAAGATCCATTATTATGTGGAAAAGATCCATTAAGGATGATTATATCAGAACAAAGAGAATTTCATTAAGCAAACTCCAGTCTGGTTTATGTGAAGATCTTTAGAGGACCTTGTATAGGGAAGAAGACCGTCAATGGAGTCATTAAAATTACAACATTTAGAATGTATCAAAAGTGGAGCCATCCTTCCCTATTCTTGTGTTAAAGTCTCCAGCCAAAAGAACTTCAGCAAAAGTATATGGAGATTCTGCTTTTATCACATACTGTGTTAAACTTTCCCACTGGGCGAATCTACTTGCTACTCCGAGGTGGAAGGTATGCTCATTAAAAATGAGCAATTGAAAAATATTATTTGTAATTAATATTGCATCTCAACCTGGAGCGAGGTAGAAACAAAGCAACAAAGGCCAGCACTCAAGTGTCCTCGAGACTGGCTAGAGGTAGCTGGAACAGAAAAAGCAGCAAAACCATTCAAGAGAATTTCATCATTTGTCCAGGTTTCCTGCAACGTTATTACATCAAGAGGGGAAAGAAAATTCAAAAACTCCTTCTCTTTAGCTTTCCCCTTCGATCCAGAAACGTTCCAGGATAAACAATTCAAAGTGGAGGTTCTGTCATGGAGTCAGTCATGCTGATTCAAATCATCAGGTAACACCACTCAGTCATAGAACACACAGTCATTCTTAGCTGAAGGGCAAGTTAAGGACTCTCTCTGTAAAGGAGAAAGAATTTGTTTTTTTGTTTGTTTTTTGCTGGTGATCCCTGTTCCGATGGTTCTAGATATCGATTTATACAGTTATTTCTGGGCACTAATGAGCTTGGACCTGGTGTTCTGAAATTATATGATAAATCAAGTTGTTTTGAGGCATCAATCAGAGCGAAATTGCCCTTTGATTTGGATTTGTTTATTTTGCAAGTAGGGACTAAAGCAACAGGAGGGCCTTTATGGAATTCAGGAAAAATAAATCAGCTTTAGGCTGAGGTGGGGATTTAAATTTTACAGAAAGTTCTTGAAGTCTTTCCTTCAAGTCAGAGAGCCTTTAAACAATATCATTCTGCTCTTTATCTGGAAGTTTAGAATAGGGCCCAATTAGTGCCTCTTCATTTGAATCAAAAGGAAGCAGATTTATCTTCAGTTCCTATTTGGTAAGGGAACCTTTTGGGGATATGATTCCTCACATCATGTTGGCTTCCCATATTACTACACTTCAGCTCACCCGCAGGACCATGGAGATGATCCCAATCAATCAAATCTATTTCCACCTCTCTTGATTTTTCCCTGTGATGAGATATTTTACTATTAAATTAGGGGAAAGCACTCTTATCTGTTTATTAATAAAGTATCATGAAGTAATTGCCCCCTTCTCCTCACACCATACCTTAGTTCTTATTAACAGAGAGGGTACCTTGGGGGAGGAGAATGTCAGGATAATTTTTTTCAGGGTGGAAGCTCCCATAATTGTTTCAATTGATAGAATATCCATCTCACTGAAAGGTACAAAAAGTAAAGATGCTAAATTTAGTTAGGCCATTGAAACACATCCCCAGTAGGGTAGAAAACCCTTATAGGGCTAAACAAACAAAACTATATTATTAGGTTGGAGAATCACCTTATCAGTAATGCCCGGCTCTTCCTCTGTCAGATGCTCAGTTCCATCATATCTCAATATCTTCAAATTAGAATCACATGCCTGAACTTGCTTGTCTCCTCTAATAACTGAAGATGTTACATAGACACTAATTTATCCAGTTTGGTTAAAACCGCATCTAATTCTACCTGAGTTTTATTTACTGCCTGTAAAATAGAATTATACTGTTCTAAAGATGGGCTTGCTTGATTTTCCTTCTTTGGTGATAAAGCTCTACAGGTAGCTACATTTATGTTCTGATTGGAACCAAAAGACTTTAGTTGATTCGAGTCTTGTGCAAGAATTTCATACTTATTTTGAGTAGGGATAGTATACGATGTAAAATTTGAACAGTTGTTGAGATCAATTAAAAAACTCTCTAGTTTACTTTGTTTAGCCATAGGAAAGGAGGGATCTACCATCTCTTCAGCAGACTTAAAATATTTTTTTTCTTGCCCATGTTAAAAACCCAGCTAAACTACACCAGGGTATGGGGTCAAAAAGGGAGACTTAGAATAAGTTTATAATACCTTTACAGAAAGGTAATAAATAAAATCCCCTAACTAATAAGACACCTTTGCTTAAAATATTTGAAAAACAAAGAAGCTAAAAGGGTAACACAGTAATTTTTTTACTTTAAAATTATTTTCCGTAAACCCAGAAAGAACTTTTAACAGCTGAAAAAGCTATTTAGACTTATCTGTTCTAAAAACCAAAAAAAAAACCCCCCGCACAAAACCAACAATACTGTAATTCAAACCCCCAAAAGAAAATATGTTAAGTACGTGTATTAAACAGGTTTAAAATAATTATCCCAGTGTAGTAACTCCAGCAGTCCTAAAAGAAAAAAAACAAAACAAAACTATAGCACCCACTTTACAAAAATGAAATATTGGCAAGACAAGTCCCATAAGGGTTTCTTCAGACATTTCAAAATGAATCCTCACATCCTGATGCATTCCAGTGTGGTGTAGGGACCACTTTGATTGCAGATTTGTAGTTTTGGCCCCATCTCTTTTGCCTCTGGCTCCACCCACCCCTGGAATGTGACACACTCCTTCCCAAGAGCTTCTCTGAAATTGCACTTGGACCTCAGGCTGAAAGAGGCTCCCCACCCCCAATTTAGATATTTTCTAAAGGCACATAGATGGGGACAGGGATTTCAGCCACCAGCCCCACCCCTCTATGTGTATTCAGCATGATGTCTGTAAAGAGCCTGTGTGTACTGTGTACACAAACTGTGTACACAGACTCCGTCCACAACTGGAGAACATAGATATTCAAAAGATTCCCTCGTTGTATGAATAGAACCTATGTGCATGCCCTTTGTACATATCTAGGTTGTGCTTTTTTTCTTTTTCTTTCAGACACTGCACAAAAGATGTGTACAAGGCCAATGGCCAAGAGGAGTGCAATGCCACCCAGACTTCTATATGTGAATTCAGAAGAACATCAGAATGGTGCTTTAGTATTTCAGGATTCTTTCTGTGTTTATCTGAAGCAGTACAAGAGGAAGCAACTTATACCTCCTTTACTGCCACTTCCATATCTCATGCAAAGAGGAGAGATACATCTATTCCAGCACAACTATATAATGCCTCACTTGCATGCCACTTGCTATGTTCCTACAGGAAATGGCTGCAATGACAACTTAAGCCCTATTCAGACATTTGGAAAAGCAATTTTAAACATGTGAGGAGGGAGAGCGCACCAGCCCCATCCCCTCAGTTGTTGCTCTCATTGTGCTGAACGCATGGAGGGTGAATCTGTGAGGAGAGCTTTCTCTACCCATGAGGACTCTGCGTGTGATCTGGAATACTGATTATCCAGCATTCCGGATCATGTGAACCCCTCACAGACAGAGGAGGCTGTCCTCTTCACAGAGTCTCCCTCCACGTGTTCAGCACAACGAGCGCAACAATGGAGGGGGCAGTGCTAACACACTCGCAGTCCTCATGTGTTTAAACAATACACTTTTAAGAACGTCTGAATAGGGCCTTTGTCACTGTTTCATATGAACATCCAAAGCTACTTAGAAGCTGACATTCCAATCAGCATCTCCACCATACTGGACTCAATCAAATGACCAGAAGGAAGAATCCTTTATTCCTACCAATGAAAGTCAGGATTCTGGCTAATTACCTTCAAGGCCCAGTCACAATTTAGATTCAGTGAAGTTAAGATGATTCTTCCATCAAGCAACAGTGCAAAAGTAATTGAAAGCTACATCTCATACCTTAAATGAAGTATGTATGTATGTATGTATGTATGTATTTATTTATTTCTATACCACCCGATAGCCGAAGCTCTCTGGGCAGTTTACAGAAATTAAGACCACAAGATACGGCATAAGACAATATAAAATATGAAAGCTTAAAACTAAAATATAAAAGTACAATCAGAATAAAACCTAGCAGCAATGCAGAGATTTAAAGTACAGATTAAAAACAGCAGAGCTAAAAGACTAGAATGCGAAAATGCTGGGAAAATAAAAAAGGTCTTCACCTGGTGCCAAAAGGAGTACAATGTGGGTGCCAGGCAAACCTCTCTAGGAGCTCATTCCACAGCCAGGGTGCCACAGCAGAAAAGGGCCCTCTTCCTGGTAACCACCTGCCTCATTTCCTTTATTATTTGTTTGTTTGTTTATTACATTTATATCCCGTCTTTTTTTCTCTTTAAGGAACCCAAGGCGGCTTACATTATCCTCTTCCTCTCCATTTTATCTTCACAACAACCCTGTGAGGTGGGTTGGGCTGAGAGTCTGTGACTGGCCCAAAGTCACCCAGTGAGCTTCCATGGCTGAGTGGGGACTAGAACCTGGCTCTCCTGGCTCCCAGTCCAACCCTCTAGCCATTACACCACGCTGGATCTCCTTTCTTTTGGCAGGGGCTCCAGGAAAAGGACCCCTAAAGACAAGCTTAGGGTCTGGGCAGGTACATATAGGAGGAGAGAATCCTTCATGTAGCCTGGCCCCAAGCTGTTTGGGGCTTTGAATATTAATAGCAGCACTTTAAATCAGACCCGAACGTGGACTGGCAGCCATTGCCACTGGAAAAGTACTGGCAAAATGTGATCTCATTGGCCAGTCCCCATTAACAATCTCACTGCCCTGTTTTGGACCAGCTGAAGTTCCCAGACCATTTTCAAAGGCAGTCCCATTTATAACACAGTGCAGTAATCCAGACGAGAGGTTATCAGAGCATGGATAACTACTGTAGCTAGGCTATCTCTGTCCAGATAAGGGCATAGGAGGACAAATACCATCTCCCCTTTATTTGAAATTTAATCTTCTGACTTTGCCTTCTTTTTGTCAGTTGTCAAAGGAACTGAGCTGTACTACAAGATACTTAGCTTTGATATGGAAATTTTGAAAAGGGGCTGAGTTGTGTTGTGAAGACTTTTTATTTTTTATTTTGGTCTTTCTCTAGGAAACTCATTTTTGAGAGCTTATCTAAAGCCTTGAGGAATCTCAGCTGATAGATCAATAGTGAGCTCTTTTCAGGGGCTTAACACTTTTTCAAGTGGAGGGAGCAATCCTATCGGGATAGGCGCCTGCCTCTGAACTTGGAGGTGACTGCCTATCCAATGCAGGGCAGGAGAAGTGTGGAGGGGATTGTCCCCTCTGCTATTCAGCCGCCCTGCATTTGCAGCTGGACAGGCAATTTCGGCTGTCTAGCCATGGGAAGGCGGAGTGGGGGATGCAGCTGCTGGACAACATGTTGGATATGTCATACCAGCATTTCTACCTTTCCCACCCTGGAATGCCCCATTTTCACTGCTCTGTGCTCCCCTTCCAAGCACAAAGCCCAGGGCCATTCTGAGCTGTCTGCAAGGCAGCATGGGAGTGGGGGAAGGTTGGTTCCCGGAAACCGAGGTATCCTATGGCCATCTAGCCACTGACTAGCAGCCATAGGATTGCTCCCTAAGATACACTGTGTGAAATCAGTACCATGAAATAGTTCAATTTCTCATTAACAGACCTTGCAGCAACTTTTTTCTTCAGCATCTTGTGTTACAGATATATGATAGCAATTCCTTTAGGTTTCCCACAGGCCATGAACTATATGAAAACAGCCTTCTTGGGGAGAAAAGGCTTTGTGGTTGTGGTTGAAATTACTCACCAATCCCACCAGCTACTCATGAGGCAAGTCTCCTGAAAACATGTATTTCTGCCTTTTTAAAAAAAACACCACAGAGAACCTGACACTGTATGAGCAATTTCAGTGTAGCTGATTTGCTTTTCTTTCTTTTTTAACAGTGTCATTTCCTATTGGAATTACACGGCTGCCCACCAGCCCCCAAACCTGAAACATGAGAATGGCACTTCTGTGCATCTTTTGAACAGTGTGGAATGTTAAATGAACCCACTGCAAATAGCTGGATAGTTGTGCCCTTTGTGAAAATTATCTCTCTGAAAATTATATTCCATGGTGATTGGGACCCTGCAGGACAAGTATTCTGTAAAACTTGATTATCAATATTTGGCACACGTGTATAAGAGCAATACATGATACCACAGGGCGGGGATGGGAAGACACAAAATACCATTCTGTTCCCAGTTTTCAGCTAAGCTAAGTAACAAGGCCATTTTCAAATTAACTAAAGTATTAATTGATTGAGTGAGTGACTAATTAATTAATTAATCACATTTCTATACCACCCAATAGCCACAGCCCATAGGATTTGACAAAACTGTTGAAGATTACTTACTACTTCTGCAATATTAATATGTACTGCATGTACATGACTATAAACCCCAACTTTTTTCCCTACAAAGAATATTGTGTACAGTGGCATTAATTATGGCATCTTTTATAAGGTTTTCTACAGAAGATTTTTCTCTTCTTTTCAGCTCTAGGCAGAGGCAGTCAGGTGTCTACTGTATGCTCAGTACCCCCACCCCAAGCACACGCGCGTGCATGCACACACACACACACACACACACTCCACTTTGGATTAATGGGATGTTTCACATAGTTGTGCCATAATTTACCTTCTTACCTCTTACCTCTTAGATCTTCTTACCTATTCTTACTTCTTACCTCTTAGATCGTGCCCACATTACCATTTCCCAATTTGTCTGCCGCTTATTCTAGATTATACAAAATAGGGATGTACGAAAGGCACTTACCTTTCATGGATTATGATGATGGTGGGGGGGGAGGCGCTCCGTCCCTCCCCTCAGAATCCTGGATGGGGGGGAGGCGCTCCGTTCCTCCCCCCCCCAGAATCCTGGCCGGCCAGCTGTGCGCTGCAGGGATTCTGTGGAGCCACCGGCCAGCTCCGCCAGCCAGCTCCGCCAGCAGCCGGACATCTGGCCGCTGGCTAGCAGGGACGCAAATGGCGGCGGCTGTAGCCGCCGCCATTTGCGTCCCTGCAGTCAGCCGTGATAGGCTATGTAAATGTTTACGTAGCCTATCACAGCTGACTTAAAACAACAACAACAACAACAACGTGCGTACACAAATGGCGGCGGCCACAGCTGCCGCCATTTGTGTTTCTTATTTTGGCACGTCTTAGTCTACGTCAAGATTTACGTAGACTATGACGGCGAAAATAAGGGGAATGCAAATAGCATAGCGGACGCTATGCTATTTGCGTTCCCCTTATTTTCGCCGTCTTAGTCTACGTAAATCTTGACGTAGACTAAGACGTGCCAAAATAAGGAACGCAAATGGTGGCAGCCGTGGCTGCCGCCATTTGTGCACGCGCATTGTTTTGTTTTGTTTTTAAGTCAGCCGTGATAGGCTACGTAAACATTTACGTAGCCTATCACGTTTTTTTTAAAACTTAGCCGTGATAGGCTACGTAAATCTTTATGCAGCCTATCACTTTTTTTTTTTTAAACTGGAAATGGCAGCGGCGGCAGCTGGTCGGAAGACCGGCCACCACAGCCGCTGCCGCCCCTGAACCGCCACCAGAGCCGCCGCCGGAGCCGCCGCCACCACCACCAGGAAGATCCGCCCCAGGTAAGTCTCATCCTGGGGGGAGCGGGGGGGGTGGCAGACCATTCTGCCACTGATTTCGGGGGACCAAATGCGCTGGCATTCGGCCTTCCCGAGATCCGTGGTGGAATTCTCTGACATCCCTAATACAAAATCTTACACAAATACATTTTATGGGTTGGAGCAAAGGTTGGTCGCCTGCTAGCAGAATGGAAATTATTAGCAGACCAGATTCCCCAGCCCCCTGAAGCCCCTCCTCCACCCCCACTCCAAATATGTTACAGAGGGTTGGGGGACCCTCTACAGCAGATTTGGGGCACATGGGGGTGAACGGGTAGGGAGAAGACAGGAAAGTCCCACTGTGCTTGCAGAAGTCCACTCATGCAACATTGTGACCAACACTATATCCTGTTGCTTTGCAAACTATGCCCAATATAATGTTTAATCTACTTAATCTGAGAGGCTCTAGATAGGGCTGTGCACCATTTTGGTCCGAAGCCCGAATAATGAGTTGAAGCGGGCTGTTTCGGAGGTGTCTCTGGGTGGTACGAGGTGGAGCAGAATAGCAATGAAACACCCCTGAGTGAAGCAGCTTGCATATGAAGCACCTCGTCCGACTCGGGGATTTGTTCTGAGCAACCCAGACAGCCTGGTGCCAAAAGTATCAACTTCAGAAAGTTCAGCAAAGGGTGGTGGTGGAGGAGGAGAAGGAGGAAGGAGGGAGAGAGCTTTGGCAAATGGAAACTCTAGTTTTCAAATCAGGGCTGAACATAACCCAGCAATCTTCAATAAGAGACAGCGGGGGAGGAGGGGGAAAGATTGAATAACTGGAGGAAAACAGCTGCATTTCAGAGACAGAGATCATTCCAGTGGTGTTACATTGGTGGGGAAATTCTCCGACACCCCCCGCCCCCCCGGGATGGGACTTACCTTGTGTGAATGTCCCTCTCGGCGGCGGGTCCCGGAGGCGGTGCGGCGGAGGCGGCTGGTCTTCTGACCGGCTGCCACCGCCGCCAAGTAAAGTAAAAAAAAAAAATGTGATAGGCTACATAAAGATTTACGTAGCCTATCACGGCTAGATTTTCAAAGTCAGCCATGATAGGCTACGTAAATCTTTACGTAGCCTATCACGGCTGACTTTGAAAAAAAAAAAGTGCGTTCCTTATTTGGGCATGGGTAGTCTACATAAAGATTTACCTAGACTACGGTGAAAATAAGGGCAATGCAAATAGCGTTGCCCTTATTTCCGCCGTAGTCTACGTAAAGATTTACGTAGACTACCCATGCCCAAATAAGGAATGCAAATGGCGGCGCCCATGGGCGCCGCCATTTGCATACGTGCTTTCCCCCCCCCCCCAAGTCAGCCGTGATAGGCTACATAAAGATTTACATAGCCTATTACGGCTGACTTTGAAAATCTAGCCGTGATAGGCTACGTAAATCTTTACGTAGCCTATCACGTGTTTTTTTTTTACATAACTTTTTTCTTTCGTGGCCGGAGAGGCGGGGTGCTCCCCCCCCCCAGCCAGAATTTCGGAGGGGAGGGACGGGGTACCTCCCCACCCGCCAAGAATTTCGGGGGGAGAAACGGAGTGCCTCCCCCCCCGAAAACAGCTGCGGGACCAGGTAAGGGACTTTCGTCCATCCCTAGTCCTGTGCTTTGATGGGGGTGGGCAGACAGGGGGACCCACTGTAAAAATTCAGAGGATCCATTCTGAATTGGACATCTTATCCATAGCTTTATAACATGACAGGGCTATGAAGCCCCCAAATCTATGTTTTTTATCAATCAACCCATGGGCATAGATGTGCTCTCTGATATGACGGTGTTTGCGGGTATCTGTCTTGTAAAAGTAAAAATCATGAGGATCTGTAAGGATTCCTGCCTCGAATCCAGTTTTTCACCGTGGTTCCATGATGTTTTTGCTTCAGTCTGTGCAGGCAGATGTGCTTTGTGATTGGATGGTGGTTTTCTGGGCCTCCCCTTTAAAAATCATAAGAAATCAGGAGGATCCCTTTTTTATTTTTTGGATCCTCATTTTACCCAGTCCCTTTTGTGTTTACTGCTCTCTTTCCCAGCACGAGCATATGTGTGATTACTCGGAATTAACTCCCGTCGTGCTCAAAGATGGCTTGCTACTGAAATGCAGGTGCATCTGGAGCTTCAGGGGAAAGGACAAGGCAGGGAGGGGAGAGAGCAGGGGGAAGCTTCTCTTATTGGTTGAGCAGCCCCTGCCAGTCATATGATGTTCACTGCAACCCCCACCCCCACCAGGAAGTATGTTCCGTGAAAGCGATTTTTACTGGTGTGGAAAACCTGCTCATGGAGCCCTGCATGGACCACATTGCAGCAAAGCTGATTCCTTTTAAATTAACATCCAGTATGCCTCCATTAGCTTCTCCTTCTGTTGTCATGGAAACACAGCCATGGACAGCCAAGCAGGCAGGGGGTGGTGGCGGTGCGGCATTGAGAAGTATAGCTTTTTCCTTTGAGAGTTTTTGTGGAAAAACTCAAAGTTTAGCTGCACCTAGCACAAAGAGTATTGAGCCAAACTGTCTGAAATTTCGCAGGTGGGATCCCCTCCATGTCAGCAGAGAGGCCCCCGTGTTTCATGTATTTATCATGAAAACTGGAAACATTATGGCCATTTGTGTTTTTCAATGCAAGTCAACGGAAAAACGTCCAAACCGAGAGGTCCGGATATCCGAATCTCACTTCAAATCTGGAACAGAGTCGAAACAGATGGGGTCTGAGTTGGTCTGAGTCGAAATGGGGCTGTTTAGGAGGGTCTGAAGCAGCATCTGAAGTGGATTGGGGGGTCTGTGCACAGCCCTAGTTCTAGACACTTTAATCCATACAGCATCTAAATTAATATATAAAAGAAGATGGCAACCATGTTGTTGCCAGTGCATGAATCTGTAGCTTCTCTCTGTTGATAATGTAGTGCATTATCTCAGGGCCCTAGGGAGGTGCCCACTATTATTCCCATTTTCCAACTATCTAGCGACTGTCTTGGCTGAGCAGATGTTCAGACTCAAATCTCCGCACTTCTAACACTAACTGGATCACACAATGCCTTTCACCTGGTGGAGTTCAAGCAGACATTAATATGTAAGCCTTTTATTCTCTTGGTGGCTGCAGACAATATTTGAGAATGCAGTATGAGTGTTGACATGACAAACAACACAGCTGGCTGCCCTTAGTGCTACTGCTTTACCACATTCAGTATTTGTTCATATGTCTGCTGTCCAGGAGTTGAAGCAGCATCAGTGAAATGTAGAGAGGCCCTTTGTAAAGAAGAGGTATCATAAATCAATAGACACGTAAGCTAAATGCTAGTCTGATGTCAGAAGGCTGACCTTTATGCCAGCAGCAAATAAAGCTCACAAGATCAGGCTACAGGAACAAGAGAGGATGAGGATGTCAGCGTGGGTCAAAGGCCCAGACAGTAGTCTCAACTTGGGTGAAGCTACACTGACAGCTACTAATGGGACTTCATGCAGCATGAAAGAACAATGACTGGCCGTGATCACTACGCTCTCAACACAAGCCATGCATTATAGGATTAGAAATCTCTGCCAGGCTCAGTAGTATCAGGTATCCATTTGACTGGTTCCTCTACACACCCACACACGTATGTAAACATGCACACACAAACGTAGCTTGCACAGGACACGCCCCACCAGCTTTCACAGCTGTGTGGTTCTACTATTAGATGTACTTATGGTGGATTCCCAGAATTTGTTTGTCTCCATGAGGCGGCTTGCAGTAGACCTCCAAGTATCTCTGAGACTTATGAATGGTTCAGTGTGTATTCAGGAAACCAATGGCTGCTCATAAATTGTAAATAGGGGGAAATTCTGTTGAAGCTGTATGTTAAGAGAACACTTGGCTTTTGTTTTCTTTTTGGAGTTGTGTTGTGCTGCTGTAATGAAAATTAACAAAGAAAACATCAAAGACCATCTTTCTTTCTAATAACAAGATTTAGCATTTAATTAGATTGTAGGTTATCTTCTACTGGGACAGTATCCCAAATATCCAATACTGAAACTTTGATATTATACTAACTGATTTCATAAAAGGAAAGGTAATTAGATCAAGTTAAAATTGTTCATCAATTGAAAGCAATGTGCATCAGTCAACCAGACTGGAACTCAATCCAAACAGCATGGTTGACCATTACTGGAAAGTAGAGGATTGTGAGGAAACAATGTGGTAAATATTACCACACCTCTTTCCCCTACATGCAGTATTTGAAGCTTTGTGACAATATTTAAGGGTTTGTTTGTTCTTTAGGGTTTTATTTTTTTAAGAAATGAGAAATATATTGTATTAGTAGTCCCAGCACATAACATTCCCCTACACAGAGGTAAACTAAGGGGAGATTAAATTCCTTTTTTTCATTTGCGCATTGTTTCTCTACAACTTGGCTGGCCTTTAGACTGAAATGAAAGTTAAGTAACTCTGAGGTTATGAGGCGCTCAGATAGCTATTTCATTTGCCAAATGCCTCCATGCTTCTCAAAATGTATTGGAACTGCCACAAACACAAGCAAAAGGCTTTTCTCAGTGCATTTATACTTGCTTCCGAAATGGTAGTAGAATCATGATAAACGTTTAGTGCATGGCATCCCATCCCTCACAATACAATTCTTCATCACTAATAAATACAGAACATTGGAATTAGCATCCTAACTTGCTTAATTATCCAAACTGGCTGTAATGTTAACATTCAAAAGCTTTCCTCTATTACCAGTCTATGTACAATTAAAAAAAAAAATCCTTATCAGTCATAACATTGTCATTCATGAAATACTAACTTTTCTACACAGCCATAATTAATATTTATTTTATTTACATATGATTGCAGAACTTTTTGTATTACAGCCTTGCAAGCAAACTCTTTATTTACCATCATCAAATGGACAGCATGCCTCTGATTAGGAAAAGTGAGAGCTGTAGTGTCTGTTCTGCATTCCAAAATGATGTCCAGACTTTGGTTCAACTTTTGGGACCCCTGTTCTACTGTCTATTTAAGTGATATGAAATAGGAGAGGTGATAAAGTAGTGATTTCTATATACTATTTCTCCCCTGAAGAACCAATATGCAAGGCTTTTAAACAGAAAGGCACTTCCAGTATAATGCTCCAGGTTATAAAGGCCTACATGATACGGCACTTTATGTCCATGTTTTGAATATATATGTGTATATAAAAATATAATACTGAAACCAAGGAGGATGGTTTCAGACAACATGCAGGACAAGGTTTCTTGCTAATGGAAATACAAATGTGATGACATTTATAGTATTCCTAAAATAAACAAACAATTTTATTTATTTAGATTTATTTTCGACATTATGCCATGGATTCAGAGTGGTTGGTAATTAATATATTTTGGGCCAACACACTGGTTGCCAATCCATTTCCAGGCTCAATTCAAGGTGCTGATTATTGCCTTTAAAACTGGAAATGAATCTTCCGCAATCTGGTCCCTCCAGAGGTTTTGAACTACAACCTCATCAGAAATGGTCAGGAATGATGGGAGTTGTGGTCCAAAACAACTTATGGGACCCAAGTTGGGGAAGGCTGTCCTAAATGGTATGGAACAAGGATACTAAAAGAACTGCCTCCCCCTGAATGAACCTGCATGTCCTATAAGATCGGTGGAGGAATTTTTCCTAGATGTCACACCAGTATCACAGGCACATTTGGCAGGACTGCTGGAGAGAGATTTCTATCCAAGTTATAGAAGTCTGTAGTGGTAATGTGGAAGACCATTGTTATTTTGAGGAGTTAGCAGTGCACAAATTCCCTTGCCCATGTCTAGAGTTCTGTTTGGGCCTGTTTGCTGAGCTGATTAGCTATGCCAGTTGCCAGGGCCAATTATCTGTTTGAGACTGAATATTCGTTGAGTCGACTAGATAAAGCTGGGATTTCAAGGTTAGGCCACTTGTTAGCAGAGTCCCTGGGATGGGAGTTATCTATGCTGGGCTGGTTGCTTGCCAGTAGTTAGGCCTAGTTTTCTCAATCTGTAGGAATGTAAACTTTCCTGAATCTAGTGGATCAGTGCCAGGAGAGGGGTTAAGATGAGCACAATAGTGTATGTGTGTCCCTCAGCCTCTCCCACTTCAGAACCTCGACACTGGCTGATCTAGACAGTGCTGCATAGCCAGGCCATTAGAATCATGCTCTGTAATTTCTTTTTGCTGCCATTATTATTCTGTATTGTTTTGCTTTATTGCTTGATTAACTTGTTTTTGCTACTAAATCTTCAGCCTTCACCCATTGGTGTGTCCATTGTATTCTGCAACCTTAAGAAAAGAACCTTTGCCTTTTGGCTAAACAAACTGTCTGCAAGAGACTTGCCCAAGCACAAGGTAGTTTTTCTAGTGAGCAGAAAGTTCTGGAGACGCATAGCATTTAAATGTCTGTTTATTTATAAATATGCTGAAGATTTATGAGAAACCATCTGGACAGAGAGCGCTAGCCTTTAAGCAAGACTGGGCATCCATGAGGTCTCATTCTTGGCAGGCCACTGTCTATATTCTACTGCCCAAACTGTTTCACTGAAGCCCCAACCCAATACCACAGGGTACCACAAATTCCTGTAGCTAGTATTTCTTAGCCATCAAGGCACTCATGCTGATTTAAGCTACCATATTCTAGCTATCAGTGCCTGTCAATGCAGTATCTTTAGCTATTAGTTCAACAAAACCCTTGAGCTGGCTCCCTCTTTACTTGTTACCACACAATGCCATTAATTACATTCTCTTTTATCACACGGGACTTTCACAAGTTGAATGAAGTTGAATGGTTGGAGAGTCAACACAAGAAAAAGTGCTTCTTTACACAGCATATAGTTAAAGTGTGGAATGTGCTACCACAAGATGTAGTGATGGCCACCAAAATGGCTGGCTTTGAAAGGGGAAAGACAAACTCATAGAGAAAAAAGCTATCATTTTCAGCTAGTCATGATAGCTATAAATTGCCTCTAGTATCAGAGGCTGTATACTTCCAAACACCAGTTGCTGGGGAACATGAATGGGAGGGTGCTATTATGCTCATGTCCTGCCTGAAGGCTTCCTATAGGCATCTGGTTGACCACTGAGTCAACGGAATGCTGGAATAGATAAGCATTTGGTCTGATCCAGTAAAGCTCTTCTTATAGTCTTAAATTTTAGAATTTAGAAATACCGAGTCACTGCCTCCAGTGTTAGGTAAAATGCTCTGAGCTGCATTTAATCCAATTTGAATATATAGAATGGCTGGTGTTGGGGTATCCATTACATTTTACTTATATATTTATTGAAATTCTACAGAAGCAGATACTATCATCGCCATAAGCATTTCAGGGATAAGTTGAAATGTTTTTTCAGCTTTTCAAGACTCAACTTCAAACATAACAAAAATGAAAACAAAATAATAACACATATTTTCTTCATCTAGGGCAAGCTTTTAGGTAGATTCTAAGGACAGACCATCCTAGGGTTGGCGGAGAATTTCTCCCCGAAACTTCGGGGGGCCGAGCACCAATGTGTTGGGCCCCCCGAAGAAGTTTCGGGGAGAAATTCTCTGCCACCCCGCCCCCCGCACCCCCCCCCGGGACGGGACTTACCTTTCCCGAATGTCCCTCCTGGCAGCGGGTCCTGGCGGCGGTTCGTCGGGTCTTCGACAGGGGTGGGGGCGGCATCCGATCTTTCGACCGGCTGCCGCCGCCACCATTCCAATAAAACTAAAAAAAAAAAACGCCCCCGTGATAGGCTACGTGATGATTAACATAGCCTATCACTGCTAGATTTGCAAAGTCAGCCATGATAGGCTACGTAAATCATCACGTAGCCTATCACGGCTGACTTTGCAGATCTAGCTGTGACAGGCTACGTTAATCGTCACGTAGCCTATCACGGGGGCATTTTTTTTTTAACTTTTTATTTCGCGGCCGGGCGAGGCGAGGCGCCTCCTCCCCGGCCTGAATTTCGGCCGGGCGAGGCAGGAAGCCTCCCCCCCCAGCCTGAACTTCGGGGGGAGAGCAGCGAAGCGCCTCCCCCCCACCGCGAAAAGCTGCGAGACCAGGTAAGTGGCTTTCGTGCACCCCTAGACCATCCCTGGAAGGGAGAGGACCCTGTGTACATGATGGTGCTTGTGAAGAAATCAAACTGCCCTCCATTTTTATATTTACTTTTGATTTTAGGATATTATGAGGTTAAAGCGTGTGTGTGTGTGTGTGTGTGTGTGTACATGCTAGTCAGTTTCAGCCCAAAGGTTAATAGTTCAGAGGTCAAAAGTTTAGTTAGTATGTAGAAGTCAGGAAGCTGTGCTCAGAGGAGCAGGAGATTATAAAGTTCAATAGAAGGTCAGAGGAAGAGCGAGAGAGAGAAAGTTTCAGTGTAGGAAATTGAAGCTTAATTTGCAGAAATGAACTGGAAACTAACCTCCTGATTGGTTGTGAGGAGAGAAAAAACAATTTTTAAGAGATAAAACCCAAAGCCAAAAAGACAGAAAGAGTGAAGGAAGGAAAGAATGCCACAAACCTAGAGGAAAGAGTCAGAGCTGCTGGAACTGGAGAACTGATTGAGAGCATCTCTACACCAGCCTAAAATCCCACATTTAAAATGGGGCTTTCTGCTTCCATTCTAAATGCAGGATCATGATGAACTCCCTTTACACACATTTCCTTCCCCCCCTTCCCCCCTCCTTTTCCCTCTTATCTGAGTCTTCCATATGTGTTATTATACAGCTGCTAGATGGTGCTCCTCTTATTGTGGGTTTTTCTTTTTTATGAGGGAACTCAAGCAGAACTTAAGCATGGTAATTTAATAGCTCATTATCTCCAATCTTTTAAAAAATGGAATAAGGGTCATTTAATGTGGAAGATGCCCCAGAGGTTGACAACATCATCTAAAGTAGGGGTCCCCAACCCCTAGGCCATGAACTGGTACCAGTTTGTGGCCTGTTAGCAACTGGGCCGCAGTAGGGGTGTGCAAAACCCCCTTACCTTAGGTCCATGGGGGTACGCGGGGGGGGAAGTGATCCGTTCCCTCCCTCCCAGAATCCTTGCTGGCCCCAGCTGGCTCCGCTCTGTGGTGAGTCTGCGGAGCTGCCAGCTGGATCCAGCCGCTGGAGGACTTCCGGCCACTGGGACACAAATGGCATCCACGTAGCAGATGCCATTTGCGTCCCTGTTCTTCAAGTAATAGGCTATGTAAATCTTTACGTAGCCGATTACTGCAAAGAATAGGGACACAAATGGTGTCTGCTATGCAGACGTCCACCAGCAAAACCATCCCCCACTGGTCCATGGAAAAATTGTCTTCCATGAGACCGGTCCCTGGTGCCAAAAAGGTTGGGGACTGCTGATCTAAAGGATCCACAAATTTTGGTAACTAATCTCAACAGCAGGATAAAAGCTCCATGTGAAGAAGCCCTGAGACAGCTGGACCAATCACAGTAAGATATTACTTGAATAAGAGGCCTGGATGATACAGGAACACAGATTAGTTAGTTTAGCTGGATGAATTTATCCCTAGTTGTTTCAATGTTTAAAAGTAAAATTTTAAACGTTGTGATTTGAAACGTTGTGCTCCCTTTTCTTTTTGGGTTGTCCAGCCCAGGTGTAATAGCAAACCTGCATATTACCAAAAATTGATACCTGACCAAGAGATTTTTAAGTCTGGTTTAGTAGGGGCAGCCAGGGGGGCGGGGGGCAGAGAGATTTCCACCTACAGTACAGAAATGTCTGCAGGAAGGGAAGGTCAAATAGAAGTGATGGCAAACTATTTTGTCTGTTTTCTAGGGATGTCAGAGAAATTCTCTGCGGATTCTTTGGAATCCAGCCTCAGGAATCTGCAGTGGATCAGGACCACTTACCTCTGCTCCAGGAGGACTGGAGGTGGAACGGCACTTGGCTGCTTCTTGCCAGCCAGCCAGGGCCATTCGCCTCCTCCCTGTCCCTGCCGATTGCCATGTCTTTTCTTAAAAAAAAGAAGAAGTGATCAGCAGCATGTGTCCATAGGCTTATACGCAAGATTCATGACTCTATTTGCATCTAAGTCTATGGGCACATCCTGCTGGTTGCCTTTTTAAAAAAAAGAAAAAGAAAAGAAAAGACATGGCAATCGGCAGGGCCAGGGAGGAGGCAAACGGCTCTGGCTGGCAGGAGGGAAGGTAAGTGGCCCCCAAGCCAATTCCCCCCCCCCCAGAATCCTCATGGAGAGGAGCTGCTCCGAAGGATTCTGGCAGGGAGGAACAGATTGCCTCCCCCCCCCACAGATTCCTCAGTGGAACAGATCGTGGGGAATCCGTATACCCCTACTGTTTTCCCTTCCACTCAGGGAACAGGGTCTATGACAGTCCTAAATCTGGAAGCCAGCCATCCTAAATACAATATTAAATTCAAGTGCATGTTTAAATTATATTCAAATCAATGGGTGTAATGGCCCAATTCCAAAACGTCCTGCTTCAGTGCTTCCTAAGGCAGTCAGACAGTCAGATAAGGACCTGTTTCTACTATCAACTTTTATAATATGGTTGTGGGTTTGTTTAGGGTGTGTGTGTGATGAGTGATAGGGAGAAATCAAGTAAATAGGATGACACACATTGCTTAGCCCATGGAGATTCCGAGAGGTGGAAAAAGGAACCATGGTCTCCTCACCTGGTGTGGTCAAGCAAAAAAAGGAAGTAAGGTCTAAAAGCTTTTTAAGAGCTGTTAATCTGCTGTCTCTACTTTCAGTTTCATTGCAGAATTGAGATCCAAGCACTACACCAGAGCGTTTTCTTTCCTGCTTTTCTGCTACATAACCTCTAGGTGCCACTTCAGTATAGTGGAACAGCACAAATACACAAGTGAAAAAAGCAGTTTCTTTCACTTTCACAAAGAAATGCCGCATTTTCCCAGCTCTAAAAGAACTCACCAAAAGTTCTTGTCAGAAACAGAAGCAAAACTGGAAGGTCACAACATCATCTAAAGAACCTGTAAACAACCGTGAGTAGGAAATGGCAAGTGCCTTGTGCGGAAAAGCCCTAAGTCAAGTGTTTGCTTGCTTTGGTGATTATGGATGGAGAGTGCATTTGGTTAGAAATGTGAAATTTAGGAGGAGGTGGGCTTTGGGTTTCTGTCACAGGAATACCAAGATGATATGCTGAATAGTATTGCAAACAATTTTTACTGCATTGCAAAGAGATACACTGATGCAGGCAGCCAGGGTTCCATCTTAATACATTTCCAGAAGGCAGTGGACTTAGGTGTGGAAGCAATGCTGCCTCTGGTAGGTCTATTGTGGAGGTGCAAGTATTCAGTATCCTACAGCAGTGAAGACTAGGCTGCTTGAATATGAACAGCATGAAATATTGCACCAGGAAACCTTATAGAGAAGCACAGGGCTATGCTCCTTCCCCAAAGAAAATATATAGTTATCCTGACATTCCTCTAATGAAAATAAATGTATTTACTTTATCCCCCCATGATTTCATTACATGAATATTTTTATATTTAGGTAGCATCAAGTGGTCTAATTTATTCTCTGCCTGTATTATTAATATGCTTAATTACAGGAAAAACATTTGTTTCAGTAATTTCCTTTCTTTTGTAAGGTAAATAAATATAGTACAGGAACTGGTGCTGTGGAGAAATAAATAAGCCAAAAACATACCCTCACTGAAAATTGGAAATAGTTGTGATTGCACCAACATGATCTGGCCATGCTACATTACATTCAAAACTTTGAAAATTGACTGGAACCAGGATATAGTCAGCTGTACAAGAACTAGTTCTTTCTGAGTGCATAGTTTAATTTTTGACCACATTTTCTTTTCTTTTCTTTATCATCCTGGATTCAGAACCTTCAAGTCAGGGCACCGTCACATATAAATTCCTTGGCATATAATACAAACCTGTGTGACACATCATGCTTGCCTTCAGTATGAAGGCAGGATTGTAGCCTGCCCCCACTTCAAGTTCTCCTGCCTTACATTTTAGTCGGAGGTTGAGAAGAGTTCTCCCTCCCACTCACCCACCTATTCACTTAGCTGTGGGATATCTCTCTTCCACATGTCCTCCTTTTTGTCTCCTTCCTCCCTCTTACATCTGGTACTTGGAATGCTGCTATGGCTGCAGCATAGGGACATAATGGGCAGAATCTAGTAGGGGCCTTGTGCGCGTGGCCAGCCCCGCTCATCATGGGCCCCTACTGTTCACGGACCGGTCACGATGTAGCACTTCTGGGAGCAAGCCCCCAAATGAGTGGAAACACTAGGGGTGTACGAAACCCCGCTTACCTGGCTCCGCCGGGTTCTGCAGGTGGGGGGAGGTGCTCCATCCCTTCCCCCAGAATCCTCACGGGGTGGTGGTGCTCCATGCCTCCCCCCAGAATCCTGGCTGGCTGGCTGGCTCTGCTCCGTGGCCAAGCCTTGCAGCCGCCAGCTTGCTCCGTCCGTCTGCAGCCGGACATTCGGCTGCTGCTGGGCAGCCCTGCAGGGACGCAAATGGTGGCTGTCGTAGCCACCATCATTTGTGTCCCTGTAGTGAGCTGTGATAAGCTATGTAAATATTTACATAGCCTATCATGGCAGGGGGAAACCCCAGCATACGCAAATGGCAGTAGCCACCGCCATTTGCGTAGGCTGGCTGGGTTTTTTTTCCCCTTGCCGTGATAGGCTACGTAAGTATTTACATAGCCTATCATGGCAGGGGGGAAAAAACCCCAGCGTACGCAAATGGCAGCTACCGCCATTTGGGTACGCTGGGTTCCCCCCCTGCTGTGATAGGCTACGTAAATACTTACGTAGCTTATCACGGCCTCCGCAGGGACGCAAATGGCATCCCTGCATTAGCCGTGATAGGCTACGTAAGTATTTACATAGCTTATCACAGCTGAAGAAGGAGGAAGCGAATGGTGGCCGCAGGATGGCCGTCATTCGCACAGCAGCACGGATGGGAGCAGGTAAGTGCTCTGTTTCGCACACCTTTCATGGGGTGGGGGTGGTGAGCACTTCGTCCCGTGCGCCTTTCGTGGGTTGGGGGGGCGGGGGCTTCATTCCGCGATGGTTTTTGGGGGGCCGAATGCACTGGCATTCGGCCTCACCGAGATCCGTCGCAGAATTCTCTGACATCCCTAACCAAAACATGGCTGGTGGACTGACCCTAAAAGCTGTACAGATGTTCTGAAGGGGCAGGGTGAGCCATGTGAAGCAGCCTTCAGGATAAGGCATATTCCAACAAGAACAACAAAAACAACAACATGGTCTAATTATAAAATGAAACAATTGACCTACTTGACTGCATGTCCATAGAGTACCATGCATTTTATTCCAAGCAAGGTGGTTTGTATCTGTATGTAACATATTGCCCCACTTTCATTTGGTGCTATTACCCATTACTTTATATCACCTCTGCTCTTCTTCAAGTAACTAAAGAGAACATTACAGAAGTGGACAGTAATCAACGTACACAGCTTTCTTATGTGACTAACACTACTGACTTCATAAGCAGCTAGAAATGACCTCTGATTAATTTAGCTGAAGAGCTCTTAAATAATTCATCCCTCCTATTTGTACAGCACTCAAGCCAAAGTAGATTTATTTCTTGATTTTAAGTCTGAAAGGAAAACATTAATGGGAGGATAACTAAAGAAATCCATTTTAAAGTATTCACCCCGGCACATTCTCCTCATTTTTTATCATCTTGTCTGAACAGTTCACTCCATATTTTTTATAGAACTATTAAGATACTTTACGGAAGCTCTCTAGACCTCAATGCCAATAAAAAAGGAAATGCTGCTATTGAGTGATTTTAATAACTTGCTGGCATGGTTTCATAAAAATGGTTTAGGATTGTTAAAAAAGGGAAATAAAAGGTACTTACAGGTAGAATGACAAAAATATTCTTATTGACACTACGCAATGGGCACTTGCTTCTGATTTACTCTGGTTGATGAAATGAAAACAGAGTAAAAAGGCTATTGTGCTCAGGGTGGCTTTAGGCTTGGAGAATACCCATTACCCAAATAGCTCTATATGTTAAATGCTTTCATAATCACTAATATTGGCCCAGTATGCAAGTAATGATAACTCTGAACTTGTTGCTGTTGTTGTTTTACCAGACTCCTGGTTTGTCCTTTGGTTCATTGTCTCCCTTGTCAAGGGAGAGACAAATCAGAGACAAACAAACAAATGAATCTTTTGATTGTCTCTGGCTGATTGTTTCGGCTATGGGGCAGTATAGAAATATAATAAAGGAAAGAATGAATAAACACTAACCAAACCACGAACAAAAGGTCCATGGTTTGTTTGGCCCATCCCACTTGCAGTGGGAGAAATTATTTTAAAAACCTGGGTTACTGTTATGGGCACACCAGGCCACTGCCTGCTTAGGAAAGTGGGATAACAGTGTCTCCCTTACCTTCAATGGACTAATTCAGTATGAATGAACAATTACATTTAAAGCACGATATTGAAACACTTAGAGAAAACTGGCATGGGTTATGCATGCTGAAAACAGCAAAAGAGATGGGGTTGATTGGTGCAATCATTGTTAGGCTCCATACTATCACACAGCTTTACGGTGGTTTTATTAATACAAAATAGCTACCTATTATGTTTTCCCATGTGCAAGAGAGCTACAAATTAGAAGGAAATTTTCACTGAAAATAGTGTGAAAAATCCTAGCTATTTTGTTTTTAATGGCCCAAGACAGAGTACCTTTGATAATTTAACTTGTTTTGAGTTATCTTACCCTTTCTTTCTTTCTTTCTTTGACTCAAAGCCATTTCTCCTCTCACTCTTTTGCGAAACCAAAAGACTGTTTTTCCTTCCATCCCCACCTCTTCACTGAGATGTTAAAATATGCACTTGCAATCATAGGCTGAATCTCTTGAGGGGACAAATCTGGAAATAACAAATATATTTCTTCCACACCTTGCTTTTCTGTCAGCTTTAGCTCCAGATTAAGGTAAAGCTTCATCATCACACATGATCTTTTCATCACCATCCCTTTTAATGTGTATGTCGCTTTCCCACACAATATGCCCAGAGCAGGTCAGAACTAGGGATGTACGAATTCCTTATTTGCCATTCTGGGGGGGGGGTCCATGGGGGGGAAGCGATCTGGCCCTCCCCCCAGAATCCTCGCTGGCTGGCTCTGCTCCATGGTGATTCCGCGGAGCCGCTGGCCAGCTCCGAAGCCCTAATGATACGGCCGCCATTGCTGTATCACTGGCTGGACTGATGTACTGCGGATGCAAATGGCATCTGGCATAGCGGATGCCATTTGCGTCCCTGCTCTTTGACGTGATAGGCTACGTAAATCTTTACATAGCCTATCATGCGAAGGAACAGGGACACAAATACACCATTTGCGTCCCTGTTTTTTTTGACGCAATAGGCTACGTAAGGATTTACGTAGCCTATCACGTCAAAGAGCAGGGACGCAAATGGCTTAGCAGATGCCATATGCGTCCACAGTCCATAAGTCCAGCCATTGATATGGCAATGGCGGCTGTATCGCTGGGGTTTGGGAGCCGGCGGCAGGCAGGATCCGGCCAGTGAAGACTTTGTGGGGAGGCGGAGGTAAGAGATCCAATCCTCCACGGACTAAGGGGGGGGGGCAGATTCAATAGAATCCGGCCTCATTGGGGTCTGTGGAAGATTTCTCCGCCATCCCTAGTCAGAACGCAAGAACAGCAATACAAAAACAAGAATGCACATCAGTACATCAATTGGAATAATGCATCTTTCCAACAATCGCCCAAACAGTTCTGTGTCTGTGGTGTCAGCAGTAGGGGTGTGCATGGACCCCTCGCTCCAACCTGGAAGCCACTTTGGGGCTGCTGAGGTGGGCCTGATTCGCTTTTTCTGGTTCAGTCCATGGAGGCAGATGTGCTCTGTGATTGGATGGTGGTTTTGTGGCTCTCCCCTTTATAAATCATATGCAGTCATGAGGATCCCTTTTTGATTTTATGGATCCCCATTTTACTCAGTCCCCATAGCACACATTTTCTTCTCGGCTTCGTTCTGCCAAAGAAGACTGGGAAGGGTTAAGGCTTCCTCTGCCATGCCTGGCAGAGACTGGGGCAATTGCTCTCAGTGGCCGCAGTAGACACAGGATAGGATGGAGCGGAGGCAGGATGGAGCTTCCCTCTCAGCTCCTGTCCCATCCTGCTGCTGCTACTGTCACTGCCTGCCAACACCATTGCACACAATGGCAGCTCATCAGGGCAGGGGGAGGCTGCTTAATGATCAGGCATCTCAGGCACCCCAATGGATAATCTTGCACCCCCCCAAGGATACATGCACCCCACTTTGGAGACCACTGCTCTAGCCAAATAATGTTCAGGCAGCCCTCTCCTCTCCAGTAACACCACCTCTCTCACAATGAGCAAATGGAGGCTGACTCACAGCAAACCTCCCTCCCTCCTCCTCCTCCTTCTCCCTCTCCTCTCCCCTTCTCCTGCCTCTCCTGGTGGCTGGATCTCTCTCAAATTGCTACATTTGGTTCCTCCATATCCTCTTGTGTTCCGCCCTCCCTCCTCGTCCTCCTCCTCCTGCCCCTCTGCATGATCTTTCAGAAGTTGATACATTTTGGAGACAGCCTGTCTGGGCTGCTCAGTAGGCATAAGAAGAGTTCCAAATTTAAGATGCAGACAAGGTGCTTCATGGACAAGCCGCTTTGCTTCAGGTCACCTCAGTGCTGGTCTGCTTTGTATCATGATGAGGCACCTCTGAATCAACCCGCTTTGCCTTGTTATTTGGGTTTCGTACTGAAGTCATGCATAGACCTAGTCAGCAATGTGTTTTAAACTCAAAATGTTAGAATTAGAAATCATAAACTCTCCAGGTAAACCTTTAGGCAAAATTTTATTATTAATAATAAACTCTCCAGGTAAAACTTTAGGCAAAATTTTATTAATAAAAATTAAAAATTTTTTTGGTTGCATGGGGTGTTTTTCTAACCCCATAAGAAATCTGTCTCTGGTAGGGATGGTGGAGAATTCTGCCACGGACCCCAGTGAGGCCAGATTCCAAAGAATCTGGCTTCCAGAGTCCATGGCAGAATGGGGCACTCACCTCCTCCTCCCTCCAGAATCCATCTGGGCTGTCTCCTCCATGCAGCGACCCTGTGGAGCCAGCCACAGGTTCTGCATCACTGGCGATATGGCCAGCCGCCATTGCCATGCTGTATCACTGGGCTAACTCCAGAAGCAAATGGCATCCACTATGCCATTTGTGGCCGCAAAGCTGTTAGGTTAACCTAAATGCAGCCATTTACGGCTGCATTTAGGTTAATCTAACAGCTTTATGGCCGTAAATGGCATCCACTATGCCATTTACGTCCCTGTTTATTCATGTGATAGGCTACGCGAATGTCTACATAAATAAAATTTGCATAGCCTATCGCAAATAAACAGGGATGCAAATGGCATAGTGGACACCATTTGCAGGCGTAAAGCTGGATTCCAGGGGGAGGGACGGATCGCCTCCCCACAAGGGCAGATTCCCACCCAGACCAGCAGGTAGGGAATCCACCCATCCCTAGTCTCTGGTAAGGTAAATTTGTCCCCACCTCCACCCAAGGAAATCCTATGGCTTGTGCTAACCTACTGACACCAAGAGTATTAAGCCTGCTTCCCTAGACCAGTTTTCTTTGGAAAAACCTGTGGGGACATTTTGTACCCGCCAAATGTTGCTTGTGTTTGGGGCATAAAGATTCTCCAGGAAAAATCAAGAGATTATTGGGATTATTTTATGCCCCAGGCATATTTTGTTTCTGTAAAGAAAGTGGTAAATGGTTGAAATTTGGGGACATTATGCAGGTGACAGAATAAAATAATATAATGGGAGAGGACTATGTTGTACTTATGTGTTAATTCTACAGTGTAAAATGCACTTGGGGTTCATTGTCACTTTATTAGATGAGGGTTTAATCAGTAATGCATAAGCCAAAGACAAATACACCAGAACTTTCCAATGTATTGAGGCATTAACAAACACACACATGAAAACAACTGCTATTAAGAATACAAAAATGTACTACTACTGTGACTACTACTAGTAATAATATTGCTCTGCTCTCCCATGAAGCATTGTGGTTTAGATGCCATGGAAGTTATATTTCTGGTCTTTGATCAGTGATGCATCTTTTTCACATGATGTTGTAGTCACTGAGTTATGTTTATTAGGGATGTTGGAGAATTCCACCATGGACTCCAGTGAGGCCGGATTCTTTAGAATCCAGCCCCCCAGAGTCCATGGCAGAATGGACAACCCCCTGCCACCCCTGAACCCCTGAACCCCCCCCTTGGAACGGACCTACCTGGTGGTGGCAGTGGCTCCAGCGGCGGCTCCGGGTTGTCTTCCAGCTGCTGCCGGGCTGCTGCTGTCTCAAATGGCGGCCATCATAGCGGCCACCATTTGCGTTCCTGCCAAGCCCTGATAGGCTACGTAAGTATCTACGTATGATGGTGGCTGCTACGCTGGCTATGCCTTTTGCCATGATAGGCTATGTAAGTATCTATGTAGCCTGCCACAGCTTAGCAGGGACGCAAATGGAGGCCTGCGTAGCAGCTGCCATTTGCGGCCGCAGCCCGGCTGTGGCTGGAAGTCTGGCTGCGGCTGGCCCCAGCCGGTGGCTCCACAGTCTTGCCGCAGAGCGGAGCCAGCCGGGGAGGATTCCGGGGCAGGGGGGAGGGATGGATCGCCTCCCCCCCTCTGTGGACCCCAGCGCACTGGACTGGATCGCCTCCCCGCTCCCACAGACAGAGGTAAGTAGGGTTTCATATACCCCTAATGTTTATGGTTGTGAAGCCAGAGAAACATCCAGAGCAGAGTGGAACAGAATATATATTACCTGCTGGTCTCTGCTGGAGCACTAAAAACTGCACCAGAATGAGAGAGTGGGACATGTGGGATCAACGGTTGCAGGTTGTAAGAAACCTGCTTGCTATTTTTAGGGATGGCGGAGAATTCCACCACAGACTCCAGTGAGGCTGGATTCTAAAGAATCCCAATAATCTCTTGATTTTTCCTGGAGAATCTTTATGCCCCAAACACAAGCAACATTTGGCGGGTACAAAATGTCCCCACAGGTTTTTCCAAAGAATATTTTAAAGAATACGGCCCCCCGAAGTCCGTGCAGAATGGAGCACTCCCCTCCGCCACCCCACGAATTTCTCCCCGAACAGACCCTACCTGCCACCGGCTGGACCGGTCCATCCGCTGCCCCGGTCTGTGGCCGCAAATCACGACAAAGAGCAGGGACGCAAATGGCATCCGCTACGCCATTTGCATTGCTACTCTTTTCGTGATAGGCTACGTAAATATTCATGTAGCCTATCACGACTAAAGCAAGGATGCAAATGGCGTAGTGGATGCCATTTGCGGCCCTGCTCTTTGCTGTGATAGGCTATGTAAATATTTACGTAGCCTATCATGGCTAAAGCACGGACGCAAATGGCGTCTGCTATGCCGGATGCCATTTGCGGCTGCAGACCGGCAGTGGACGGAAGTCTGGCTGCGGACAGGCCCAGCTGGTGGCTTTGCGGACTCGCCGTGGAGCAGAGCTGGCCAGAGAGGATTCTGGGGGAGGGACAGATCGCCTTCCCGCCCTGCGGACACCCCAAACTGGAATGGTAAGTGGATTTCATACACCCCTAGCTATTTTCTGCACTAGCACTTATGGGGGAAATGGTTGTTGGTTGTGTCAGTGGCAGCTGGTGATTCCAGTTCCGGAGGGGTGGTGATTCCATTCTGGGTTTTAGTCACAACCAGCCAAAGCTGTAAAGGTGCTATCCAAGGTGCTGAACCCATTTCGGGGCTAAGGCTCAGAGCCTTGGATAGCACCTTTAGACTTTCGGCTGGTGGAGACATTTGGCTCCTCTATTGATATTTGTAGATGTGCAGATTAGCTGTTTCATTATTTATTTATTTATTAAATTTATTAATCGCCCATCTGACTGGTCACCCAGCCACTCTGGGCGATGTACAACCCACCATAAAACAATTTAAAACAATAAAATTTTACCATAATTTTTTTTTTTAAATACCCTAGCCCACCCCAAATGCCTGCCTGAACAGCCATGTTTTTAATGCACGACGGAAGCTCATTAAAGAGGGGGCATGACGGAGTTCCCTAGGGAGGGAGTTCCACAAAGTGGGGGCCACCACAGAGAAGGCCCTCTCCCTCGTCCCCACCAGTCTAGCTGTCCTGGCTGATGGGACAGAGAGAAGGCCATCCGAGGCTGATCTTGTTAAGCGGCCTGTCTGGTGTTGCTGGAGGCGCTCCTTAAGATTACAGTTTGAGAGTTTCCTAGAGTCTGCATTTGTAAAGAAGCTAACTAATAATCTTAACTAATAAAATAGTGAGCCTGAAGCCTTGTTTCCTGGAGTGTGTTGATTGTGAAGGGGGAGGACAAAGGAACATGACTCTCCCATTCTGGTGCAGTTTTTAGTGCAGAGAATGCATTACCTGCATTCTGGTGCAGAGAGATGTACACTCTCTTCCCCTCTGCTCTGGAAGCTTCTCTGGCTTCACAATCATAAACATAACTCAATGACTACAATATCATGTGAAAAAGAGCCACCACTGATCGAAGACCAGAAATAGAACTTCCATGGCATCTAAACCACAATGGTTAATGAGAGAGTAGAGCAATATTATTATTAGTAGTAGTAGTAGTAGTCATAGCAGTAGTATGTTTTAGTATTTTTAATGAAAATCGTTTTTAACTATTTTATATTTTGTATGTTTTAATAATTTTGTTGTAAATTGCCTTGCTATCTTTTTTTAAAGAAAAGTGATTAAGGAATAATAATACCTGCTTTTTTGGCCAAAAACAAACAGCATGCTGAGGATAATAGTGATGGGATTTCACACCATCATACACCATCATGTCTTCCCAGAGGCTGGATATAGTAGAATTATATATTTATTTTGTGTATGAAAAATGGGAATGGAATACTCTAGTGCTGTGTCAAAAACTGTGTCCTCCAGTTCCCAAAAGTTTTCTTCCTCACAAAAGAGGCTTCCATTTCCATTCTCATGCCAAATTAGAATTTATTTTGAATTCCTTTTGGTAGTGTTTCTGAGCTTAATATTGTCGAATGAGAATGACTGAGGAGGAAATGCAGAAGAAATGCTTTGCGCAGCACTAGAGTACTCCCATGGCCCATCACGCCAATTCCAATAGTTTATGGGTGGGAGAGAAAAGGGGCCCCAAATGTTTTTCCATCCTTGTCCTTTATTCACCGTGTTTACTAATAAGGTTATTCTCACTAAGCAAGTAGCCCACTCTAGGCAGTCACAATGTTGTGTGTGTGTCTATGTGAAAATACACTCTCTTTATTGTTGACATGGCAACATTTGAGCTGAATTAAAAAGCAATTTGAAAGAAAATTGTTACCTTACCGTAGTGTTTTCTCCCTCTTTTCTGTTGGAATGCCAATTAAATAGTACACTGAAGATTTGTGCCTGCGGGTATAATGAACTGCATTCACGTAAAGCTAATACATAAGCAGGAACAACGGTGGCAATTCATGCAGTGAGTGTATTGGATTTGATATAATTGGTTGTGGCTATACAGAAAAGTAATTTCTGTCTCTTTTTTGAGATAGCCACATCTACTTTCAATCTTATTTTCAACTTCTGCAGATAATGACCTATGGAAAATTTCTCGATATCTTGCTTGTTTTGTGTATCTTTTTTAAAAAAAACACACAGCCTTTTTCTATCTTTTTGTACTTGGCAACTTCCTTTATTCTTGATAACTTTCTTTTCTTAAATGAAGATTCTGTCATAAATGATCCAACTCCAACCCTTTGGATAAAAGTAAGTAAAATATAGAATTACTACAATTTTTTTCACTTTAGTGCGCACATTACTGGCTCTGTACTAATGCAGATCGTAGCTTTAATGAATCCTCCATAGGGGTGCACGAAACCCACTTACCTGGTCTCGCAGCTTTTCGCGGTGGGGGGGGAGGTGCTTCGCTGCTCTCCCCCCGAAGTTCAGGCCGGGGGGGGAGGCTTCCCGCCTCGCCCGGCCGAAATTCAGGCCGGGGAGGAGGCGCCTCGCCTCGCCCGGCTGCGAAATTAAAAGTTAAAAAAAAAAACGCCCCCGTGATAGGCTACGTGACGATTAACGTAGCCTATCATGGCTAGATCTACAAAGTCAGCCGTGATAGGCTACGTAAATCGTCACGTAGCCTATCACGGGTGACTTTAAAAAAAAAAAAAAGCGCGTACGCAAATGGCGGCCCCCATAGGGAGCCGCCATTCGTGTTCCTTATTTGGTCGCTGTAGTCTATGTGAATCTTTACGTAGACTACAGCGACCAAATAAGGAACGGGAATGGCGGCTCCCTATGGGGGCCGCCATTAGCCGTACGTGCTTTTTTTTTTTTTAAGTCACCCCTGATAAGCTACGTGATGATTTACGTAGCCTATCATGGCTGACTTTGCAAATCTAGCCGTGATAGGCTATGTTAATCGTCACGTAGCCTATCACGGGGGCGTTTGTTTTTTTTTAGTTTATTGGAATGGCAGCGGCGGCAGCCGGTCGAAAGATTGGCTGCAACCCTCGCCCCTGACGAAGACCCGACGAACCACCGCCGGGACCCGCCGCTGGGAGGGACATTCGGGAAAGGTAAGTCCCATCCCGGGGGGGTGTGCGGGGGGCGGGGGGGTGCGGAGAATTTCTCCCCGAAACTTGTTTGGGGGGCCGAACACATTGGCGCTCGGCCCCCCGAAGTTTCGGGGAGAAATTCTCCGCCAACCCTAATCCTCCAACGCAACTAAAAATGATTGTAAAGAGAGAGAGTGAGAGAGAAGGGCTCAGAAAAGATAAATATTAGGGCTGAGCCAACATGACCCCCTTTGGAGCCTCTTTGAAATCTCCAAAGTTTCATCTTTCTGAACTTACTCTAATTTGGCTTCATGATAGGGATGTGAGAGCCCCCCACAGCTCACCTCTCCTCCCCTTTGTCGAAGCATGCAAGCGATCGGCAGTCACTGTCAATCATCCCATGAACCGTTTGCGGCTTCGCTGGGTTTTGTTTTTTGTTTTTACTCAGGAACCTTTTTGTGCAAAAAAGGGTAAGGTCGCACACAAAGCCTCAAATTTGTGCACTTTAAAATCTCTGAAATGCACACGTTCAGCTACATCTGCACAACATTTATATTAGTATTGAGATCCTGCCCTGCTGCTGACAGAGACACCCCATCCCCCAAGCAAAAAGAATAAGCTGATGATGTGTGTTGGGCAGGCCCCCATGTTTCCCAGTTGAGCAATGATCTTCCCGTGTAGTGAATGGATCTGACCATTTTTCATTCTGTAAGCCATTAGCATGATGACTCACTCTTTGATTCTGCGTGCTGCTACTCTCCTCTCCTTTGTTTTGCTAATGCTGGGCACTTTAGCCTTTTGTTGTCTGAGAAAATGCACAATTATATGCTGGGGTCTGGTCACTTCAGTGCTGCTATCGCAGATTAGCAGACATGGGAATTTTTTTTTTTTGCATAAGCTCCTGTCCTGTCTGCAGAGGAGGGTTTATTGCATTATGCTTTTGTTTGAAGGATGCTGCTCTTACAAATTGTAGCTTCCTCTCCACCCCTACTTTTCCTTCTGTGTGTGTGTGTGTGTGTGTGTGTGTAGGCTTCAGGCTACATTAGCTAATTCCTCCAGAAGGCAACTTATTTGAGTCTTTGTAAACCTCAGAAAATGTGCCACTGTGATGTGGCAACCTCTTTCCAACAGTCTTTGAGGAGGGGGATGGGGCTTCATTGGACAGGCACTGGACTGGGCTATATGGTGCAAACCCCTGGTAAATCAGGGATATTTGGAGGGAGCTCAGAGAGGAAAAAGCAGCAGTAGCTCCATCAGAATGAGTTTCCTGGAAAGAAGGCTGCTAGCTAGGATGAGGCTTTCTGAAATTAAAAGCTGATCTCTGGAAGAAATTATGTTGATGCAGAGAGAGAGAGAGAGAGATGACCGTGTTGTGGGGATGGCGGAGAATTTCTCCCCGAAACTTCGGGGGGCCGAGCGCCAACATGTTCGGCCCCCCGAACAAGTTTCGGGGAGAAATTCTCCACACACCCCCGCACCCCGCACCCCCCCCGGGACGGGACTTACCTTTGCCGAATGTTCCTCCCAGCGGCGGGTCTGGCCGGCGGTTCGGCGGGTGTTCGTCCAGGGCGGGAGTGGCAGCCGGTCTTTTGACCGGCTGCTGCCCCCGCCATTCCAATAAAAGAAAAAAAAAACGCCCCCGTGATAGGCTACGTGACGATTAACGTAGCCTATCACGGCTAGATTTGCAAAGTCAGCTGTGATAGGCTACATAAATTGTCACGTAGCCTATCACGGGTGACTTTAAAAAAAAAAAAAAGCGCGTACAGATAATGGTGGCCCCCATAGGGAGCCGCCATTCACGTTCCTTATTTGGTCGCTGTAGTCTACGTAAAGATTTACGTAGACTACGGCGAAAATAAGGGCAACGCTATTTGTGTTGCCCTTATTTTCACCGTAGTCTACGTAAATCTTTACGTAGACTACAGCGACCAAATAAGGAACGCGAATGGCGGCTCCCTATGGGGGCCGCCATTTGCGTACGTGCTTTTTTTTTTTAAAGTCACCCGTGATAGGCTACGTGACGATTAATGTAGCCTATCATGGCTGACTTTGCAGATCTAGCCGTGATAGGCTACGTTAATCGTCACGTAGCCTATCACGGGGGCGTTTTTTTTTTAAAAAAATATATTTGGAGTTCGCGGCCGGGCGAGGCGGGAGGCCTCCCCCCCGGCCTGAATTTCAGCTGAGCGAGGCAGGAAGCCTCCCCCCCGGCCTGAACTTCGTGGGGGGAGCAGCGAAGCGCCTCCCCCCCACCATGAACAAGCTTCAAGGACAGGTAAGTGACTTTCATCCACCCCTACCGTGTTGGACTAGGAGTCAGGAGACCTGGGTTCTAGAACTTCTAGTCCCCACTGACTCATGGAAGTTCACTGGGTGACTTTGGGCCAGTCACAGACACTCAGCCCAACTGACCTCACAGGGTTGTTGTTGTGAGGATAAAATGGAAAGGCGGAGGATTATGTATGCTGCCTTGGGTTCTTCAAGGAGGGGGAAAGGCAGCATATAAGTGTAATAAATAACAAAAGAAGAAGGATTTGAAAGAGCCAAAATCCCCTTGCAAGAGTGAGGCTTCTGTGGAAGCAGGTGGAGGGTGGCTTTGACCACTTCTCTCAATCAGCACACTTTTTTTGGTTCATCAGGTAGAACGTGGGAAGACCCACTCACCTCTCCCTTGTTTTAAGAATGCATTTCCATGATAAAGGACAGGCTGGGGCAGGTGACTCAGTGCCTCATTCATTCTCTTTAGCTGACTGCCTGGGGGCTGGGGATATATATAACTGAATGTCTACCGACTACGGTAAGTCAGAGATTCATTCATATGCCTTGCTGTGGAAAGGGCAGGGGGGAGGGGGACCTATTTAGGCATGATGCAGTGTCTGAATGGAAGATGTGCCTTTTCCTCTTCTATTCCTACCAAGCAATATCTCTGCTTGAGGTACACAACTGTACACAACTGCAGTCCCTTTTGGTTTCCCCATTCTGCAATTAGCATATGTGCAGGCTGCGTTATGGCTATGGTATTGCTTGTTGTCTCTTGTGTTCAAGTAGCATGTCCCTCCCCCCACACACACATGCACACTCTCCATTGTGTAGTATATTCTTCATGCAAACGTGGGGAAATTGCCCCTCATAAAAATACAGCTAGTTGGAAGCACTGCCTCTCACAGCGTATTGACTTGAGAGAGAAAATGCCATGCAAAGAGTTACATGCTGCCTCACAACCCAGGATCAAAGCTTCTAGCTGCAGTAGGATAGTGTTCTCTGCTCCTGTTACCAACTAGGGATGTACGAAAGTCACTTACCTGTTCGCGGATTATGCTGATGCTGGGGGGGAGGTGCTCCGTCCCTCCCCCCGAAATTCTGGCCGTGGGGGGGAGGCGCTCCATCCCTCCCCCCCCCCCCCCGAATCCTAGCCAGCCGGCTCCGCCAGCAGCCGGACATCCGGCTGCTGGCTAGCAGGGACGCAAATGGCGGCAGCCATAGCTGCCGCCATTTGCATCCCTGCAGTCAGCCGTGATAGGCTACGTAAATGTTTACGTAGCCTATCACAGCTGAGTAAAACAAAAAACAAAAAAATGTGCGTATGCAAATGGCGCGCCCATGGGTGCCACCATTTGCATTCCTTATTTTGGCACGTCTTAGTCTACGTAAACATTTACGTAGACAATGGCGAAAATAAGGGGAACGCAAATAGCGTAGATGCTATGGTATTTGCGTTCCCCTTATTTTTGCCGTAGTCTACGTAAATGTTTACGTAGACTAAGACGTGCCAAAATAAGGAACGCAAGTGGCGGCGCCCATGGGCACCGCCATTTGCGTACGTGCAGTTTTTTTTGGTTTTTTTACTCAGCTGTGATAGGTTATGTAAACATTTACGTAGCCTATCATGGTGTTTTTTAAAATTTAGCCGTGATAGGCTACGTAAATCTTTACGTGGCCTATCACATTTTTTTTTTTTTTTAACTTGGAAATGGCGGCCGCAGCAGCCGGTCGGAAGACCAGCCGCCGCCGCTGCTGTCGCACTGCCACCTGAGCCGCCACCACCAGGAACATCCGCCCTAGTTAAGTCCCATCACGGGGGGGCAGGGGGCCATTCCACCACCGATTTCAGGGGGGCCGAATGCACTGGCATTCGGTCTCCTCGAGGTCCATGGAGGAACTTTCATGCATCCCTATTACCAACCAAATACAGGAGTGACTTATCAGAACAGTGGGTGGCCTCTGGTGTGTGGGAAAACTGGTTAGTTCTTCTCATTCCCTAATTAACACTCATTCCCCCTTCTGCTACATACCTTGAACAGTCCAGGTACATTCTATGTGTGATTGCTTGCCCAATAGTTACTGATGCAACCATGTCTTGTCCTGGCCCTGATGCAAACTACACATTGTCCCACCATATGCTACCTGAACTCAACCACTGCTATAGGTGCCCTGCAATCTTCCTTCCTTAAGGAATGCATTGTATGTTTCTGAGATACACAATGGTACTCCAATAGGTACAGCTCCAGTTAAATCATCATGAGAAAATGAGGAAAAAAGGAGAGCTTTTTTAAAAGGAACTGCACATTCAATGGGCCACAAGACACTCCTGCCCTGCCCGGCAATTCTTCCTACTCATGAAGGTCTTCCAGCGGTTTCCTATGAGACATGGTGACCTTTGTTTTGGGGGGCAGGGGTTCTGATGGCTTCCACACTGCAACAGTCACACAGAAATGCAAGAAGCAGAAATACATAAAATCAGGTATGTGCGCATTTCGCCAGTACCGATACCAGAAGCACAATTGCTGAAAATGAGGTTTGTGTGCAATTCCAGTCTGCCGGACTGGCAAGGAGGAGACAAAAAGAATTATGTAGGTATAGCACGATGCCTGTGGCAGCTGGAAAAGGAAGTTCCCATTTCTCCAGATATATATAGTACATAATTCCTGCTAGTGTGACAGTGGTATCACCATCATGGGCATATTTCTTGGGCTGTCCTTTTAGTTCTCTCACAGCCCAGTGGTCACCCTGGACAAGCTGAAACACAAACACACAAAATGACACCACACAACCAAGAGACCAAGACCACACTGCCCCTTTTATTATTTATTTATTTATGTATTTATTTATCTATTTATTTGGGTATTGCATTTCTATTCCACCCAATAGCTGAAGCTCTCTGGAGTCTGGGCTGCCGTTCACAGAAATTACAACCAAAAAGCATACAGTAAAACAATTATTTACTTCCCTCTTGGGCTAGCTTGCTCTCATCTGATTTATGAATGAAGGAACTATCTTTTTCTTTCCGTTTGTTCTGCTTGGGAACATATTCTCTCAAATGTTGGAGTTAAATTCTAAGTTTTAGGAGAGATTTGCAACATAAAAGCACATCTCCTTGCGGTGGCTATCTCAATTTGCCACTGTGAAGGACACTGCTTTCTAATTGTTACTCAGAAATTGAGGGCAATGGCCCATTTCAATCTGAATGAAATGACCATCATTCAGGTAGGAAGGGGGTTGCTTGCTCTCATCTTTTTCTAGATATCTCTGTGGCTGTGTCATTTCTCAATTCATTGAATGCACAAAATCAAAAGGGCCCTGGCAGCTGCGCTTTTTTTCCCCACTCCGAAAATGTGCATATATGCAGATGTGCACATCGGGGGCAAATGCAAAAAAAAGAAGGGCAAATGCACAAAACTGAAGGGATAGCTGCCAAAGCTGTTCGTCGAACAGACGATGGGCAAGAGCTGGGGGGAGCTGGCGAATAGGATCGTCCTAGTAGCTGAGACTTTGTGGGAATCTCTCGAATGGAGCGGAGGAGGGGTGGGCAAGGAGGGGTTCATGAACTTCAGTTTGGGGAGCCGAACAGAGAGACGATGGTCAAACATGAAGTAGGAAACTAATGTTCGCAACATCCCTACTTCATGACAATGCCAGGTAGCCAATAGGGATGTCAGAGAAATCTGCTGCAGATTCAAATGAGGCCGAATTCTTTGGAATCCAACCTCAGGAATCCGCAGCGGATCGGGACTACTTACCTCCGCTCCAGGAGGACTGGAGGCAGAACGGCACTCGGCTGCTTCTTGCCAGCCAGAGCCATTTGCCTCCTCCCTGTGCCTGCCGATTGCCATGTCTTTTTTTTTTTTTTAAGGCGATTGGGAGGATGTGCCCATAGACTTATATGCAAATAGAGTCATGAATCTTGCATATAAGTCTATGTGTCCATAGGCTTATACACAAGATTCACAGCTCTATTTTGCATATAAGTCTATGCGCACATGCAATCACCCCTAGTAGCCAATGAAATCTGGCTACATGATGGCATCTGCAGTCCAATCAGAGTGAGGCAGGAAGCATTGTTCACTCTGTTATCTTGTGGATCAGAAGTACCAATGAAAAATGGCACCCAGCTGCAGGAGTGAGCTTACTTCTGCCATCAGGACCAAATAAATAGCTGGCATAGGAAATATTTTTTTTTAGTGAATGGGGAGAGGTTTCCTGAAATCTCTGCCCCTGAGCCCCAATTCTGAATCAAAGAAAGTTCTATGAAGAACTTTCAATTCACAACTACTAGATGTCACCCAGACTTTCATGATTCAAACTCAAAAGCTCTAAAACTCTGAAATGAGAGCATGTGAGAAAGGGAGAATTAAGGGAACCTCTTCTACAGCTGCCAGTGTTTGACTTTCAAGAAGCCAAGTCAAGAGGTGGAGCCTGGGAGGTTCTGGGGCAGGCTGACACCATCACATGGCAAGACTTCTGACTGGGGCTTCAGTGTTTAGCAGTTATGACCACACAACTATGAACATACACTCTGGATCATGTGTTGTGAAATAGCAACAGACACCTTAGTGGGTCCCTTTTACAAACACTGAACACCACCCATGGTGGTTGGGCTGGTCATAAGAAACACTCATTCTCAGAATCAACATATGCACAGGTATGCACTGACTATCCCACTCCCACATTGCGCACACTGGCATTGTGGGCATTACAACGTCTGGGACTGTTCAGCTTGGAAAAAAGGTAAGGGGAGCCATGATAGACATGTAAAAAAAGTGGATACGGAGACACCAAAAAAAGAGAGCTTTGCTGCTACTTATGGCAGCAGCAGCACCACCTTCAACATCCTGCCCCCTAGAATGGCCGACTGGAAATGATGTCATGCTGTAGCAAATCTTCCCATCGGGCCATTTCTAGGGGAGAGAATGCCAACAAGTTTCTGGATGCAGCTCTGCCACTGGCTGACCCTGCACTGTTCTCACCTCCACTGTTGATACTGTGCTTCCAACAAAATTTCCTGAGCCAAGTCTGTCTACGTGCCTTTAAAAGCACACCACTGCTTGACTCATGCAGAGACGAGACTGGGACAAGGCAAATATTGGGGCTATACAAGAGCAGGAAGCAATTAGCCCAACAGGCCTGATCTTCCTCAACCCAGCAGCCCTAAACTATGAAAGTGTAATACACATGCCAAATGTAATGAATCCAGTACATCTGAGATACATCTGAACATACAAACCTTCATTCTCTCTGTCCCTAAAGCAGAAGTCCTGGGCTCCATTCAATACAATGAGCAGGGGAGCCCCCAAATGCAGGAGGGATGGATTACCACATTTTGAGGTAAGTAAAGTAATACGGAAAATAAGTAAAGTAATCTGGGAGAGAGCGCAGGACAGGAAGGCCTGGCGTGCTATGGTCCATGGGGTCACGAAGAGTCGGACACGACTGAACGACTGAACAACAACAACAAAGTAATACACATTACCATAACCCTCAACCTACCTGGAAGACCACAAAGGCCAGAGTCTAATATTACCTACCTACACTACTGCCCCACCACAGGTATCTGTGTGTCTCACCGTCTAAATACGGTAAGCCCTTAATTTTTCACTGGAAATAAATACACCTGTACACTATCAGTTCATTTGCACCTACCCTCCCACCCCCTCTAACCATCAGGGATTAGTCTCTCTGAATGGCATCCCCAAATACTATCATGTGGTGAGCACACCAGCTACACAAATAAAATAAAATACTAATTTATCATTCAAACAGTACCTGTGGTTTAGAATATGCTTGTGGCTGTCTCCTTTTTCTAGAGACGTGCTTTTTTTTTTTTGTCCACATGGGAATTAGATTCTAATTCAAATGGAACAAATGGGTGTTATTTGCTTTCCTTTATCAGTACATCAAGCTTGACACCTGCTCCTTACCAGACATACATATTTTATTTGCTTAAAAATATTGCTGAGGGAAATTTCCCAAGTCATTTCTCATTCCCTTTGGTTGCTAGTGTATATTCAGCAAATACTGTCAACAAACTGAAGGGGAGAAGAAAAACAAACAAAACATTCCGAACTTTCTTTCCAAGTAGTTTTGTAAACCAGCAGCAGGATCGAGGTTTGGACTTTTAACATTAATTCTTTATCCCCACCCCCCCTACTGAAAACGTCTTCCCACCATGAGAGAGAGAAAGCGAGAGCGAGAGAGAGAAGCCATCTCTAAAGGTGACTATCATACCACTGTTAACACTACGAATTCAGTGTGTGTGTTTGTTCATTGCAGTTAGCATTATTTTATCTTCCGAAGTTGAAATGTTCTCCAACTGGTTTCTGAACATTGCCATTCCTGATGTTAGATTTGTGTCCATTTATTATTTTGCATAGAGTCTGACCTTTTATCCTATGTAGAAAGCAGTAGGACATTGCTGGCAAATGATGGCATATTGGGAGATGAGCAAGTGTATAAAACCCTGATGTTGTAGATGATATTATTAAGTCCTGTAATAGAATCATAGAATCATAGAATAGTAGGGTTGGAAGGGGCCTACAAGGCCATCGAGTCCAACCCCCTGCTCAATGCAGGAATCCAAGTCAGAGCATCCCTGACAAATGGCTGTCCAGCCTCGTCTTGAAGGCCTCCAGTGTGGGAGAGCCCACCACCTCCCCAGGTAATTGGTTCCATTGCCGTATTGCTCTGACACTCAGGAAGTTTTTCCTGATGTTCAGCCGGAATCTGGCTTCCTGTAACTTGAGCCCATTATTCCGTGTCCTGCACTCTGGGATGATCAAGAAGAGATCCTGGCCTTCTTCTCTGTGACAACCTTTCAAGTACTTGAAGAGCGCTATCATATCTCCCCTCAGTCTTCTCTTCTCAAGGCTAAACATGCCCAGTTCTTTCAGTCTCTCTTCATAGGGCTTTGTTTCCAGTCCCCTGATCATCTTTGTTGCCCTCCTTTGAACCCTCTCCAGCTTGTCTGCATCCTCCTTAAAGTGTGGTGCCCAGAACTGGACACAGTACTCCAGATGAGGCCTAACCAGTGCTGAGTAGAGGGGAACTAGTACTTCACATGATTTGGAAGCGATGCTTCTATGAATGCAGCCCAAAATAGCATTTGCCTTTTTTGCAGCCACATAGTGTTGCCAGAGTGGATATGGAGACAAAGCTGTCAGCTGTGTCTGCCACTGAGCCTAGTTTCTGTGTCTGCATCTCCATTGGAAGGTCTGTTGTTGCTAGTGAGTATCTTTGTTGTGAGATTCCTCACTAGTTGTTGCTGGTGAGGAATCTCACAAGCCAGACATGAATGCAACAGCACCCTCCTGCTCATGTTCCCCAGCAACTGGTATACATAGGCATAATGCCTTTGATACTGGAGGTAGAACATAGCCATCAAGACTAGTAGCTATTGCTAGCCTTCTTCTTCATCAGTTTGTCTAAGCCCCTTTTAAAGCATCCAACTTGATGGCCATCACTCCGCCTTGTGGTAGCAAATTCCATTGTCTAACTATGCACTGTGCAAAGAAGTCCTTCCTTTTATCTGTTCCTGAATCTCCCACCAATCAGCTTCATGGGATGACCCTGGGTTCTAGTATTATGAGAGAGGGAGAAAAAAGTCTCTCTATCCAAGTAAGTCACACAGACAGGCTTACTTGAATGTGAACATGTACAAGCCTGCACTGTTAGAATATTCACTGTGTCCACGGTGGGGGAAAAGCATACCGTGGCCTGTGGCATACTGTGTCCATGGGGGGGGGGGAAGCATACCATGAGCCAGGGCCTGCAGGAGAAGCTGCCACAATTGGGGAAGAGGCGTGACTGCTGCTGCTGGGCCTGCCACCGCCGCCAACACCAGGCCTTCCCTGTGGACTCCTGCCTGGCAGACCGCCAGTCCCTGCAGGAACAGGCCCCCAGGTACCGAGCCAGCTGTGCTGCTTCCACCTGCCCCTTCCTGGAGGGGCTACATAAGCTGACTGGCTGAGGTGGCCTGGGAGAGCCAGGACCTGTAGGAGAAGCTGCCACCATCGGGAAGAGGCATGCCTGCTGCTGCTGCTGCCGCCACCGCCGCCGCCACCACCACCACCGCCGCCACCAAAACCAGGCCTTCCCTGTGGACTCCTGCCTGGCATTATTTTTAAGGGGATTTTTAATTGTTTTTTTTAAAATTGTTTTGTTGTTGTTGTTTTGTTTTTTTAATTTCTGGGGGATTTTGTTGTGTTTTTAGGGGTGGGTAGACTGCCTGATAGGCAGGGGCGAGGGGGCATGTGTCCACCTGATGGTGGCAGTAGGGGAAGTGTTGGGGGCCAGAACATACCGAGGCTGGGCGGCAGGCGCTGGCGGAGCGCTAGGGGCAGGCCATGCCAGGTAAGGGGAACAAGGGAGAGATGTGTAATATCTGTCCCCTGCTCCGGGCCTGTCCAGAGCCAAAGGATGGTTGGGGGAGGCGTGACCCCATCTTCTGGCCTTCATTTGCTGCTCTGCAATTCCAGGTCTGTTACCCAGAAAACCTCCCTCATCCATGACATGATCCTGGAGGGTGCAGACCTGGCATGTATTACGGAGACCTGGCTGGCCAAGGCTGCTGCTCCAACCCTTGCAGCCATGTGTCCAGCCGGATTTTTATATGCACAGCAGCCGAGGGCTGGGGATTGGGGAGGGGGAGTGGCTGTTATCTACTGAGAGTCCTTGGACTTCACCAGACCCCCTCTCTGGGAGACCAAGGTTGCTGAGTGCATGTAGTAGAGGTTGGGCCCAAAGGGCAGTCTGGGGATTCTGCTTGTGTACCGTCCAGCCCGCTGCATGACAGACTCCCTGGCCAAGGTACTTGAAGTGGTCTCTGATGTGCGTGTACAGTCCCCTAACTTATTGGCTTTGGGGGACTTCAGCATATATTCGGAGGCCATCCTCACAGGAGCACCTCGGGACTTCATGGAGACCATGGCTTCCTGGGAGCTGCACCATATTCTAACTGGGTCCACCCATGTAGCCGGTCATGCACTAGACCTTGTGTTTGTTTCTGGAGAAGCGGGGAGTGATCTGGAAGTCGGGGGTATATCCACCACCCCCTTGTCATGGTCAGATCACTATCTGGTGACGTTGGACTTCTTAGTTCCACAACCCCTCTGCAGGGGTGGAGGACCCATTAAAATGGTCTGCCCCAGGTGTCTTATGGATCCAAATGGATTCCTGAACGCGCTTGGGGATTCTCTGGGGCATGCCAATGGCCACTCAGTCGAGACCCTGGTGGGTGGCTGGAATGCCACAATCACTGGGAAATTAGATCAGGTGGCTCCGAAATGCCCTCTCCCCCTGAACAGGGCTCGGACTGCACCATGGTTAAATCCGCGGTTACGAGCTCTGAAACAGGAGGTGAGACGGCTAGAGCGCCGGTGGTGGAAGTCTCGCTCCAAAGACCATCAGACACAGGCTAGAGCTGTATCTTCAGCCTGTCACGTGGCGGTGAAGGCAGCAAAAAAGGAATATTATGCTGCCTCCATCGCATCTGCAGAGTGCTGTCCCAGGAGGCTGTTCCAAGTGCTCCGGAGCCTGGTCAGTCCTGTGGCTCCTGAACCACTGGAGCATTCTAAGGCCTTCTGTGAGGCCTTGGCAAGGCACTTTGCAGATAAAATTGATCAGATTAGGTGTGTTACTCTGCACACTGTGGATACAGTTAGTGAGCAAGAGGTGGCCTGTGGCAAACCAGTTTTGTGGGATCGGTTCCAGCTTCTTCCTTCTGATGAAGTGGACAAGGTGCTTTCATCTGTAAGGCCGACCACCTGCTTACTTGATCCTTGCCCATCTTGGCTCATTATGGGCTGCAGAGAGAGACTGGGTGAGGGGATCAGGGCAGTGCTGAATGCCTCCCTTGAGGAGGGAGTGATGCCATCAGCCCTCAAGGAGGCACTGATAAGACCACTCTTAAAGGAGCCCTCCTTGGATCCTCAAGTTCTGAACAACTTTTGCCCAGTCTCAAATCTGCCATTTTGGGGCAAGGTGATTGAACGGGTGGTGACGATGCAGTTGAAGGCACACTTGGAAGAAACTGATTATCTAGACCCATTTCAGTCGGGCTTCAGGTTTGGGCATGGGACAGAAATGGCCTTGGTCTCCTTGGTAGATGATATGAAGAGGGCTTTGGTTAGGGGTGAATGCTCCTTCCTTGTTCTCCTCGACCTCTCGGCGGCTTTTGATACTGTTGACCACGGTATTCTCCTGGACCGCCTAGAGGGGTTGGGCACTGGAGACACTGTATTGTGGTGGTTCCGGTCCTTCCTCTCCGGCAGGTACCAGAGGGTAGCACTGGGAGAGGAGGTTTCGGACCCATGGCCAGTCACTTGTGGGGTGCCACAGGGTTCCATCCTCTCCCCGATGCTATTTAACATCTATGTGAAGCCACTGGGGTTTCATCAGGAGGTTTGGGGTGCGGTGTCATCAATATGCGAATGACATGCAGCTCTACCTCTAATTCAAATCTTCACTAAGGTTGGCCATAGAATCCCTGTCCAAATGTCTGGAGATGGTAAGTGGCTGGATGGGGAGGAATAAGCTGAAGCTAGGGATGTACGAAAGTCACTTACCTTTTCGCAGCTTGGCTTCACGGTGGGGGGGGAGGCGCTTCGCTTCTCCCCCCAAAGTTCAGGCGAGGGGGGGGAGGTGCCCCGTCTCCCCGGCCGCGAAACAAAAAGTAAAAAAAAAAAAGACCCCATGATAGGCTATGTGACGATTTACGTAGCCTATCATGGCTAGATTTCCAAATCAGCCGTGATAGGCTATGTAAATCGTCACGTAGCCTATCATGGGTGACTTTGGAAAAAAAAAAAGCACGTACGCAAATGGCGTGCCCTTCTTTTCGCCGTAGTCTACGTAAAACTTTATGTAGACTAGACGTGCCAAAATAAGGAACCCAAATGGCGGCGCCCCATGGGTGCCGCCATTTGCATACGCACTTTTTTTTTCAAAGTCACCCGTGATAGGCTACGTGATGATTTACGTAGCCTATCACGGCTGACTTTGGAAATCTAGCTGTGATAGGCTACGTAAATCATTACGTAGCCTATCATGGGTGTTTTTTTTTTTTACTTGTTTTTTTTTTACAATGGTGGCGGTGGCAGCCGGTCAGGAGACCGGCCGCCGCCCCCGCTCGCGATGAACTGCCGCCGAACCGCCGCCGGGGCCCACCGCCGAGAGGGACATTCGCCGAAGGTAAGTCCCGTCCCGGGGGGGGCGGGGGGCCAGCGGAGAATTTCCCAACCAACTTCGGGGGGCCGAATGCGTCGGCACTCGGCCTCCCGAAGATTCGGGGAGAAATTCTCTGCCATCCCTAGCTGAAGCTGAACTCTGACAAGACCAAGGTACTTTTGGTGGGAGACAAGAGGAGGCTGGGGGATGTTGACCTGGTGTTGAATGGGGTACGACTACCCTTGAAAGACCAGGTCCTCAGCCTGGGGGTCATTTTAGACTCCCAGCTGTCCATGGAGGCTCAGGTGTCAGCTGTGAGCCAGACAGCACTGTATCAACTCCATCTGATACGGCGGCTGCGCCCCTTCCTTCCCAACCATCTGCTCCCATCGGTAGTACATGCCCTGGTCTCCTCTCATTTAGACTACTGTAATGCGCTCTATGTGGGGTTACCCTTGAAGACGGTTCAGAAGCTGCAGCTGGTACAGAACGCAGCGGCTCGCCTGATTAAAGGCAGCCACCGGCGAGACCACATCACTCCAGTGCTGAAGGAGTTGCACTGGTTACCAGTTGATTTCCTGGCCAAATTGAAGGTGTTGGTTCTGACCTTTAAAACCCTGTATGGTTCCAGCCCAGCCTATCTTAAGGAGCGCCTCCAGCAGCACCAGATAGGCTGTTTAACAAGATCAGCCTCGGATGGCCTTCTCTCTGTCCCATCAGCCAGGACAGCTAGACTGGTGGGGACAAGGGAGAGGGCCTTCTCCGTGGTGGCCCCACTCTGGAATGCCCTCCCTAGGGAACTCCGCCATGCCCCCTCTTTAATGAGCTTCTGTTGTGCATTAAAAATGTGGTTGTTCAGGCAGGCATTTGGGGTGGGTTAGGGTATTTTAGAAAATGTTTTTACTGTAGAATTTTATTGTTTTAAACTGTTTTATTGTACGCTGTACATTGCCCAGAGTGGCTGGGTGACCAGCCAGATGGGCGATTAATAAATTTAATAATAAATAAATAAATAAATAAGTAAATACCATGCAAACAAATAGTGGCCATTATTCTTCCAGTCTTATGTCCATTTAGCAAGTTTCAGCTCTCTGGTTTGCCAGTTCTGGAAAGTGTATGGTCAGAAGCTTGCTTCATCTGTGACAGATAAAGGAATGACTCACTGAAAATATATAATCGCTTGTGGTTTAAGAGCAGGGAAGTGCTGACTGAGCAAGCTGTGCTCAGTTCTTCAGATCTAGACATTTCAGACAATGATGTGAAACCACAAAGGCTAATAAATACTGAAGGGAAGGAGAAGTTCCAGGGGGGTGTCTCCACCAGTGATTTACTTCGAGCTGGCTTTGTGTTGAGGTCACTAGGGATACATGATGTTGCAGCCATCCAACAGCCACTGCGGAGCTTATCAGGAAAAAACTGGATTTCCTGAGTCTGCTTAAAGTCTGATTCTTCTCCTTAAGTCACGTTCTCCACAGTATAGCTGTTGTGTGCCCCAGCCCCCGCACTGACCTCGGGTATGCTAGCCCTGCCCAGGGGTGTGCCTTTCACCGTGACCCCAGTCAAGGGGTGTTTCCTGTGTGTTTCCCAGCCCTGCACAAACCAATTAGTGTCTCCTCAGAAGTAATTCCCATTGTGCTGAATGAGGCTTGCCCTCTGAATGCCCACATCAGAACTTATAGAGATCCCCCTCAATTGATATGGCACAGCCCAGGATTCTAGGTGATCCCATTAAAATGGCAGGTGTTGACATGGAAGACACCAGATATTATTCTTAATATCTCTGAGAGCCAATGAAATGTATGCATATTGCCATGGAGTTCAGAGATGCACTGAAGTTCGAATGTAAGAAACATCTGCAAAACAAGTACACTCACAGGAACATAGGCAGCTGTCTTATACTAGGTCAGACTATTTGTCCATCTCCCCTTCATGGATCACTGCCTTGTTGTGGCGAAGGGGCTTGTGTAATTCAGTGAAGCCATAAGCTATGCTGTGCAGGGCCACCCAAGATGGACAGGTCATGGCAGAGAGTTCTGACAAAATGTCCACTGGAGAAGGAAATGGCAACCCACTCCAGCATTCTTGCCAAGAAAACCCCATGGAACGTATCACAAGGCTAAAAGAGATGACGCCGGGAGATGAGCCCCTTAGGTTGGAAGGTGTCCAATATACTACTGGGGAAGAGCAGAGGGTATTTCCAAGTAGCGCCAGAAAGAGTGAAGTGGCTGGGCCAAAGCCGAAAGGACATTCAGCTGTGGATGTGTCTGGTGGTGAAAAGGAAGTCCGATGCTGTAAAGAACAATATTGTTTAGGAACCTGGACTGTAAGATCAATGAATCAAGGTGAGCTGGAGGTGGTCAAACATGAGATGGCAAGATTGGACATCGACATCTTGGGAATCAGCGAACTCAAATGGACAAGCATGGGCGAATTTAATTCAGGTGACCATTATATCTACTACTGTGGGCAAGAATCCCTTGGAAGAAATGGAGTAGCACTCATAGTCAACAAAAGGGTGGGAAAAACAGTACTGGGGTACAATCTCAAAAATAATAGAAAGATCTCAGTATGAATCCAAGGCAAACCATTCAACATCACAATAATTCAAGTCTATGCCCCAACCACTGAGGCTGAAGAAGCTGAGGTTGATCGGTTCTATGAAGAACTAGGGATGTACGAAAGGTACTTACCTTTCGCGGATTATGTTTATGGTAGGGGGGGAGGCGTTCCATCCCTTCCCCCAGAATCCTGGCTGGGGGGGGAGGTGCTCCATTCCTCCCCCCCCCCCGGAATCCTGGCCGGCCGGCTGTGCTCTGCAGCGATTCTGCGGAGCCGCCGGCCGGTTCCGCCAGCAGCCAAACATGCGGCCGCTGGCTAGCAGGGATGCAAATGGCGGCGGCCGTAGCCGCTGCCGTTTGCGTCCCTGCAGTCAGCCGTGATAGGCTACATAAATGTTTACGTAGCCTATCACGGCTGACTTAAAAAAAACCCCAAAAACGCGCATACACAAATGGCGGCGGCCACGGCCACCGAGATTTGTGTTCCTCATTTTGGCATGTCTTAGCCTACGTAAACATTTATGTAGACTAAGACGGCGAAAATAAGGGGAACGCAAATAGCGTAGCATCTACGTTATTTGCGTTCCCCTTATTTTTGCCCTCTTAGTCTACGTAAATGTTTACGTAGACTAAGACGTACCAAAATAAGGAACGCAAATGGGGCAGCCATGGCCACCGCCATTTGCATACGTGCTTTTTTTTTTTTTAAAAGTCAGCCATGATAGGCTACGTAAATCTTTATGTAGCCTATCACTTTATTTTTTTTAAACTGGAAATGGTGGCGGCGGCGGCAGCCGGTTTTCCAACTGGCCGCCGCAGCTGCTGCCACCAAACCAGTGCCAGAGCCGCCGCTGGAGCCGCCACTGCCAGGAAGATCTGCCCAAAGTAAGTCTCGTCCCGGAGGGATGGCAGGCTGTTCCGCCACTGATTTCGGGGGGCCGAATGCACTGGCATTCAGCCTCCCCGAGATCCATGGTGGAATTTTCGTAAATCCCTATGAAGACCTACAACTAGGGGTGGACGAAAGGAACTTACCTTTCGTCGAAGCTTGTTCGCGGTGGGGGGGAGGCGCTTCGCTGCTCCCCCCGCGAAGTTCAGGCTGGGGGAGGAGGCTTCCCGCCTCGCCCGGCCGCGAACTCTTTAAAAAAAAAAAAAAAATGCCCCCGTGATAGGGTACGTGACGATTAACGTAGCCTATCACAGCTAGATCTGCAAAGTCAGCCGTGATTGGCTACGTTAATCGTCATGTAGCCTATCACGGGTGACTTAAAAAAAAAAAAAAGCGCGTACGCTAATGGTGGCCCCCATAGGGAGCCGCCATTCGCGTTCCTTATTTAGTCGCTGTAGTCTACGTAAATGTTTACGTAGACTACGGTGAAAATAAGGGCAACGCAAATAGCGTTGCTCTTATTTTAGCCGTAGTCTACGTAAATCTTTACGTAGACTACAGCGACCAAATAAGGAACGGGAATGGCGGCTCCCTATGGGGGCTGCCATTACCTGTACGCACTTTTTTTTTTTTTAAAGTCACCCGTGATAGGCTACGTGACGATTTACGTACCCTATCACAACTGACTTTGCAAATCTAGCCGTGATAGGCTACGTTAATCGTCACGTAGCCTATCAGGGGGCGTTTTTTTTTTCTTTTATTGGAATGGCGGTGGCGGCAGCCGGACCCGCCACCGGGAGGGACATTCGGCGAAGGTAAGTCCCATCCCGGGGGGGTGCGAGGGGTGGGTGGGTGCGGAGGATTTCTCCCCGAAACTTGTTCGGGGGGCCAAACACATTGGCGCTCGGCCCCCCCCAAAGTTTTGGGGAGAAATTCTCCGCCATCCCTACCTACAACACCTTCTAGAACTAACACCAAAAAAAGATGTCCTCTTCATCATAGGGGATTGGAATGCTAAAGTAGGAAGTCAGCAAATCACTGGGATAACAGGCAAGCATGGCCTTGGTGTACAAAATGAAGCAGGACAAAGGCTAATAGAGTTTTGCCAAGAGAACACGCTGATCATAGCAAACACTGTTTTCCAACAGCACAAGAGGCAACTCTACACATGGACAACACCAGATGGTCAATATCGAAATCAGATTGATTATGTCCTTTGCAGCCAAAGATGGAGAAGCTCTATACAGTCAGCAAAACAAGACCTGGAGCTGACTGTGGCTCCGATCATGAACTGCTTCTTGCAACATTTCGGCTTAAATTGAAGAACGTAGGGAAAACCACTAAACCATTCAGGTATGACCTAAGTCATATCCCTTATGAATATACAGAGGAGGTGAGGAATAGATTTCAGGGATTAGACCTGATAGACAGAGTGTCTGAGGAACTATGGACGGAGGTCCGTAACATTGTTCAGGAGGCAGCAACGAAATCCATCCCAAAGAAAAAGAAATGCAAGAAAGCCAAGTGGCTGTGTGATGAGGCTTTACACGTAGCTGAGGAAAGAAGAGAAGCAAAAAGCAAGGGAGAAAGGGGAAGATATACCCAACTGAATGCAGAGTTCCAGAGAATAGCAAGGAGAGACAAGGAGGCCTTCTTAAATGAACAATGCAAAGAAATGGAGGAAAACAATAGAATGGGAAAGACTGGAGATCTTTTCAAGAAAATCGGAGATCTCAAGGGAACGTTTTATGCAAAGATGGGCATGATAAAGGACAAAGAAGGCTGGGACCTAACAGAAGCAGATGAGATTAAGAAGAGGTGGAAAGAATACACAGAAGAACTATACAGGAAAGATCTGAATGTCCCTGATAGCCATGATAGTGCGGTCACTGAACTTGAGCCAGACATCCTAGACAGTGAAGTCAGGTGGGCCTTAGGAAGCATAACTAACAACAAAGCTAGCGGAGATGACAGTATTCCAGGTGAGCTATTTAAGATCCTAAAAGATGATGCTGTTGAAGTGCTGCACTCAATATGCCAACAAATCTGGAACACTCAACAGTGGCCACACGCCTGGAAAAGGTCAGTCTACATTCCAGTTCCAAAGAAGGGCAATGCCAAAGAGTGTTCAAACTACTGTACAATTGCGCTCATTTCACATGCCAGCAAGGTGATGCTCCAAATCCTACAAGCTAGGCTTCAGCAGTACATCTACCAAGAACTACCGGAAGTACAAGCTGGGTTTTGAAGGGGCAGAAGAACTAGAGATCAAATCGCCAACATTCGCTGCATCATGGAGAAAGCAAGAGAATTCCAGAAAAATGTCTATTTCTGCTTCATTGACTACACTAAAGCCTTTGATAGTGTGGATCACAACAAACTGTGGCAAATTCTGAAAGAGATGGGAATACCAGACCACCTTACCTGAGAAACCTGTACGAGGGTCAAGAAGCAACAGTAAGAACGGGACATGGAACAATCGATTGGTTCAAAATTGGGAAAGAAGTACGACAAGGCTGTATATTGTTGCCCTGCTTATTTAATTTATATGCGGAGCACATCATGAGAAATGCCGGGTTGGATGAATCACAGGTCGGAATTAAGATTGCCGAGAGAACTATCAACAACCTCAGATACGCAGACGATACCACCCTAATGGCAGAATGCAAAGAGGATCTAAAGAGCCTCTTGTTGAGGATGAAAGTGGAGAGTACAAAAGCTGGTTTGAAACTCAACATTAAAAAAACAAAGATCATGGCATGTGGCCCCTTCACTTCCTGGCATATAAAAGGGGAAGACATGGAAGCAGTGACAGATTTTATTTTCTTGGGCTCCAAGATCACCCCAGATGATGACTGTAGCCATGAAATTAAAAGACGCTTGCTCCTTGGGAGGAAAGCTTTGGCAAACCTAGACAGCATAGTAAGAAGCAGAGACATCACCTTGCCGACAAAGGTCCGTATAATGAAAGCTATGGTTTTCCCAGTAGCAACATATGGCTGCGAGAACTGGACTATAAGGAAGGCTGAGCGCTGAAGAATCGATGCTTTCGAACTGTGGTGCTGGAGAAGACTCTTACAAGTCCCTTGGACTGCAAGGAGGCCCAATCAGTCAATCCTAAAGGAAATCAACCCTGAGTGCTCATTGGAAGGACAGATACTGAAGCTGAAGCTCCAATATTTTGGCCACCTAATGCGAAGAGAAAACTCTCTGGAAAAGACCCTGATGCTGGGAAAGACTGAAGGCAAAAGGAGAAGGGGACGGCAGAGGATGAGTTGGCTAGATAGCATCACCGATGCAATGAATATGAACTTGAGCATGCTCTGGGAGAGAGCGGAGGACAGAAAGGCCTGGCGTGCTATGGTCCATGGGGTCACGAAGAGTCGGACACGACTTAATGACTGAACAACAAATTTGTCCATCTAGTTTAGTATTGTCTGCTCTGACTGGCAAAGGCTATTCAGCATCTCAGTCAGAGGTCTTTCCCACCAACGACTACTGGATTTTTTTTTTACTAGAGATGGCAGGGATTGAACTGAGAACTAAGTCACACTTCTTCTTTCTGTGGTCCCACTGTGGTGCCTTCACACACATGTCCAGCAGTGTAGGAGCAGTTTCAGCATGATGTGATCCCAACCTGAAGGAGTATGGATAACAATATTGTGACAATGTGGGCAGGGCTGATTCTAATGGGAAATATCCAAACTATCAGCCCATGTCATTGATAACCATGTCTCTGCAGGATGGGAACACATTAAACCAAAGCATCTCCCTGTGCTGCTGATTGTGCATGCGAAGGACAGCTGTAGAAAAAGGGGAGCTATATATCTAGCCCATGTACTAGAGTGGAGGGCCATACCTCCAGGGTAGATTATATGCTTTTTGTGCATAAGATTTGAGGTTCAGTCCCATACACAGTATACATCCAGTTAGAAAGCATGTCAAGAAGAAGCCCTATATATTTACTGGGTTCTCCAAGTCCTGCCAATGCAGAACACATCTGCCCAAAGCAGATAACACAATTCAGATTACTAGGATGTATCTCTATCACTGAAGCTTCAACTTGTTTCAGGTAAGCTGACACGGAATACAGCAGATCACCTTCCAGTGTTGGATGGAAAAAGATAAAACCTTTAAAACCCTCAAGATTTTCTATGTATCAACTAAACTTTCAGGTTTCTTTTTACTAAAAATGATATATTATACTTGGGGGATGGTAGCCAGGAATAAAGAAAAGCCAGATAACTGCTCAAGCATAGTAAGCTGTTACATTCAGTATTTTATTTTATTCTTATAAGCAACAAAAGGCTTAGGAAAAATTGCTAGCTTTGGCAGCTGTGGTATCATTGTTGCTTAACCCTTCAGGTCTGATTTTTTTTTTTTTTAAAGAAACAGGACATATTTAGCAGCATAGCTTAGTTTTTTTTTTCTAAATTAGCCTGCATTCAAAACTGTTTTGATGGAGGGATCACTACACCAAATAGTTTGCCAGCTAACTAAAAATAATTTATCACATGTTTCATTCTTTCCCAGAAAAGGTGCACAGGAAAGGTACAAAAGTATTGTTTAAAGAAGCCAGTGTCCTCGAGATTCACAGATTTAAATCTCACTTCTTTAATAAGCAAACACCTGCCAGTCCTCACCTTTTCCAACCAACAGGTACTTGATTTAAGGATGAAATTGTGTGTGCGTATGTGTCTGTGTGAGACAGAGAGAGAGAGAGAGAGAGAGAGAGAGAGAGGATGAATGTTTCATTTGAGTAACCCACAATAGATTGGGTCAAATTTCCACCTCCTTCTAAAGAACAAATCTCAACAAGCCTGTATGTAGTCTTGCAATGAAACAGAGATGCTGGAACATTTTTGGTAGGGTATATAGATATTCCCCCACTAATGTACTTTGCCATTATAAAACAGATTAACCAGTCTTTGATTTAAACAAGGTGTGGGGCTCACTACCCATTACTCTTTGGAAAGTACTGGAGGAAAATATTTTCTCTCTCTTCCCCCCCCCTTTATTTCTTCTGTGGAAAGGAAAAACTAATGTGCAGTAACAGTGGCACAATGATAGCATGACATAAAGAGAACACTATGAACAACAGCATTTGAATTTCTCAGGTTTGTAAATCAAATGAAAAAGCTGCACAGATCAAAACATACAGGATGTTTTACAATGGCTTCTTTCCTGCATTTCTTTTCACATTAATAGCATTCAGAAGTGAAGCACGGGAGATTAAAAGGTATTCTTGCCCTAATTTGTTGAAGAAATAGACAAAAAGCAGCACAGTGGTAACAAGACAGAGCACAGTTTAGCAATAATGCTAGTGCAGGATTGTTATGGAGTCGTTTTCACCCACTATCCTCAGCATATCAGCGTATTCATAATGGAGTGTCAGTACACGCGAAGCAGCAGGTTTGCAACTTCAGGTTATTCCTGAATCCAGTCTTGCTACTTCAGCCTCAGGTGGAAGCCATGACTAGGAGTTCCATTTTCCATATTCACTCAGTGTTTCAACTAAGCCATCTTCTTTGTAATAGCAAACATGGACCCTTGATAAATGCCTTGGTAACCTAGGGGTATCAACTAACCTAAAATGTCCACCCACTAGCTTTCAGAACTTAACATTGCTCTGCTGGCAACTGCCCAATTTCCAAATCCCTCAAAATGGCCAGAACAAGACACTATTCAGGCATTTGCCTGAACGTGCAAAGCCTATAAGTGAGTATGGGGCAAGGTGTGTTTAAAAGCCCCACACCCAACACCCCCACGTGTGGGCTCAGAACTTCATGCTCCCTTTCCTTTAGTATTTTTTAAATCAAATGGAAAGAGATAATTTATAGACATTATGAGTGGAAAAGATAAACTACCCAGGAAAAAAAAAAACCCTGAACTGTGAATGCCAAGTGTTATGAGGCATACAGGAACTGGGACTTTTTATAATTTATGTTTTTATTGAGGATTATAATTTTCTTCAATAACAAACCTTCCACTTAAGAACAAGGTGGGACAGGAGAGAGGGGAGGGCAGAGAAGAAAATTAAATAGAAGGCTAAAATGTTAGGGCAAGAGGAGGATGTGTTCAGGGAAAAGAGTACAAAATTGTGATGATAGCTGGCCTCACAAGTGCTATGTTCATTGCAAGTTTAGGAACACTGGAAGCTGCCTTATATACAGTCAGATCATTGTTCCACTTATGCATATTTAGACAAAAAAGTCCTAGAACTCCCTGCATTCTCAGTGTAGGACTTTTTTCTGTCTAGTTCCATATTGTTGACATAAACTGGTAACAGCAATCAGGCATTCAGCATGGAGTATTTCCTATCTGACAGGGATTAAACCTGGGCCTTCTGCCCCAAAAGAATAGGTCTTCCACTGAGTTACATCGCTTCCCCTGGTCATCTCCAGTGTGTGTGTGTGTGTGTGTGAGAGAGAGAGAGAGAGAGAGAATGAGAGGACTTCTTCTTGTGTCCATTTGTGCACATTAGAATATCTCTATTAGCAAGTCTGCTAGGACATCTTACCCCTGATATATTAAATATGCAACTGTAGCTTCCTAGTTCTAGAAGACTGTTATTTTTGCCATTGTGGCTACATGCTGGTCCATGTCCTGAACTAATGTTGCATAGTCCTAGGAATACAGCCCATTAGGAGAGTCTTTGCAGTAAACGTAATGATGCTTGCAAAACTAAGTTAATATGAATACTAATATCAAGCCAGAATTGTGGCACGAGTGGGCAACCACACGTTGCATGAACTTACATGCCCTCAGACTGTTTGCAATGCCAGTATGAAGGGGAATTTGTCAAGTCCTTTTTGTGTAGTGTCTGAAGTGGCCAATATGCCCTGAGCTAATCAGTCTTAAGTCTAAGGTGTAATGACGCAGAGAGTGTTATTCTTTGTCCCTTAAAATGGGTTGCTCTAACCCTCTGTTTGATGCTGCGTTACTGTTTCAGTATAAAGTTTTAAGTGACTGGATACTTGTCTATATGGGAAGTTGTCAAATTTTGGTATACTTTTCAGACTTTCCAAAGCATGATGTAATGTAGGTGGTACATACGGATTATTGAATGCTGAAAAATCAAACAAGAGGTGAGTAAATAATACAAATATGTTGCTCTTGCACACTATACCGAAGTTTATCATTTGCTTTCAACATGGAGAAGTCTATGTCACTATCTGTCCATTTTTACCATATGAATGAATAATCAGCTTGCATCTTTGAGACTGGAGTTCTACAATGTATATTTTGAATTTTAAAAATGGGTTAAAAATGAATTTATAGTCTCAGTCTTTCCATAACTTCCTAGCTTCTCTTATGGATGATATTTTTTCCTACCTGCTTACAATTATATATTGATCTTGGCTGCCCAGCTTCATAATGGGTCCCAAAAAGTGGATTCAGTTGATATCCAGGTTGGAGTGAAACAGGTATGAGGAATCTGTCATTCTTTAGTGTGAACCCAGTTGACAGTATTGCATTATGATGTAAGGTCTTTTTATTGGTGTTCAGTTCCCTATAAGAAGTTATGGAATGCCTTATCAATTTTACCAAACTACTTTGGAGAACACAGGAAAGCCTCTAATAATATGTACAAGAAAGGGTAGGAAGTTTATATGATATTAGTTTCCCCCATAATTATCATAAGAACATAAGAAGAACCATGCTGCATCTGACCAAAGGTCCATCAAGTCCAGCATTCTGTTCACACAGTAGCCAACCAGCTTCCTGTGGGAAACTCACATGTAGGATGTGAGCACAACAGCACCCACCCAGCCTTGTTCCAAAGCAACAGGTGTACATTGGCATACTGCTTCTGGTACTTGAGGTAGCATATAGCCATCAGGGTGAGTAGTCATTGATAGCCTTGTCTTCCATGAATTTGTCCACTCAAAGCCATCCAAATTGGTGGCCATCACTATATCTTGTGGTAGTGAGTTTATGCACTGTGTGAAGAAGTACTTCCTTTTATTTGTCCTGAACCACCCACCAATCACCTCTGTGGAATGATCCTGGGTTTTAGTATTATAAGAGAGAGAGAGAGAGAGAGATGTCTCCCTATCCTCTTTCTCCACACCAGGCATAGTTCTGTACACCTCTATCATGTCTTCCCTCACTCACCTTTTCTCTAAGCTAAACAGTCCCAGATGCTGTAATCTTTCCTCATAGGGGAGTTGCTCCAGCCCCTTGATCATTTTAGTTGTCTTGTCTGCACTTTTAAAAATTATTCCTCCCCTCATTATGCTTAACATAGAATTTGCCTTTTTAACAGCAGCTGTGGAGTAGCACTCATAGTCAACAAAAGGGTGGGAAAAGCAGTACTGGGGTACAATCTCAAAAATGATAGAATGATCTCAGTATGAATCCAAGGCAAACCATTCAACAAATTAATTAATTAACACAATAATTCAAGTTTATGCCCCAACCACTGATGCCAAAGAAGCTGAGGTAGATTGGTTCTATGAAGACCTACAACACCTTCTACAAATAACACCAAAAAAAGTTGTCCATAGGGGATTGGAATGCTAAAGTAAGAAGTCAAGAAATCACCGGGATAACAGGCAAGCATGGCCTTGGTGTACAAAATGAAGCAGGACAAAGGCTAATAGAGTTTTGCCAAGAGAACACGCTGATCATAGCAAACACTCTTTTCCAGCAGCACAAGAGGTGACTCTACACATGGACATCACCAGATGGTCAATATCGAAATCAGATTGATTATGTCCTTTGCAGCCAAAGATGGAGAAGCTCTATACAGTCAGTAAAAACAAGACTTGGAGCTGACTGTGGCTCAGATCATGAGCTTCTTATTGCAAAATTTCAGCTTGAATTGAAGAACGTAGGGAAAACCACTAAACCTTTCAGGTATGACCTAAATCATATCCCTTATGAATATAAAGTGGAGGTGAGGAATAGATTTAAGGGATTAGACCTGATAGACAGAGTGCCTGAGGAACTATAGTCCAGGAACTATGACTAGGGATGTCAGAGAATTTCGCCACGAATCTTGGGGAGGCCGAATGCCAGCACATTCGGCCCCCCAAAATCGGTGGCAAAACGGTCTGCCCCCCCACCCCCACCCCGGGACGGGACTTACCTTGGGCGAATCTCCTTGGCGGTGGAGGCTCCGGCGGTGGTTCGGCGGCGGTTTGGCGGCGGCGGCAGCTGCGGCGGCCGGTCTTCCGACCGGCTGCTGCCGCCGCCATTTCCAGTAAAACAAAACAAAACAAAATGTGATAGGCTACGTAAAGATTTATGTAGCCTATCATGGCTAGATTTTTTAAAAAAAATACCATGATAGGCTACGTAAATGTTTACGTAGCCTATCACAGCTGAGTAAAAAACAAAATAAAAAGTCCGCGTGTACACAGACTTAACGACTGAACAACAATGTGCACTGGATTGACATTTTCTACCATAACCCCAAGATCTCTTTCTTGGTCAGTCACTGCTGAGTCAGATCCCATCAGCTTGTATGTGAAGTTATGATTTTTTTGCCACAACATGCATTATTTTACACTTGGTTAGACTGCATCATTTTAAGTTCAACATCAAGCTTTGTAAACCACCAGTGTTTACAATGCTTGCAGTGCTTGTTAGTTAATTAATAGGATCCATGGTGATATCTTTTGGTACTGTCATCAGTAGTCGCCACGTTAGGTCGCCATTTAAGCTTTCATGTTTTAAACAGCTTTGTGGGGAATTTGTTCCTAGGAGATGAGTTCTGATTCACTCCAATCTATATCACAGAGAAATACCCATTTTTATTTTTAGGAAATTGATCAACTAAGGAATGGCGTTCGTTAAGTCATCTATGAACATTAATGCATTGTAGGCATATAATGAGAATTTATGTTGTGTACCTGCAAATGTCACTCTCTTAATGGGGTGTCCTGCCATAAAGCACAAGCCAATGTCTCACAGGCAATGTTGAAGAGAAGACACATTATTGTCTCATTTTCTGTAGTATTTTGGAGGCAGATATTATGCCACTTGTTAGAAAAAAAATATTGGGAGTGGGAGGATCTATCATGTGTGGATACATTAAAAAAATGTTCTGAGAATCCAAGAACTGTGAAAGTGGCCATTTAAGTAAGGTATTTTCCTACAAGACTGGAAAGGACACTTTTCGTGTCCTCCAATAGGTACGTGCAGAGAAGTGCATCAGATCAGTTTGTTTCTTTCTTTAAAAGATTTTCCTGCACTGTGAAGAGTAGTGGATCAATAGCTTCTATTGAGGGACCCCTAGGAACAGAGAAAACCACTTTGCTACGGTAATACAGAATTAATGTTATTTACAAATTTATGCTCTGCCAGGACTTGGCAAGAGTACATCTCCAGGTGATGACTGATTAGGCTCTTGTCAGTCCAAGTGGGCCAAAAGCAGGTGTTCGGTCCAAAAAGTGAAAGTCAGGTTCCAAGACGGCAAAGTTTAGACAGGCAAGAAGCAGCTGCACAGACCTGGGCATGTTTAGCCTTGAGAAGAGAGGACTGAGGGGAGATATGATAATACTCTTCAGTTACTTGAGAGCTTGTCACAGAGAGGAAGGCCAGGATCTTTTCTCAATCATCCCAGAGTACTGGACACGCAATAATGGGCGCAAGTTACAGGAAGCCAGTTTCCAGCTGAACTTCAGGAAAAATATTCTGCCAGTTAGAGCAATACAACAATGGAACCAATGATTTGGAAACAATTTGGAAACAATGACTTGGATTCCTGCATTGATCAGGGGGTTGGACTCGATGGCTTTGTAGGCCCCTTCCAACCCTACTATTCTATGATACTATGATTCTATGACCCAGGGAGGTGGTGGGCTCTCCCACATTGGAGGCATTCAAGACCAGGCTGGACAGCCACCTGTCAGGAATGATCTGACCTGGATTCCTGCATTGAGCAGGGCGTTAGACTCGATGGCCTTGTAGGCCCCTTCCAACCCTACTAGTCTATGAGTCTATGATTCTAAGCAAAGATGCATTTCAATAGCACAGGTTGGGAATAAGGAGCAGGAACTCGAACACAATGTCCACAAACAAGAGATGAGTTGCTCAGACTGAAGAACAAGGTCTGATGGTCTTAATAGGGCCTGGTAGATAGAGATTGGCCAGTGGGGTCAGCTGACTGAGTATTCAGGCAGGCTGGTACTTCCGAATAGTCACCTCAAAAATGCCCTCCATAGGCATCCACAAAGGGGCTGGAGGGTAATCCCCCCCCCCATGAGCCACAATCCCCAGATTCCCAGTTTTTATTAAAAAAGCAAGTCTCTAGAACTTGTAGAACCCAAGATATGAGGCACAATGTGCAGTCATGATTCCTCCCATTCATTTTGCAAGGAACTAGCTTTCTTCTGCCTTTCAGTGTTTATTTATTTAATGTATTTCTGAAACACACCTCCATTCAGTGAGGGTTTCAGGCAATTTACAATAGGAAACCCCCCCCCCCATACCATAAAAAAAAGGTAAAGGTGTCCCCAACCAGTCGTGTCTGACTCTAGGGTGTGGTGCTCATCTCCATTTCTAAGCCAAAGAGCCAGCGCTGTCCGAAGACGATTCCGTGGTCATGTGGCCAGCATGACTGAACATCGAGGTGCACGGAATGCTGTTACCTTTCCCGCCAAAGCGGTACCTATTTATCTACTTGCAATTTCTTGCTTTTGAACTGCTAGGTTGGCAGGAGCTGGGACTGAAGACGGGAGCTCACTCCGTCACGCGGCACTCAGGTCTCGAACTGCTGCCCTGCCGACCTTCCGGTCTGCAGTTCAACGCCTTAACCACTAAGCTACCGCGGCCCCCATACAATACTTTCAAACAAAGCCAAAACTCAAACAAAACTGATAAAATAAATACATTGCAATAAAACAAAGGAACCTTATACAATCGAAAAGCAGCATTAATCACCATAAGCACAGAGGAACAGTACAGATTGAACCATCCATCTAAAGGCCAAGGGAGCCAAACTAACCTGCTTGTTAGGAAGAGAGCTCCACAACTGGGCCAGCGCTGCACACAATGGGGCCTGTGCTGGGTCCGCATGAGCCTCCCCTCTCTGAGAGGTGGGACACGTAAAACAGTCAGAGCCTTGGATGTCGGATGTAGGCTCCAGGCAGTTTCAGTGGGAGAAGGAGGTCTCTCAGATACTTGGATCCCAAGTCATTTAGGGCTTTATAAGTAAGAACAAGAGGTGCACACAATGGGGCTTGTGCTGGGTCCGCATGAGCCTCCCCTCTCTGAGAGGTGGGACACGTAAAACAGTCAGAGCCTTGGATGTCGGATGTAGGCTCCAGGCAGTTTCAGTGGGAGAAGGAGGTCTCTCAGATACTTGGATCCCAAGTCATTTAGGGCTTTATAAGTAAGAACAAGAGGTGCACACCAGCCACAAGATAGGACCCAGACCCCAACTTGGTGTTTTGGAAAAGAGCTGATTCTGCTTGGAAAGATTCAGAGGCTGAGGGCTCTGACTCAGAAGCGGGGAGCTCTTTCCTGACAAGGCATGTGAACTTAATGCATGACAAAGGTGAAGTTGCCAGCAACTACCAAATATGAGATTTTTAACAGGGACTGCTGTACTGTTTGTGCATCTGTCCCCACCCCTGCTGTTTGTTCTTTTCTACATATACACCTCACTCCAAATAAAGTTTTGCTCAAGCAAATCGTGGGTGCATAGGGGGGAGAAATGTCAAAAAGACACAAATAGAGTTGAGATAAAACTGGGCCACGTTTATTGACATATTACAATCTGCTAAGGAAGCACCGGCGGGCACATAGAAAACAAGTAATCATGACAGGTATAGAGTGGGGCATTCCTCGTCTGAGGCATGGCGTCTACTGTAGCCACCCTGCAGATCGATCCACCCAATTCTGGGCTGGGAGACCTTCCCCTGTCACCGCCCCTCGAGCCACGGAACCCGAGTGGGTGAGGAAGGTCAGCCTCAGAGGTAATTATGCTTCTTGTGTGATCTGCATTCACATACCTTTTCAAAATCTCTGGTTTTTGCTCCTGCCCCCTGCCTTCAAATACAAGTCCTGCAGACACCCATGGAGTTTGTGAGGCTTGCCATGGAGCTTTTTCACACAGAGCTTTTATCCTGTTATTGAGATTAGTTACTCACGGAGGTTTGGGGATCCTTTAGATGACGCTGTCAACCTCCAGAGTGTCTCCCATGTTCGATAACCTTTATTCCATTATTTTTTAAAGATCAGAGATATTGAGCTATCAAATGACCATGTCCGAGTTCCACTTGAGTTCCCTTGTGAAAAAAGGAAAACCCCAAATAAGAGCAGCTGGACCAATGAAACATATGCAAGACTCAAATAAGGGGGAAAGGGGGGGGGGAGTGCATGTAAAGGGAGCCCGTCATGATCCTGCATTTAAAATGGAAGCAGAAAGCCCCATTTTAAATAAGGGATTTGAAGGCTGGTATAGAGATGGTCTTAGAAACAAGAGTGCCAGGGGCAAAGGAATCTTACAGCACCTTACAGACTCTCAAAGTGACTCAAGAAATCTCTTGAATCTGTTCTTAGAACTTGGTGGGAAATCCTGAGCAGAGTTCTAAAGGATTCCAAGCCACTCAACAAAAATTCTAACTTATTTTTTTTTACTTCCTAATATTCATAACAGAACTCCAAAATATATAGCACAGGATAATATATACAATGCAGAACACTTTTATTTGTAACAATTCCAGTTGTGCCATCTGTAGTGACACATCTTGATCTGTCCTGGAAACTAGGCAAACAGTTGGGATCAGGATTCCTTGCACTTACATTAGAGTAACAATGAAAAAAAAAAAGAGTAATGTAAACACTCAGTTAAGACCATTTTATTTTAATGCTCCATCTAGGACGCAATCCTATGTCCACTTACCTGGGAGTAAACCCCATTGAACTCAGTGGGACTTACTTCCAAGTAAACATACTTAGAATTGCTGTTCTATGTTCCACTCCCCATCCCCCAAGCGTGTAGCAACCCAAAGATAAGTCCGCACATTATATTTTTCCGTGACTTTAACTGGGCAACCTGGAGGACGTTGCAGTAAGAAAAGAAAAAGCTGGAATACTCCCAAAACAAGTTAAAAGGAAGTAAGAAACTATATTAACTTGATAAAATTATTTTGTTGCAATGAAATTGCATTTCCTAGCCTCCCAAGAGCTGCATATTAAATAGTAATACTTCCCTTCAGCTAGTGCTTCCTGGGATTATTGAAATTCTCCCCATAGCCGTCCTTTTAACTTTATAATGTTAAGAATTGGGTTACTTCGGAAATGTTACATACTGAACATGAAGCCTGGGAATATGCCCTGGATTGCCACAGGATTACAATGCTTCGCCCTCTCCAAAGAACAGATCAGAGCTAACCTAATATTTGATGATATATTGTTCTTCACAGTGAACCTGCCAAATAGCAAGCCATTGGAAACATTCAAAATAATAAAATATCACATGATGCCTGAAATAAAAATAGAACTACTTAAAGGAGTTCAGTCTTTCCTAGCATTAAGATCCACCTTCCATCTGGCTTGTTCTCAACACAGACAAATACAGGACATTTACAGTCTTGCAAACACCATAGATGTAATAATAATCAATCAGTGAACTGGCAAGAGGAAACAAGAGTCAGCAGTAAATGAAGAGGCACTGAAATAGATCTCTGCTCCTCAAAGGAAGTTTTCAAGACAGTGAAATAGTTCTATGATTTTGGACAGCATCGAGTGTATCTTAGATGCCTAGGTATCTACACTATTAATTTTAAAATTCAATTAATATTGCTCAGCATGGAGAAAGATCTATTCCGATCATCTTTGTGAGCTTAGCCACATTAAACAGCACGATGACTGAAACGTGAGAGCATCTTGCCAACATTCCACATGCACCTGCTCCTATGGAATTCCAGATGTTCCCACATGAGTGACAGAAGGACCCATCAAAATATGAGCTAATGTTTTGACATGTACAGAGCAAACATAGTTCTGTATATATGCAAATTTATTTATTTATTTATTTAATTAATTTCTTAATCGTCCATCTGGCCAGTCACCTGGCCACTCTGCGCGACGTACAACAGTACAATTTAAAACAGTAAAATTACACATTAAAACATCATTTAAAACTACCCTAACCCACCCCAAATGCCTGCCTGAACAACCAACTTTTCAATGCATGGTGGAAGCTCATTAAAGAGTGGGCATGGCGGAGTTCCCTAGGGAGGGAGTTCCACAGAGTGGGGGCCACCACAGAGAGGGCCCTCACCCTCATCCTCACCTGCCTAGCTGTCCTGGCTGATGGGACAGAAACAAGGCCATGTTGAGCGGCCTGTCTGGTGTTGCTGGAGGCGCTCCTTGACATAGGCTGGGCCAGAACCATATAGAGTTTTAAAGGTTAAAACCAACACCTTGAATATGGCCCAGAAAACAACTGGTAAACAATGCAACTTGTTCAGCACCGGAGTGATGTGATCTCACCGGCGGCTACCTTTAATCAGGCGAGCCCCTGCGTTCTGTACCAACTGCAGCTTCCGAAACATCTTCAAGGGTAACCCCACGTTGTTACCCCACGTAGAGCGCATTACAGTAGTTCAGATGAGAGGAGACCAGGGCATGTACTACCAATGGGAGCAGATGGTCAGGAAGGTAAGGGCGCAGCCACCGTATCAGATGGACTTGCTACAATGCTGTCCAGCTCACAGCTGACACCTGACCCTCTATGGACAGCTGGGAGTCTAAAATGACCCCCAGGTTGCAGACCTGGTCTTTCAAGGGTAGCCATACCCCATTCAACACCAGGTCAGGATCCCCCAACCTCCTCTTGTCTCCCACCAAAACTACCTTGGTCTTTTCAAGGTTCAGCTTATTCTTCCCCATCCAGCCACTCACTGTCTCTAGACATTTGGACAAGGATTCTATGGCAAACCCCAGTGAAGATTTGAATGAGAGGTAGAGCTGCGTGTCATCTGCATATTGATGACACCACACCCCAAACCTCCTGAAGATAGCCCCCAGTGGCTTTACATAGATGTTAAATAGCATCGGGGAGAGGATGGAACCCTGTGGCACCCCACAAATGAACAATCACAAGTCCAACACCTCCTCTCCCAGTGCTATCCTCTGGTACCTGCTGGAGAGGAAGGACTGGAACCACCATAATACGATGTCTCCACTGCCCAATCTCTCCAGGCAGTCTAGGAGGATACCATGGTCAGTGCTATCAAAAGCTGTTGAGAGGTCGAGGAGAACAAGGAAGTAGGGATGTATGAAAGTCACTTACCTTTTCGCGGATGTGATTCATGGTGGTGGGGGGGCACTCTGTCCCTTCCCCTGGAATCCTCGACGGGGGGGAGGCGATCCGGTCCTCCCCCCCGGAATCCTGCCTGGCCGGCTCCGCTCCGCTGCGGCTCCACGGAGCAGCCAGCCAGGGCCGGCTGCAGCCAGAGTTCCGGCCACGGACGGGCTGCTGTGGATGCAAATGGCGGCTGCCGTAGCGGCCGCCATTTGTGTCCAGCCAGGCTGCCGTGATAGGCTATGTAAGTATTTACGTAGCCTATCACGGCACCCCCCAAAAAAACAGCGTACGCAAATGGCGGCGGCTATTGCAGCCGCTATTTGCGTTCCCCCCTTTTTTTTGCCGTAATAGCCTACGTAAATATTTACGTAGGATAAAATGGCGAAAAATAGGGAACGCAAATGGCGGCCGCTGTAGCCGCCACCATTTGCGTATGCATTTATTTTGTTTGCTGTGATAGGCTAAGTAAATACTTATGTAGCCTATCACGGCCTCCGCAGGGACGCAAAAGGAGTCCCTGCATTAGCCGTGATAGGCTAGGTAAGTATTTACGTAGCCTATCATGGCTATGATCAGGGAGTGAATGGCGGCCGCAGGGTGGCCGCCATTCGCAAGTCAGCATGGACAGCAGGGGTAAGTGCTCCATTTCGTGCACCTTTCATGGGTTGGGGGGGCAGGGGCTTCATTCCACCATGGATTTTGGGGGGCTGAATGCACTGGCATTCGGCCTCACCAAGATCTGTGGTGGAATTCTCCACCATCCTTACAAGGAAGGAGCATTCGCCCCTATCCAAAGCCCTCCTCATATCATCTAGGGATGTACGAAAGTCACTTACCATTTCGCAGATCTGCTTTGTGGTGGGGGAAGGCACTCCATCCCTCCCCCCGGAATCCTCGATGGGGGGGAGGTGCTCCGTCCCTCCCCCCGTAGTCCTGCCCGGCCAGCTCCGCTCCGCGGGGATTCCGCAAAGCCACTGGCCAGCTCCGCCCGCAGCCAGACATCCAGCTGCTGGGCAGCAGGGACGCAAATGGCAGCTGCCGTAGCCACTGCTGTTTGCATCCCTGTATTTAACCGTGAGAGGCTATATAAATATTTACGTAGACTATCATGGCAAAGTTAAAAAAAAATGCATACGCAAATAGCGGCGGCTATGGCGGCCGTAGCTGCCATTTGCATTCCCCTTTTTTCTCGCCGTAACAGTCTACATAAATATTTACGTAGGCTAAAGCAGTGAAAAATAAGGAACGCAAATGGCGGCTGCCGTAGCTGCCATTTGCGTACACTTTTTTTTTTTAACCCAGACATGATAGGCTACATAAGTCTTTATATAGCCTATAACATCTGGGTAACAAAAAAAAAAAAAGACCAGACTGCAAATGGTGGCTGCAGCAGCCGGTCAGAAGACCAGCCGCCGCCATTGCTGAAGCCGCCGCTGGAGCCGCCACTGTCCGCAACATCCGCCCCAGGTAAGTCTCGTCCCAGGGGGGATCTGTGGGGGGGCAGGGGGTGGCAGGCCATTCTGCCACGGATTTCGGGGGAAATCGATTTGGGGCAATTTTGAATGCACTGGCATTCAGCCTCACTGAAATCCATGGCGGAATTCTCCGCCATCCCTAATATCATCTACCAAGGTGACCAAGTCCGTTTCTGTCCCATGCCCAGGCTTGAAGCCCAATTGAAATGGATCTGGATAATCAGCTTCTTCCAAGTGTGCCTTCAACTGCATCGTCACCACCCACTCAATCACCCTGCCCCAAAATGGCAGATTCGACACTTGGCAAAAGTTGTTCAGAACTTGGGGATCCAAGTAGGGCTTCTTTAAGAGCAGTCTTATCACTGCCTCCTTGAGGGCTGATGACATCACCCCCTCCTCAAGGGAGGCATTCACCACCGCTCTGATCCCCTCACCCAATCTCTCTCTGCAGCTCATAATGAACCAAGACAGGCAAGGATCAAATAAGCCGATGGTCGGCTGTACAGATAAAAGCACCTTGTCCACTTCATCAGAACGAAGAACCTGGAACTGATCCCACAAAACCGGTTTGCCACATGCCGCCTCTCACTTGCTAACTGTATCCACAGCGCACGGAATAACACTCCTGATCCGATCAATTTTATCTGCAAAGTAACTTGCCAAGGCCTCATAGAAGGCCTTACAATTAGGGATGGACAAAAGGGACTTACCTTGTCCCGCAGCTTGCTTGCCAAAGTTCAGGTGAGGGGGGGAGGCACCCCGCCTCGCCCGGCCAAAATTGAGGCTGGGGAGGAGCGCCCCGTCTCCCCGGCCGTGAAAAAAACAAAAAAACAAAACAACAAACACACACCCGTGATAGGCTACGTAACGATTAGCGTAGCCTATCACGGCTAGATTTCCAAAGTCAGCCGTGATAGGCTACGTAAATCGTCACGTAGCCTATCACGGGTGACTTTGGAAAAAAAAAAAAAGCACGTACGCTTTTGTGTTCCTTATTTTGGCACGTCTAGTCTACGTAAAGATTTACGTAGACTACGGCGAAAATAAGGGCAATGCAAATAGCGTTCCCTTATTTTCGCTGTAGTCTATGTAAATGTTTACGTAGACTACACGTGCCCAAATAAGGAACACAAATGGCGGCGCCCATGGGCGCCGCCATTTGCAAACACACTTTTTTTTTTCCCCCAAAGTCACCCGTGATAGGCTACGTGACGATTTACATAGCCTATCACGGCTGACTTTGGAAATCTAGCCGTGATAGGCTACGTAAATTGTCACGTAGCCTATCACGGGTGTGTGTGTGTGTTTTTTACTGTACTTTTTTATTTTGTAATGGCGGCGGCGGCAGCCGGTAGGGAGACCGGCCGTCACCCCCGCCGAAATGCCACCGAAACGCCGCCCAGACCCGCCGCCGAGAGGGACATTCGCCGAAGGTAAGTCCCATCCCGGGGGGGGGCGGGGGGCTGGTGGAGAATTTCCCAAACACTTTCAGGGGGCTGAATGCATCAGCACTCGGCCTCCCGAAGATTCGTGGAGAAATCCTCCATCATCCCTACTTACAATGCTCCAGTGGTTCCGGAGCAACTGGACTGGCCAGACTTAGGACCACTTGGAACAGCCTCAGGTATAGGCTGAAATATATCAGGTCACTTGGTTACAAGTCCCAGACAAAGCTAGTTTGAGATATATATTGAGAATATTCAACATCCATTGTAAAGGTTGCCATTTCATTTGTTGTTTTCCACACAACCGGATTGTAACACAGGCTTCATGTCAGAAATGTATTCCACCTAGTCTTCCGCATTATGTGCCCAGATCATCTAGATACTGAGGAGCACATTGTGAACTGGCTCATTTTGTCCTCGTTTTGTGAAAATGAAGTGTCTTTTAAAACCGTATCATACAAAAGCAAGTTGTATGATAAGAATGATAGAAAAGAATGGTAAGAACAAGATTAATTTTGGTTCTCCCTGTCAAAAGTTTCTGCTGATAAAGACATGAAGAAAATTGTACCGTAAAGGCCAGTGAAAGAGAAATGATTGCTTTAATACAATTGGGAAACTGCTTACCTTTGGAGGGATGCTAAAATTAAAGTCTGAACATTCTCCATAACCAGAGTTTTCTCTTTGGCCAGATTTTGTGGCACACTTCACATGTATGTAGACCTTTAAACTTAAAGCTGTGCACAAATGGCTTCTTGAAATTCTCCACGATATTTGTCGGAAGAGAAATTGGGCAGACAATTTCACTGAATTTCTCCAGGGGGAGGAGAAATTCTCTAACAATTTCTCACAGGTAGGGCTCTCCACTGGCAAGTCTTGTAGCACAACTTCTTTCTTTTTTTTCCTAAGGGTTTTCTTTTTTCTTTTTGGTTTTTTTCACTACCATTGCAAGCGGCAACAGCATCAACTGTACTGGCAGTAGGGATGGATGAACCCACCTGCGCCCGGCTTCCCTGGTGCTCACTGAGCTGCTGCCCCAGCTTGTGCTAGGGATATACGAAAGTCCCTTACCTTTCACGAAACTTGATTCGCGGTAGGGGGGAGGCGCTCCGTCCCCCAAAAAAATTCTGGCCAGGGGGAAGGCACCCCATCCCTCCCCCCCGAAATTCTGGCTGGGGGGGAGGTGCCCCGTCCCTCCCGCTGTGAATCCTTGCCGGCTGGGATGCAAATGGCGGCGGCCGTAGCCGCCGCCGTTTGCGTCCATGCAGTCAGCTGTGATAGGCTACGTAAATGTTTACGTAGCTATCACAGCTGAGTGGGGAAAAAAAAACACGCGTATACGCAAATGGTGGCGCCCATGGGCACCGCCATTTGCGTTCCTTATTTTGGTACGTGTAGTCTAGGTAAACATTTACGTAGACTATGGCGAAAATAAGGGGAATGCTATTTGCGTAGCATCTACACTATTTGCTTTCCTCTTATTTTCTCCGTCTTAGTCTACATAAATGTTTACGTAGACTAAGACGTGCCAAAATAAGGAACGCAAATGGCGGCTGCCATGGGCCCCGCCATTTGCGTACGTGTGTTGTTGTTGTTTTTTAATCAGCCATGATTGGCTACATAAAGATTTACGTAGCCTATCATGGTTTTTTAAAAAAATCTAGCTGTGATAGGCTATGTAAATCTTTACGTAGCCTATCACTTTTTTTTTTAACCTGGAAATGCCGGCGGAGGCAGCCGGTCGGAAGACCGGCCACCGCTGCCGCCGCCGCTGCTGCCAGGAAGATCCGCCCCAGGTAAGTCCCGTCCCAGGGTGGTGGGGGGGGGGTGGCGGGCTGTTCCGCCACTGATTTCGGGGGGCCGAATGCACTGGCATTCGGCCTCCCAGAGATCCGTGGCAGAACTTTCGTACATCCCTAGTCAGGCACAGGAAGGGGTGGGAGTGGGCACCCACACCCCTCTCCAAATGCTAAGTATGCATGAGCCCATCTCTGTCTGGGATTGGAGAGCTTGACAAACTGCCCCCCGCAGCTCATGCAGCCCAGGCCTGCTTGGTGAGCTTCCTTGCTTGCCCTGCCTCCCCACGAGCTGCCCCTCTTTCTCACACTGGCTGTTAAGGGCTGGAGCAGGGAAGGAGGACCTCAGTGCAGCCACCCCCCAGCCTCTCACCTTGGCCTTCTTTACAGGAGGCCAGGGCGAGATCGCTGGGTTGCCACCATCACCCCTCTTCCCCATGCTGGCTGTCAAAGGCCAGTGTGGGGAAGAAGGGTGACAGCGGCCAGCCCCTAGCATCTCACCCTGGCCTCCAGCAGGTGGGCGGTGGGGGAGAAGAGGATAGATGCTTCTTCCCTCCATCCCCACCTGCTACAGTGGCGGTGGTGAGGGACAAGCTGGTCATTTTCCGTAAGGCCAGGAAAACTTATGGAAAACAACTGGCCTGTCCTGCACCACTGCTGCTGTAGCAAGGATGGGGGAAGGAGGAGAGGCTCTGCCTTCTTCCCCTCTTCTTCCTGATGGAGTGGGCGCCCAAGCTCTTGCCCAACTCAGCACACTTAGAGTCAGACAAGAGCTCAGGTATGCGAGCTGGTGTCCAGGGGGCTGAAGCGGCAACTTCTCACTAGGCTTCAAGCCCCAACTGGACGCTCACGACATCCCTTCCCCATGCCTGGCACTATCACTTCCTCAGAAGAAATGGCATGCAGCAATTTTTAAAAACATGTCTTCCTTCCATTCTTTCGCAAGAACAGAACGAAGACATTAAAAAGAAAATAAAAATAGGAGACAGAGTGGAGTGGGATTGGGGGACACCCAAAGGGGTCCCTACCACTCAGGCATCCTCCTTTCCCCCTGTCACACACCACCTGCTCCCCCCAAAATGCATTCTGCCCCCCAGCCACGTGGAGGATCCTTCTTGCCAGTTGCCTTTTAAAAGGCAAATGTAGAGAGGGATCTTTCAGCCCAACAGGGGGGAAATACCTTTTTTGGCATGCAATCCACACCTGCCCACCAAGGACTGGCTTGCCCCCTCAGTCTTCAGTGGAGGTGGTGGATCCCCCCCCCCAATTTTCCCAAGAAGCACCTTACATTAGATTTTCAAAGTGCTTCCCTGGAAAATCAGACCGTGGGGAAATCCCACCCCCTGCCCTGGGTCCTGTTGTCCCAAGGACCCATGGCGGGGGGTGGGATTTCCCACACCCACACTGGATTTTTGCAAGGAGCACTTCTGTAAATGTAAATATTGTGCACATAGGGCAGTAAAAGCCCCAATGTGCACAAAATTTAAGGCAGCGGAGGGGCTCCGTTCACTTACATTCATTTTCCAAGTGCTCTTCATGAAAATTGAGGGTAGGGTGGGGAATCCTACCACCCCACTGTCGGTCTTGTTGCCCCAAGAATCTGGGGGGCATCCCCCCATTTTTGCAAGGAGCACTTTGAAAATCTAGGGGTGTACGAACCCTACTTACCTGGGTCCACTGGGGGTCCGTGGGGGGGAGGCAATCTGGTCCTCCCCCTGGAATCCTCCCCAGCTGGCTCCGCTCTGTGGTGCTATCTGGACTTTACCATGATAGGCTATGTAAATCTTTACTAGGGATGTCAGAGAATTTCGCCATGAATCTCGGGGAGGCCGAATGCCAGCGCATTCGGCCCCCCGAAATTGGTGGCGAAATGGTCTGCCCCCCCACCCCCCGGGACGGGACTTACCTTGGGTGAATCCTCCTGGTGGCGGCAGCTCTGGAGGCAGTTCGGCAGCGGTGGCCAGTCTTCCGACTGGCTGCCGCTACGGATGTACGAAAGTCACTTACCTTTTCGCAGCTTGGCTTCGTGGTGGGGGGGAGGCGCTTCACTTTCCCCCCCGAAGTTCATGAGATGGGGGGGAGGCTTCCCGCCTGGCCCAGCCGAAATTCAGGCCGGGGAGAAGCGCCCCATCTCCCCGGCCGCAAAACAAAAAGTAAAAAAAAAAAAAAAGACCCCGTGATAGGCTACGTGACGATTTACGTAGCCTATCATGGCTAGATTTCCAAAGTCAGCCGTGATAGGCTACGTAAATCGTCACGTAGCCTATCACGGGTGTGTGGGTTTTTTTTACTTTAGTTATTTTTTTTTTTGCAATGGTGGCGGTGGTGAAATCGGCGGTGAAATTCTCCGCCCCCCTGCCCCCCCGGGATGGGACTTACCTTTCACGAATGTCCCTCCCGGCGGCGGGTCCTGGCGGCGGTTCGTCGGGTCTTCGTCAGGGGCGGGGGCGGCAGCCGGTCTTTCGACCGGCTGCCGCTGCCACCATTACAAGGAAAGTTTAAAAAAAAACCCACCCCTGTGATAGGCTACGTAACGATTAACGTGGCCTATCACAGCTAGATTTGCAAAGTCAGCCGTGATAGGCTACGTTAATCGTTACGTAGCCTATCACGGGGGTGGTTTTTTTGTTTGTTTTTTTTGCGGACAGGGAGACGGGGCGCTTCTACCTGGCCTGACTTTCGCCGGCGAGGGATGGGGCGCCTCCTGCCCGGCCTGAATTTCGGCCGGGCGAGGTGGGAAGCCTCCCCCCCCTCACATGAATTTCAGGGGGAGAAGCGAAGTGCCTCCCCCCCACCACGAAAAAAGCTGCAAGACAAGGTAAGTCCCTTTCGTCCATCCCTAGGAGTGTGCCAAGACTGCTTTGGAGTTTTTCTACATGAGGCATTTACTGTGCACTCATGATTCCTCACTCATGGTAGTCTGTGAGTGCTTAAGACAACGACATTCTCCAAGGCCTCTCCCGTGTTTCCCAAGGCCTCTCCCAAGCCATTTTCGCATTTGTTTTATTTTTATTTGGGAAAGTCCGGCATTTTGGGCAATGGCAGGATGAAATGCTAGTGTAGTTGCACAATTCTGCTATACCAAAGCACCACCTAGAAGTTATGTAGTGGAACATATAGAAGGCAGAGAAGGAAAAAACCGAGGAAAAACATGTGTAAGGGATATCTTAATCCCACAAAGAGTCCAGAAGCAGAAGCCATGGTAAAGTGGTGGGTTAAAAGTCTCATCTAGAAAATCCCTTGAACAGATCTTGCAGCAAAATAGGAAAGGCCAATCTGGCTGCTGTCAAACCAGCCTCCACTACTCCCTGAAGCTGTACAATTTTAGCCCAACCTGATATATTTGGCCTAGCACTATATTTGCAGATATTCCGTCTAGACTTTCTGGCTTCATTTATTTCATGAACACTTTTCAGAGAATAACAGCATTCTAGATCCTTATATGCCCACAGCAGTCCTTCTGGCTATGAATATTAAAATGAGGGCAACTGAGTCAAACTAGATTAGCCAAAACATCTCGCTGATGCATTCATTGTCTTCCTCACAAAACAAAACAAAATGATTATAATTGATACAATAGATATAAAAATGGCAGGTGAAAGCTGATCACATAACTTTATGGATGTGTTGCAGTCACCTGAAATCCCAGTGTGAACAGGCTCTCTGCGTTGCATGTATGTGCCACCAGACAAAATCCTGTCCTGGACACATTAGGGTCAGTACAGATCTACTTCACCACATGCAAGGAATTAATGCAAAATCTTCATAGATCCCAGTGGCCATAAGCACTTGGTGGCCATGAAGACAGGTGCAAAATATATAACGTGCTTTCCAGGGCTGGCCCTTCCATGTGGCAAATAGTCAGGTGGCTACATGGAGGTGGGAGGGTAGGGATAAATGAAGACAGGGACTGGTATAGAGATGTACGGACTGTGTAAAATCCTCTCTGTCTGTGTTTTGCAGATTGTCGGGGACCTTTTATTCTGTCATCCACCCACAGATGGATGCGAATTTCCCCCCCCCGTCATGTGGAAAAATATGGAAATTATTATGTAAGTATTAACGTAAGCATTTACATAATTTACCTCAGTATGTAACAGTTGGTGTATTGCCCCCAATCTATCCAATGTTTCCTCAGCAGAAACTTACATATTTTTCTACGGATTTATATGTGTAAATTTCAGAAAAGTAAAAAAATCATCTGAAAGTCCATGGACTCTGCACGGCCTGAGGGGCGTGCTCCACAGTAGATTCCTCAGGTCAGATTCTTAGAAATCCATAGGGATGGGGGTGAATTTCTCCCCGAAACTTTGGGGGGCTGAGTGCCAACGCATTCGGTCCTCCGAAGGTTGTTCGGGGAGAAATTCTACGCCCCCCGCCCCCCCCGGGATGGGACTTACCTTTCATGAATGTCCCTCCCGGCGGCAGGTCCCGGCGGCAGTTCGGCAGGTCTTCGTCAGGGGCGGGGGCGGCAGCCGGTCTTTCGACCGGCTGCCGCCGCCGCCATTACAAGAAAAGTAAAAAAAAAACAAAAACGCCCCTGTGATAGGCTACGTAACGATTAATGTAGCCTATCACGGCTAGATTTGCAAAGTCAGCCGTGATAGGCTACGTTAATCGTCACGTAGCCTATCACAGGTGATTTTGAAAAAAAAAAAAAGCGCATACGGCTAATGGTGGCCCCCGTAGGGAGCCGCCATTCGCATTCCTTAATTGGTCCCTGTAGTCTACGTAAAGATTTACGTAGACTACGGCGAAAATAAGGACAACGCAAATAGCGTTGCCCTTATTTTCGCCGTAGTCTACGTAAATCTTTACGTAGACTACAGGGACCAAATAAGGAACGCGAATGGCGGCTCCCTATGGGGGCCGCCATTTGCGTACGTGCTTTTTTTTTTTCAAAGTCACCCTTGATAGGCTACGTGACGATTAACGTAGCCTATCATGGCTGACTTTGCAGATCTAGCCATGATAGGCTACGTTAATCGTTACGTAGCCTATCACAGGGGCGTTTTTTTTTTTCTTTTCTTTTGAAGTTCGCGGCCGGGGAGATGGGGCGCTTCTCCCCAATCCTGAATTTCAGCCGGGCGAGGAGGGAAGCCTCCCCCCCCAGCCTGAACTTCGGGGGGAGCAGCGAAGCGCCTCCCCCCCACCGCGAAGCAAGCTGCGAGACCAGGTAAGTGACTTTCGTGCATCCCTAGAAATCCGAGCTCGTTTTAATCCATCTCATATTTCTTCAGCATCACTAGTTCTGAATAGTGCAACAAGATTTTGAAGTGTTCTCTGTACCAGGGCATTATTTGGGTTCTGCTTCAGACAGCAAAATGTCTTGGCCTGGCACTGGTGCTTTCTTAATAGCACCACCGCAGCCAACAACAACAACAACAATGGAATCATCATCATCATTATGGATCAGCTTCAGGATTCAAGCGGCATGAATATATAAAATGATAAGAGGAATAGAAACATTTTTCCTGTGGAAGGCTATATGGGCACTGTGATGTTTCTTCATCTATGTGACTTTTTAAAATTAAAAATATGCAGAGTTAGCATAAGTGACTAGAGTGGATAAATAACTGAAAGAGGTAGATGAAGAGAAGAAAATGAAAGGGTTCGATGGCAGCACCAGAAGAGAGGAACTGGGACCAGTGGTAATTGATAGTGGTGGCCAGCAGAAATGACAGAGGATGGCACATTGAAATTAGCAGTAGGATAATAGCAACATGTGGGACATCAGCAACCCAGAAACTCACCATTGAGGTTTAGAGTAGAACTCCCCCTCTCCTTTGATTCAGGTGAACCCTGGCTACCCTTGTTCCTCATCTTGTAGATCCCATGATTTGCTATCTATTCAGTATTGTCACTTTACATTTTATGCATTTTCCTTCCTGAAAATGTTTGCAAGAAGGCAATGAAATAAACATGGCACTAATGAGGGAAAAGAGCTTCTATCTACCTCCTCCTCCCCACTGTTGGATTGAATCTAAGAGTGTGTTCCTTTTGTTACCTCTGGGGAAACTACACCAACTTTCTTGTTCCCATTATTCTTCTACAAACACTTAGGGATGTTGGAGAATTTTGCCACAGATTCCAGGGAGGCCGAATGCCAGCACATTCAGCCCCCTGGAATCCATGGCGGAACGAAGCCACCCGCCCCACCACCCCATGAAATGGGCCCAGAACAGAGCCTACCTTTGTTGGCCATTCCGGTGCTCCTTGAATGGTGTCTGCGTCTGCAGCCACCATTTGCCTCCTTTCGAATGAACGTGATAGGCTACATAAGTATTTACTTAACCTATCACGGCTAACGTAGGGACACAAATGGTGTCCCTAACATTTGTGTCCCTGCGGAGGCCATGATAGGCTATTTAAATATATACGTAGCCTATCACAGCAATAGGCAGGAGCATAAATGGTGGCCGCCGTAGCTGCCTCCATTCGCATCCCTGCCTATTGCCATGATAGGCTACGTATAGATTTACGTAGCCTATCATGGCAAAAGACAGGGACACAAATGGTGATGGCTACGGTGGCCGCCATTTGTGTCCCTGCGCAGCCCAGCAGCCGGATGTCCAGCTGTGGGCAGCCCCGTCCGGTGGCTCTGCCAGCTGGGGAGAATTTCAGGGGGAGGAACAGAGCGCCTCCCCCCCCCACCGCGAATGACCCCGGACAAAATGGTGAGTCAATTCTGTACATCCCTACATACACTCCAGAGATGCACTCTTCACACACACACACACACACACACACACTTGTTGCAGAGTCTCCATTGTGCAGCTTCCCTGTAATTTTGGATTTTCCATCCAACGCGAGCAGTCCAAGTGAATCCTTCTCCCTTACTATTCTTTTACCATTTTTGTCATATAAATACATATACATTATTTATTTATTTATTACATTTCTACACTGCCCAATAAATGAAGCTCTCTACATTACAAATCGCATGGCGGAAAAACGTTTCTTGGATCAGTCTGTTCACAGAATGATTTCCTCTACTCCCCCCCCCCCAAATAAACTTCGCAACAGCTGTCTGGAGAAAATGCAATTCTGCTTTATTGATTTTTGTTGGATAAACATGGGTACTGTTTATTGCTTATCAATACCAAGGAGCTCTGATTAAATACCTTTTAAAAGCAACCTTTTATAAAGTGATTATTATATAAGCATGCTCTCCTTGTAACTTGCAAATAAAATCTGACTTTATCCTTCACTGTAATTACATCAAACAAGGCCAGACTGCATTAAGACTGATGTAAACTCTCAGAATTTAATTCACATAATCTGTAGTCAACCATTTGGGACAGTGGAAAATATATGGTGTCCCACAAGTGAAGTTAAATCATTACTTCTTTGGAGCCCGATTTACATAAACTGTGCTAGAAGGGGACAGAGTGGGACAAGTGTTTTCTCTGGGGAAAAAAGTTACCCACCCTTCAACACACCCACACACTAGCACAGAAACATTGGGATTTGCAAACAGACGTGACTTGACCCCCCCGCCCACCCTGCCAGTGAACAGCTCAGACATATACCATGCATAGATGACTACGTCACATGGAATAATGTTGGGGAGGGGCATATGTGGTTATACCCACCAGTCCCACTGCTCACCTCTGCACACAGCTCAGCTGTCTTGTACAGAATCTGTATGTATTCTCAATAAACAAAAAAACCCTTTTGGTTTAATATGTTGTGTTAATGAAATTTAATTTAATTATTAATTAAATAATTAACACAATATGTTGCGTTAATGTTAATGTCTTTTGATGTTCACGTATGCTCCAAAATGCCAGGAAATTACAGCTCTTATGGGCCATGCAATATGAATATTGTATGGTATCTTATGCTGTGGTTAGTAGGGATGTGTGTCTAGGTTCTCCAGGCACCCGCCCAGTGTCAGGGTGGAAACTGAGCCCATAGAACCCCAGAGCAGTTCTGATTCTGAGGAGGATCAGCAATCCGTGGGAGAGGAGCCCGCTCATCCCTCACAGGCACAGCAGCTGGCAGAGATTCCTCCTGCCAGCATTGCTGAGATAGATAGTGACCCTGGCAGTGAGAGAGTGCGGGAGGGGGGCTTGCTAGACACTTGACGCAGACGCAGGGAGCGACGAGCAATGGAGGGCGCGGAAAGGAGGCGTAGTGCCCGTTTGGTGCGCAAGCAATGGTCACGTCCAGAGGACCCAAGGGAAAAGGGGAGGGACTCTCCCTAGCCCATAAGTTCAGGGTCTGCAAGTGATTCTCCTTCAAATGGGGACCAACTGCCTAACCCAGAGCATAGGCTACTCTGCTGTTCATTGCTTAGTTGCTGGTGATTAGCATCTGAAAGAGTCATTAAATTGTTAAAGGATTAAAGCTTTGAAAAGAATCTTTTGTCTGTGTCTTGAGTTGGCTATTGGAGTAGACTGAAAGAGGCCGCTAGGGTGCTCCTGACAGCTTGGTCCCCGTTCCTCTTTTTCTCTCTCTCTTCTCCTACTGCTGATGGAGGTGGCCAGGGACCCAGCGGTGCAAGCTCTGGCACAAGAGAACCAGGTTCTCCGTGATCAAGTGGCTCAACTGATGACTGCCGTACAGACTCTGCAAGCTGAGGTTCAACCCCCCCCACCTCCAATTCTCCCCCATTGCAAGTGCCTGGTGGCTTTGCCAGAGAGGTTTTCTGGGGAGAAAGGACTTTTTCAGATTTTCCAGGCCCAATCAGAGCTGTACATGCGCCTACGACCTGAGGATTTCCTAATAGAACAAGTTTGTGTGGGCTGCATCATTAACCTACTTTCAGCCGTGGCAGCTAAATGGGCTTCGGGACTTCTTCTTGCTAATGACCCCCTGCTCGGGGACTATCACGGTTTCATGACGGCGATGACCCATTTTATTGGTGACCCCCTGCGCACCCAGATGGCTTCTCGGGAGATTTGCCGCCTCAGGCAGAGCAAGGACTCAGTTTCCAGCTACGTGACAACTTTTTGCTTGCTGATGCAGGATTTGCAGTGGAATGATGCTGCGCTGGTGGCTCAGTTTTTGGACGGTTTGAATGACGAGATCTTGGATGAGTTGGCATGCATGCCTAGCCCACCTACTTTGGAGGACCTTATCCAGATCTGCCTCCAGATAGATAGTCGGCTGGAGGGGTGCCGGCAGACCCAGCGGGGTGCCAGGGGCCGAGATTTTCCTCCTCCCATTCCCCCACATTTCCTGCCCCCTCCCCCACCCCCCGCCCCTGCAGTGGGGGCAGAGGAGACCCCGATGCAACTGAGAGCTACCTGAGCCCTGCTGCTGCTGGAGGAACTAGAGCGGCGGTGCGTGGAGTGCCAATGCTTTCGGTGTAGAAAGCTGGGACATTTTGCCAAAACATGCTGCACTAGATCCGCAGCCCCACTGCCTCCTCCTCTCCTTCCTCCTCCTCCTTCTCCTCATCCCCAGGCCTGACTAGGCTGCCCCCCAAGCCTGTTGGGGGTCTCCAGTGTGGGAGGCAGTTCCACACCAGGTGGGTGCCTTCCGCAACCCCCCTCCCATCTGCTATTGCATGTTCACCTCTGCTCCTCCCAGTGGGGTGGGGTGGAGGCCCTAGCTTTAGTGGACTCTGGGGCTATGAGCAGTTTCATGGACAAAACTTTCACCCTCTTCCACTAGATTCCTACCCTGCCCCTTCCTGCCCCCTTGGCAGTGGAGACCATCGATGGGTGTCCTTTCTTTGGGAGTGGTGACCCGGATTACAGTTCCACTCACTCTGCATGCCCAGTCCCATGTTGAGCAGATTCAGTTTCACTTGGCCAAGGTTCCCCAATGCCCAATCGTGCTGGGTGTTTCCTGGCTCTCTAAGCATAATCCTCAGATTTCCTGGGAGCTTCAGCAAGTGGAGTTTGCATCTCCCTACTGCCGGGAACATTGCCTCCCAAACGAGGCGCCAGTCCCAGTCCAGGCCTTAACCCTTTCCTCTCCCTCCTCATCTGCTTCTGGCAGTTCTTCAGCTAACGTGATCCTCCCAGAGAAGTATGCGGCTTTTCAGGATGTTTTCAACAAGAAGGAGGCCGACCAGCTTCCCCCCACTGCCCTTTTGACTGTGCCATTAACCTCATTCCTGGGACGACCATCCCCGCTGGCTGGCTCTATTCGATGTCGGAGCCGGAATGTCGAGCTCTGTGGGAGTTTTTGGACACAAACCTCAGACGTGGCTTCATTCGCCCCTTCTCCTCCCCCGCCTGCGCCCCTACCACCTTTGTGACCAAGAAATCTGGAGAACTCCGCCCGGTGCACAATTACAGAGCTTTGAATTCAGTCCCGATCCCCGACACGTACCTCCTCCCCCTCATACCCGAGATGCTGGAGCGCCTGGAGCGAGCCAAGATTTTCACAAAGTTGGACCTGCGTGGCAATTACAATCTGATTCGCATCCGGGAGGGGGATGTGTGGAAGACCTATTTCGGCACCTGGTACGGAGCGTATGAATACCTAGTGATGCCGTTTGGGCTTACCTGCACCCCCCACACACACATTTTCGCATTTTATGAATGCCATCTTCCAGGACTATTTGGACACTTTCCTCATTGTGTATCTTAATGATTTACTTATATTTTCTGAGGACCCCCACACCCATCAACACCATGTCTCCGCTGTCCTCCAGCACCTCCACGAGCACCATCTGTATGCCAAGTTGGAGAAATGTGCGTTTGACCTAACCTCTTTGGACTATCTTGGCTACATTATCTCAGCTGATGGTATCAGGATGGATCCTGCAAAGGTCCAGGCTGTCCTCTCCTGGCAGGCTCCATCCACCAAGAAGGACTTGCAACGTTTTCTGGGGTTTGCCAATTTTTACAGAAAGTTCCTGCCCAGCTTTGCTCGGCTGACATCTCCTCTTACGTACCTCCTTAAGGGCAGGAAATCTCCTTTTCATTGGACAGCATGTGCCCAACAGGCTTTCGAGGAACTTAAGAAGCTTTTTAGTTCTGAGCCGATCCTGTTACATCCTGACCCGAGGAAGCCTTTTGTAGTGCAAACTGATGCCTCTGACTTTGCAGTGGGGGTGGTGCTTTTTCAGCTAGATTGGGCGGGCAGTGAGTTGCAACCCTGCGCCTACCACTCCAGGAAGCTCAACATGTTTGAGAGGAATTATACCATCTGGGAGAAGGAACTCTTGGCCATCAAGTCTGCTTTGGAGACCTGGCGTCATCTGCTGGAGGGGGAACAACACCCAGTCAAAGTTAGAACCGACCATCGCAACCTGGAACATCTTCAGACAGCCCATGCCTTAAAACAGTGGCAGATTAGGTGGTTGCTTTTTTCCCCCAGGTTCCACCTTAAGATTTGCCATGTGAAGGCTTCTGACAATCTACAGACAGATGCTCTTTCTCATAAGCTGGACCTCCAGCCAGGGGGTGAGGGAAATTCACCCTCCAATTCTTCCCCCCCCCAGAGCCTAGCAGCAGCTGTGGTGCCTCGTTCTTGGGAGGAGCTCCTTCTCTCTGCACAGGCTCAGGATGCTTTTGTTTGCACAAAAGTGGAGGAATTGGGGCTAGCCTCTGCCCCCCCACTGTACCCCCTTCTCTTTGCGAGGTGGCCTGCTTTACCATTATGGCTGGGTCTATGTGCCTTCTAGACCCTTCCACGAGAAGGTCCTCCATCAGTTCCATGACTCCCCCACCGCTGGGCATTTTGGTGTCGCCAAGACCCTGCACGGAGTGATGCCAAGACCCTGCATGGAGTGACGTGGGATTTTTGGTGGCCTTGTGTGTGTCGGGATGTCAAGACCTATGTTGCCTCCTGCCCAACCTGCCAGTGGGCGAAGGCCTCCTCAGGCAAGCCTACAGGCTTGCTTCACCCCCTGCCTACCCCCTCAGGACCTTGGAAACTGCTCTCCCTTGACTTCATCACTGATTTGCCTCCCTCACATGATAAGACCACCATTCTGGTGGTGGTAGATTTGTTTTCTAAGATGGCCCATTTCATCCCCTGCTCTGGGTTGCCCACAGCCAGGGAGATGGCGGAGCTGTTTTGGGCACATGTTTTCTGGATCCATGGATGGCCCGAGGGTCTCATTTCATATAGGGGGGCGCAATTCACTGCCCATTTCTGGAGGGAGCTACTTGGGCTTCTCCATGTGACACTCTGTCTTTCCTCCACCCACCATCCACAGACGGACGGTCAGACCGAGTGCACCAATGCGACTCTGGAGCAATATTTGTGCTGTTATGTCAATTACCAGCAAGATGACTGGTTTTCCTTGCTGCTTCTCACAGAATTTGCTTATAACAATGCCTGCCATGCTTCCACCCACCAAACTCCATTTTTTGCCAATTTTGATTACCACCCCAAGGCTTTCCCGTCCACCCTAGCTCCCTTTTCGGTGCTGGCGGCCCATGACTTTTTAGAGGAGTTGCGAGTGGTACACCACCTCTTACGGGACTCCCTCGAGCAAGCCAAGACAGCCTACAAGGCCTCTGCGGACCGGCGTCACCAGCCGGGTCCATCTCTGCAACTGGGGGATTGGGTTTGGTTGTCCACCCAATACCTCCCCTCTCACTTGCCCACAAGGAAGCTCGTGACTCACCACACGGGGCCTTTCCAGATTACAGCCCAGATTAACCCTGTTGCTTTTCGCCTGGCTCTCCCCCTCCCATGAAGATCCATCCTGTTTTTTATCGGTCCTTGCTGTCCCCCCAGGTTTCTGTAGGGATGGCAGAGAATTCCACCACGGATCTCAGGGAAGCCAAATGCCAGTGCATTCGGCCCCCCGAAATCTGTGGTGGAACGGCCTGCCCCCTTGCCCCCCCTGCTGATCCCACCAGGACGAGACTTACTTGGGGCGGATCTTCCGGGCGGTGGCGGCTCCGGCAGCGGCTTTGGCAGCGGCGGCTGCAGTGGCTGGTCTTCCGACCGGCTGCCCCCGCCACCATTTGCAGGTTTGTTTGTGTTTTTTACACAGACATGATAGGCTACGTAAGTTTTTACGTAGCCTAAAACATCTGGGTAAAAAAAAAAAAGGTGTACGCAAATGGCGGTGGCCGTAGCTGCAGCCATTTGAGTACGGGTTTTTTTTTTTTACCAGGAGCCCTCTGCAGCCAGAAATCCAGCTGCGGATGGCTCTGACCTGGCCACAAAGCTGCCGCAGAGCACAGCCGGCCGCGGAGGATTCCGGGAGGGAGGAACGGAGCACCTCCCCCCCATCCAGGATTCCAGGGGGAGGGACGGAATGCCTCCCCTCCACCATCAGCATAATCCACAAAAGGTAAGTGTTTTTCGTACATCCCTAGGTTTCTGGCAACCCTCATCACTTGATCGACTCCCCCCCCCCACCGCCAGTGCTGGTGGAGGGGGAGGAGGAGTTTGAAGTCACAGAGATTCTGGAATCCTGCCTTTCTCACAGCCGCCTGCAATATCTAGTGGACTGGAAAGGGTACAGGCCAGATGAGCAATCGTGGGAGCCCACAGAAAATGTGCATGCTCGGTTGCTGCTGATGCACTTCCACCAGCTGTACCCCCACAAACCTGGGGCCCCAGGGGAGGGGTATGAGGGGGGGCCTCATGGGAGTGGGGATGATGACAGGGTGGAAACTGAGCCCATAGAACCCCACAGCAGTTCTGATTCTGGGTAGCAGGGATGCAAATGGCGGCGGCCGTAGCCGCCGCCATTTGCGTCCCTGTATTCAAACATCATAGGCTATGTAAAGACTTACGTAACCTATCACATCTGGGTTAAAAAAAAAAGCGTACGCAAATGGCAGTGGCTACGGCCGCCGCCATTTGCGTACCTTATTTTTCGCCATCTTAGTCTACGCAATTTTGCATTCCTTTTTGATTCCCCATTTTAGCCTATGTAAATATTTATGTAGGCTGAAACGGCAAATCAAAAATGAACGCAAATAGTGCCCACTATGCTATTTGCGTTCCCCTTTATTTTCGCCGTAATAGTCTACGTAACGTAGACTAAGATGGTGAAAAATAAGGAATGCAAATGGCAGCGGCCGTAGCCACCGCCATTTGCGTACGTGTTTTTTTTTAACCCAGATGTGATAGGCTGTGTAAGTCTTTATGTAGCCTATCACGTCTACGTAAAAACACACACACACACACCCCCAAACGACCAGACTGCAAATGGCGGTGGTGGCAGCTGGTCGGAAGACCAGCCGCCGGAGCCGCCGCCGGAGCTGCCGCCATCCGGAACATCCGCCTCAGCTAAGTCTCGTCCTGGGGGGGATCTGTGGGGGGGGGAGGGGGGTGGCAGGCCGTTCTGCCATGGATTTCGGGGGGGCCAAATGCACTGGCATTCAGCCTCACCGAGATCTGTGGCGGAATTCTCTGATATCCCTAGGGCTTGCTAGACGTTCGACACAGATGCAGGGAGCAACGAGCAATGGAGGGCGCGGAAAGGAGGCGTAGCACCCGTTTGGCGCGCAAACAACGGTCTTGTCCCGTGGACCCAAGGGAAAGAGGGAGGAACTCTCCCTAGCCCATAAGTTCAGTAGGGGTGGACAAAAGTCACTTACCTTTTCTCGCAGCTTGTTCGCGGTGGGGGGGAGCGCTTTGCTGCTCCCCCCGCGAAGTTCAGGCCAGGGGGGGAGGCTTCCCGCCTCGCCTGGCCGAAATTCAGGCCGGGGGGGAGGCTTCCCGCCTTGCCCGGCTGAAATTCAGGCCGGGGAGGAGGCTTCCCGCCTCGCCCGGCCGCGAACACGAAAGTAAAAAAAAAAAAAAGTCCCCTGATAGGCTACGTGACGATTCACGTAGCCTATCATGGCTAGATCTGGAAAGTCAGCCGTGATAGGCTATGTGAATCGTCACGTAGCCTATCACGGGTGACTTAAAAAAAAAAAAAAAAAAAGCGCGTACGCGAATGGCGGCCCCCATAGGGAGCCGCCATTCGCGTTCCTTATTTAGTTGCTGTAGTCTACGTCAATGTTTACGTAGACTATGGCGAAAATAAGGGCAACGCAAATAGCGTTGCCCTTATTTTCGCCGTAGTCTACATAAAGATTTACGTAGACTACAGCGACCAAATAAGGAACGGGAATGGCGGCTCCCTATGGGGGCCGCCATTCGCATACGCGCTTTTTTTTTTTTTTTAAAGTCACCCGTGATAGGCTACGTGACGATTCACGTAGCCTAACACGGCTGACTTTGCAAATCTAGCCGTGATAGTCTACGTGAATTGTCAGGTAGCCTATCAGGGGACTTTTTTTTTTTTTCTTTGATTGCAATGGCGGGGGCGGCAGCCGGTCAAAAGACTGGCTGCCGCTCCCGCCCCGCTCGAACACCGGACGAACCGCTAGCCGGACCCGCCGCCGGGAGGGACATTCAGGGAAGGTAAGTCCCGTCCCGGGGGGGGGTGCGGGGGGCGGGTGGGGTGCGGAGGATTTCTCCCCGAAACTTGTTCGGGGGGCCGAACACGTTGGCGCTCGGCCCCCCGAAGTTTCGGGGAGAAATTCTCCGCCATCCCTAAAGTTCAGGGTCTGCAAGTGATTCTCCTTCAAACAGGAACCAACTGCCTAACCTAGAGCATAGGCTACTCTGCTGTTCATTGCTTAGTTGCTGGTGATTGGCATCTGAAAGAGTCATTAAGTTGTAAAAGGATTAAAGCCTTGAAAAGAATCCTTTTGTCTGTGTCTTGAGTTGGCTATTGCAGTCGACTGAAAGAGGCCGCCAGGGCGCTCCTGACACCCAGCCCCTGCCCCCGCTCTCCAGTCTCCAGACTGAGCTTGGGCCACTCCCATGCTTGGCGAGCAGCCTGCACTTACCCCAGTGGTCTGGTCGAGCTCCGTGGTTGCCATTTTTTGAAAAATAAAATGGCGATCACAAAAATGTGCAAATTTGCATATTTGTGCATGTGCAAAATGCACATTTTTGCGATCTCCACTTTATTTCCCGAAAAATGGAGACTGCAAAACTCGATGAGGATGCCGGGCTGAGTGCAGGCCATTCACTGAGCATGGGCTGGGGGCAGGCAGGGGTGGGGGCTTGGCAAGTGGGGCTCGGGGGTGCAGGCTGGGGTGGTTCTGCCAGATTCCTGGATGGAATCGGGCGCATGGACCTTCCCTAGTGGTTAGTTCCAGTTTCATCACTCATTACCTTGGGGCTAAGGGAGGTTATTTCTTAAAATAAAACCTGTCTCTAGTGGTGCAGTCCAGGACTTGGAAGTAATTGGAGGCCTCAGTTACTTACTGACAGTTGGTTGTCAAGCATCTACTGACTGGTAACTGGGAAAAAGGCAGAACCTTCCTTTACATTCTCTTTGTCCTTATCTCTCCTCACAGTCCCCTCAGAATCTCCCTACAGTGGCTCATCAGGGTCAAAAAGTGTTGAGGTGCTGCCATTCTAAAAGAGGGCTGCACTCACACTCCATCCTGTTCTCCCTCCCATCCTGTGAATAACTGCTTATCAAAATCCATAGGCTAAAATGCGGTGAAAAATCACTCTTTCTTCAAAACTTACAAATACCTTATGGTTTTTCTGGATTACAGCACATGCTACACCTTCTCCCTTACCTAAGATGACACACTGTTTTCTAATAGATGCTGTACAAATAGGAGAAATGTTACTACAAAGTGAACCTCGTGTAGGTCTATGGGAAAAAAGACAATGCCTCTCAAACTGCTGGTGGGCATTTGTCAAACTTTAAAGTCTGATAAATAAGCCATTCCTTGCCCTTTATACCTCAAAACTGTCACGGACCGTCCTCAAACCCACCTCTCCTACACTGCCATGTTTCACATGTCTTTTTTTCCATTTTATCAGTATAAGACATAGAACATACTACCCCCAATTTCTGGTTATAATGGTGGATTGTGATTAATCTATCTCACCGTTAACAGTTGTGGCCCTATAATAAGCTGTCCATATAGGAGCATAGAGTTCGAACAGGTCTTGCAGGCTATCTAGTTCAACCTCCTGTTCAACACAGGAAATCCAGCACTACAGTATCCCCAAAGGATGGGTGTCCAGCCTCTGCTTGAAGGCCTGCAGTGAGGAAAACTCTACCCCACTCACAGATGATGGGTCTCATTGTGCAACTGCTGTTTCCATTAAGAAGTTGCTCCTGATTAGGGATGGGGGAGAATTTCTCCCCGAAACTTCGGGGGGCCGAGTGCCAACGTGTTCGGCCCCCCAAAGTAGTTTCGGGGAGAAATTCTCCGGCCCCCCCACCCCCCCCGGGACGGGACTTACCTTTCCCGAATGTCCCCCCCGGCGGCGGGTCCCGGCGGTGGTTCGTCAGGTCTTCAACAGGGGCAGAGGCGGCAGCCGGTCTTTAAACCGGCTGCCGCCGCCGCCATTCCAATAAAAGTAAAAAAAAAACACCATGCCCCCGTGATAGGCTACGTGACGATTAACGTAGCCTATCACAGCTAGATTTGCAAAGTCAGCCATGATAGGCTACGTAAATCGTCACGTAGCCTATCACGGGTGACTTAAAAAAAAAAAAGCGCGTACAGCTAATGGCGGCCCCCATAGGGAGCCGCCATTCGCGTTCCTTATTTGGTCGCTGTAGTCTACGTAAATCTTTACGTAGACTACAGTGACCAAATAAGGAACGCGAATGGCGGCTCCCTATGGGGGCCGCCATTTGCCTACGCGCTTTTTTTTTTTTTTAAGTCACCCGTGATAGGCTATGTGACGATTTATGTAGCCTATCACGGCTGACTTTGCAGATCTAGCCATGATAGGCTACGTTAATCGTCACGTAGCCTATCACAGGGGCGTGTTTTTTTTTACTTTTTATTTCACGGCCGGGCGAGGCGAGGCGCCTCCTCCCCGGCCTGAATTTCGGCCGGGTGAGGCAGGAAGCCTCCCCCCCGGCCTGAATTTCAGGGGGAGCAGCGAAGCGCCTCCCCCCCACCGCGAAGCAAGCTGCGAGACCAGGTAAGTGGCTTTCGTGCACTCCTACTCCTGATGTTTAACCAAAATCTACCCACCTGTAACTAAACCCATTTTGGCACAGACCGATTCAGAGTCTTCCCACTTTCACTTAAATACTGTGAACCCGAGCTGAGATTTGGAAATCTGAGGCTTTGTGCCTCCCACTGACTATTATGGGAAGTTTTTTTGGTTTTGTTTTTTAATACATGGTCATAACTTTTTTTTTCTCTTGGTCAGAATTGGATGATAGTTGCAGGCATTGTAGACAGGAGGAGATTAGGCAGGTCCTAAATTTCACAGGTCCCTGTGCTATGTGCCTTTATATTTTGACTTTTTAAAAAGGGAACTGCTGATAACTTTTATTTCTTGGTAGAATTGGATGACAATTGCAGGCTTAGTTGCCCCTTCACAGGGGAGCATTTCCACCAAAATTCAGAATGATAACTGCAAAAGTAGCCTTGAGATTTTGAGAGTATCCAAATGAGGGTGTTCTGATCCCCTTATGTTCCTTGTGTACCACTGTTCTGAGAATCCCAGATAGCCTATAGGTGGCCCTAAGAAACCTGCAAAGTTTCAGAACAATAGGTACAGCAGTTCTTGTGGAAGGGGAGTCCTCAAATATTTTTTCGGGGAAGTGATTGGGTGGGACTTCCTGTTCCCTTCCCCCCCCCCATGGTTTTTGAGCAATTTGTTTGAAAATAGCACACATCATAGAGAGGTCCTCAGTCATGAAACCTGCAAAGTTTCAGAAGGATAGATGCGGGGGCTAGGGAGTTGTGATGCATGAAACCAGTTTAAGGCTCTTTCGTAGTGAAACCTAGTGGCATTGAAAGAATGGTCATCTCACAATTCCATCCTTCCCCTATCCTGCTGGACTGAGCTGCCTGACAAAGACACACAAAACAGGGAATTTCAGGAGAAAAGCTAATGAATAAATAAATACATAAATAGCATATTATAAATTATAGGTAATAAATTTTGATGCAATGCAAAATATACTGAAATATACTAGGAACAAAAGGAGAATGGAACCAAAATAATGTGGGAAATCCAACAAAAACCGTTTTCAAAATTCAGTGGGGGAAAGAAGAACTAAGATGCGGTGAATGGCTTGGTAAGAAATCAAAGTGAGAGACAGAGAAAAACAGGGGGTAATATATCACACACACACACACACGAACTGCAGGATAGCAGGACCTAATTCAAATTATTTAATTTATTTTTCCTAACTTGTGGAAGGGGGAAATGGATTCACTACTTAATTCTATACAAAGACACACACACAGACAATAACACAGAATGACTGAGAAATCAAAGAGAAATGTTTTTTTCAGGAAACACACTCACACATAAAGGGGAGTGAGAAAGAAGGCAGGGGAGAAAGGCTTCTAGTCATTGCCTCCTTCTGGTCTTTCACTAAAACTCTTTTTTTTCCTTCTGCGCTATTCGGATTCTGACATAAAAAGTGTGAAAAGGGCCTGAATTAAAGCAGAAAGAATGAAATCATGAAAACAAGTTTTAAAACCAAACCACCCCACCCCAACACACAAGAACTTCAAAGCTGCTACACTGTACAACTCAGAGAAAATGGAAGATAGCAAGAGTTTTATTGAAGTGCTCAATAAAACTCAGTCCCTCCCCCAAAAGAACAGTGATTGGAGCCCCTGGTAAAACATGCCCTAGGATTAGAAGGTGGACCTGTCAATCCCTCAACTGCACTCCCTCCCACTCAATGCTTGAAAACCAAACAAAAAACCTAGAAGATGCTATTTGCAGGAGACATAAAGTCCACACATCTCCCGGGTCTCTGATTTATGAGTCAGTAATGTAGCCTCATTCAGTTTTGGTTCACATGGCTTTGAAGGGAAGCTTGCTTCACCTTGGGAAGCACCATAACTGGACCAAAGCAGCCTGATTGTGTTTGGGCTTCAGGGTTCATCCAAAAATGATGCATGTCCCTACATCATATCATACTTTAATAAGTTGAATGGACATTAAAATGGAGACGTTTGATGAGTTTTTGTCTATGGTTGGCTTTCAATTTTAAATTATGCACTATCATAATTTTCCTATTTATTATTGGGCTTTTCATAATAAATCTAAGTACCTTACAAACCTGATTCTCGAATGCCAAACACATTCGTGTACTATAGCAGGTTTGCAGATAATAAAAATTATGTGGAAAAGAAGGGCTAGGATCCCTAGCAAAACATATTACAATTTATTTACACACCTTGTAAAAGCAATAAAAACTTAAACATACCAACTGGTATATGCTAACAAAGTCCTCTTAAAATAGCCAAGACAAAATTATTGGATCATAAAATCAGTTCATACACCAAGTGAACAAATTTCAAACATGGGTGTTTCTTAGGGTGGAATCCTATGCATTGTTTAGACAGAAAAAAAATCCTACAAGTCCCAGCATGCCCCCCCACCCCAGCCAGCATGGGCATGCTGGGACTTGAAGGACTTCTTTTTCTCTGTCTAAACATGCATAAGATTGTGCCCTTAATAGCATTCACGTTCCTTATTTGGTTGCTGTAGTCTACGTAAAGATTACGTAGACTACGGCAAAAAAAAAGGGCAACGCTATTTGCGTTGCCCTTATTTTCGCCGTAGTCTACGTAAAGATTTACGTAGACTACAGCGACCAAATAAGGAACGCAAATGGCGGCTCCCTATGGGGGCCGCCATTAGCCGTACGCGCTTTTTTTTTTTAAGTCACCCGTGATAGGCTACGTAAAGATTTACGTAGCCTATCACGGCTGACTTTGCAGATCTAGCTGTGATAGGCTACGTTAATCGTCATGTAGCCTATCACGGGGGCGTTTTTTTTTTTAACTTTTTATTTCGCAGCCGGGAGAGGCGAGGCGCCTCCTCCCCGGCCTGAATTTCGGCCAGGCGAGGCGGGAAGCCTCCCCCCTGGCCTGAATTTCGGCCAGGCGAGGCGGGAAGCCTCCCCCCTGGCCTGAATTTCGGCCAGGCGAGGCGGGAAGCCTTCCCCCCCGGCCTGAACTTCGGGGGGAGAGCAGTGAAGCGCCTCCCCCCCACCGTGAAAAGCTGCGAGACCAGGTAAGTGGCTTTCGTGCACTCCTATGCATGAGTTCATAGGATTTTTTTTTTAAAAAAAATCTATACTGAATTTTGTACTTTTTAATTTGCATTTTTCTTAATGAATGCATTTTGGTGCACATTTGTAAACTTATACCTTTTCACTAAGTACTTTAGATTGCTGAAATACTGTTTAGTGGAAACTTCTCAATAAAAACCCATTTTGTTGCACTTTTTCCTACCATGCGCAATTTTTTTGTGCATTTTTCCCAAGACAAACTGCATTGGAAAGCTTTAAAAAATGCAGATTTCAGAATATGACTCTGTCTTTGCTCACTGGAAGCCTTGGGAGGTGGGAATTGGGCAAATCCATAAAGATAATAATCTTGGAGCAAATTTCTCACACATCCCTATGTATGCATATGTATACATAGTGGTCTGGCAGGTTATCCATTACAAAATGATTGTTTTGCATTCTGAAAGAACACTTACATTGCCTTTCAGCCCCAATGAGGGTCCCAAAGGTGGCTTACACTTAACATTACAAATTATACAACCAATACAATAAACACAACATCCAAAAGCATAATACTCCCACCCAGTAATATCATTAAGAGAGGATTACAGCTTACCATAAGAGCATAAGAAGAGTCATGCTGGATCAGACCAAAGGTCCATCTAGTCCAGCATTCTGTGCACACAGTGGCCACTGGCCAATCAGCTGTCAACCAGGAACCCACAAGCAGGGCATGAGTGCAACAGCACCCTCCACCCATGTTCCCCAGCAAGTGGTGTACATAAGCTCACTGCCTCTAGTTCAGGAGATAGCACACAGGCATCAAGACTAGTAGCCACTGATAGCCTTTTCCTCCAGGAATTTGTCCAACCCCCTTTTAAAGCCATCCAGATTGGTGGCCATCACTGCATCCTGTGGTAGTGAATTCCATAGTTTAACTGAGTGCTGTGTGAAGAAGTGCTTCCTTTTATCTGTCCTGAATCTCCCACCGATCAGCTTCATGAGATGATCCTGCATTCTAGTATTGTGAGACAGGGAGAAAAATGTCTCCTTACCATCCTTGCACTTGCACTATGCACATGGAGTAGATAGATCATGGACAACCCAGCACGGCTTTTTAAAACTTTTGTGAGAACTGTAATTTATAAAAAATGGTGCATATTCAACCTACGTGAGATATCAAGTCTCCTCAGTATACTAATTTCCTTTGTTTAAGTGTGAACAGAGGAGGTCAAAAAAATCACACATTTAACAGTAAGACATGTTACTCTCACATTTTCAGCAACAAACACCTTCCAAAAAAGACACTGCACAGATTGAAGTTCCCACTAAACTTTGTTGGAAATCGTCTCTTGTGAGTTTCAATCCATTTGCCTAATTTCCGCTTTTATTTATTGACACTGGCTAGTGACAGCAGGACTACTCTGTATGGCATATTCTATTTATTTTTATTCATTTATTTTACAAACCTCTGTCTACTAAAGGCTCTGAGAAGCTCATAATAAGACAGAAGGAAGCATGATAAAATAAAATCAAACCTATAAAACATGCCAGCATACAAAACACTAAAACTCACAATAAAAGATCAGATCATACTGGGACATTGCAACAAAAACATAGGGCTCCAGCACCTAAGATGAACAGCACCATGTTGGATCTGCTCAGTTATATGGTACAGCTACAGCTCAAACCCAGCAGTATTTAACAGGAAGCAGCCTTGTGGAGAGGAACCATAGGCAGAGCATATGCTTTGCCTGCATAAGACCTTAGGCTCAGTCTCTGGCATCTCCAATTCAAAGATCAAGACTTTTGCTTTCCTAGAGTGCTAGAGCCAGTTGCAATAGACAATACTGGGCTAGGTGGACAAATAGTTTGACCTGCTGTAAGGCAGCTTCCAGTATTCCAGCCACAGAATCTACTGAAGCTCATCTCCTGAGGTCGCCTCAGAAAGTACAAGTGAAATATTGTTGAATTTCTTGTAGGCCAGCTCCAGCAGCACATTTTGCTATTATCAGCCCATAAAATCATGGAATCATAGAATAGGGATGGACAAGCCCATCTCTGTCTGGGATCAGAGAGCTTGACGGACTGCCCCCTCGCAGCTCGTGCAGCCCAGGCCTACTCACCAAGCTTCCCTGCTTGCCCTGCCTGCCTGCGAGCTGCATGAGCTGTGTGCCGGATGTCAAAAGCCAGTGCGGGGAAGAAGGGCCTTGGGCAGCCACCCCCAGCCTCTCGTCCTGGCCTCCAGCAGGTGGGGGGGGGGGAGAAGAGGATAGGTGCCTCCTTCTTCCCTCCCCACCTGCTACAGCAGCTGCAGCAAGGGACAAGCTGGTCATTTTCCGTAAGGCCAGGAAAACTTATGGAACACAACCAGCCTTCACACCACTGCCGCTGTAGCAAGGATGGGGGAAGGAGGAGAGGCATTGCCTTCTTCCCTTCTCCTTGCTCAGGGAGTGGGTGCCTGAGCTCTTGCCTGACTCAGCATGCTGTGAGTCAGGCAAGAACTGAGGTCTGTGAACTGGTGTCCGGGGGGCTGAACTGGCAGCTTCTCACCAGGCTTTGAGCCCCAACTGGACACTTGTGACATCCCTGTCATAGAATCATAGAATAGTAGGGTTGGAAGGGGCCTACAAGGCCATCGAGTCCAACCCCCTGCTCAATGCAGGAATCCAAGTCAGAGCATCCCTGACAGATGGCTGTCCAGCCTCGTCTTGAATGCCTCCAGTGTGGGAGAGCCCACCACCTCCCTGGGTCATTGGTTCCATTGTCATATTGCTCTAACAGTCAGGAAGTTTTTCCTGATGTTCAGCTGGAATCTACATAGCTTCCTGTAACTTGAGCCCATTATTCCGTGTCCTGCATTCTGGGATGATGGAGAAGAGATCCTGGCCTTCCTCTCTGTGACAACCTGTTAAGTACTTAAAGAGCGCTATCCTATCTCCCCTCAGTCTTCTCTTCTCAAAGCTAAACATGCCCAGTTCTTTCAGTCTCTCTTCATAGGGCTTTGTTTCCAGTCCCCTGATCATCTTTGTTGCCCTCCTCTGAACCCTCTCCAGTTTGTCTGCATCCTTCTTAAAGTGTGGCGCCCAGAACTGGACATAATGCTCCAGATGAAGCCTAAACAATGCTGAGTAGAGGGGGACTAGTACTTCCCGGGATTTGGAAGCTATGTTCTATTAACGCAGCCCAAAAGAGCATTTGCCTTTTTTGTAGCCACATCACATTGTTGGCTCATGTTCAGCTTGAGATCTACAACAATTCCAGGATCTTTCTCGCTTGTAGTGTTGTTGAGCCACGTATCCCCCATCTTGTAACTGTGCATTTGGTTTCTTTTTCCTAGGTACAGAACGTGGCATTTATCCCTATTAAATTTCATTCTGTTGTTTTCTGCCCAGCACTCCAGTCTATCCAGATCACTTTGAATTTTGTTTCTGTCTTCCAAAGTATTAGCTATCCCACCCAGTTTTGTGTATTCTGCAAATATGATCAGCATTCCCTGCACCTCCTCCTCCAAGTCATTAATAAAAATGTTGAAGAGCACTGGGCCCAGGACTGAACCCTGAGGTACCCCACTTGTTACCTCTCCCCAGTTTGAGAAGGTCTCATTGATAAGCACTCTTTGAGTCCGATTCTGTAGCCAACTGTGGATCCACCGGATTGTTGTTTCATCTAGCCCACTTTGAGCTAGTTTGCTCATCAGGATATCATGGGGCACTTTGTCGAAAGCTTTGCTGAAGTTGAGGTATATTATGTCTACAGCATTCCCACAGTCCACAAGGGAGGTGACCTGATCAAAACATGAGATCAGATTCATCTGGCAGGATTTGTTCTTGACAAATCCATGTTGGCTTCAAGTAATCACTGCATTGTTTTCAAGGTGCTTCCAGATGGATTTCTTTATATGCTCCAGAATTTTCCCAGGGATTGATGTCAGACTGACTGGTCTGTAGTTCCCAGGTTCCTCCTTTTTACCCTTTTTGAAGATAAGGACAACATTAGCCCTCCTCCAATCATCTGGCACTTCACCCATCCTCCATGATTTCTCAAAGATAATAGACAGTGGCTCTGAGAGTTCTTCTGCCAGTTCCTTTATGACTCTAGGGTGCAGTTCATCTGGCCCTGGAGATTTGAACTCATTCAAAGTAATTAGGTGTTCCTTGACCATATGCCTATCGGTGTCAAGCTGTAATCCTGCCCCTTCGGCCTGTACTTCACCTTTGCCAGAGTGGTCATAGACCCTCTTTTGGGAGAAGTCTGAGCCAAGGTAGGAATTAAGCACTTCTGCCTTTTCTTTGTCATCTGTTATCATTTTGCCATCCTTATTTAATAGCTGAACCACCATTTCTTTCCTCTGACTTTTACTATGTATGTAGCTGAAGAAAGCTCTTTTTTTGCTTTTTAGGGGTGTATGAAACCCCACTTACCTGGCTCTGCTGGGGTCTGTGGGGGGGGGAGGTGATCTGGTCCTCCTCCTGGAGTCCTCAACGGGGGGGGGAGGTGATCTGTTCCTCCCCTCCGGAATCCTGCCCGGCTGGCTCCGCGGCCAGTCCACGGAGCCGCCGGCTGGGCCAATTCACAGTGGGGCCTCCATCCACTGATGGGCTGCTGTGGACGCAAATGGCATCCTGCATAGGGGATGCCATTTGCGTCCCTATGCTAGGCCGTGATAGGCTACATAAATAAATACGTAGTCTATCACGGCCTAGCGTAGGGATGCAAATGGCAGCCGCAGCAGCCCAGACGGATGGACTGGACGGACGACACAAGGTAGGTCCATTCCGGGGGGATTTCGGGAGCGGTGGTGGGGGTAGTCTGTTCTGCCATGGACTCCGGCAGGCTGGATTCTTTAAAATCTGGCCTCACTGGAGTCTGAGGCAGATTTCTCTGCCATCCCTATTGCTTTTAGCATCCCTCATTAACCTCATCTCTTCCATCATTTAATCTAAGCCATATCAAACCGCTTCAGTTCTTTGTTCCACCTTAAACATTACTCCTAACCAATAAGGGACCCATGGGATAAGGGTTTGCATCAAAAGTAGGCATGGTCCGGCACCTGCTAAGGAGGGCCCACACCCCAGTAGAGGCCTATTGACAACAGCCCCCTGGACTTGCTCCTCTTCTTCACCTGCATCTCACTCTGGTTCAGACAATGGTGATGTTGAGAAGGAGAGCAGTAGATCCCACTTCCTACTTATTCCCTGGCTCTCTGCCTGTCAAGCAAGTAAGCAAGTGGTAGCAATGATGAGAAAGAAGACAAGAAGCAATAGCAGCTGGTTACACTGGCAATGAGAAGACAGACTCACTAGGGAAGGGGCCCTAAAAAACCTGGTGCCAGCCCTGCATGGGATTGTTTCACTTTTACCTCATATGCAAATGGTGCTTACCCCCTTTTATACAGATGTCAGCTCAGGATCTGACTTTCACAATTTCTAGGCAGCAGTGTAAGAGGTATAACACCTACCACGTAGGTGTTAAAAGTGTGAACTATAAGCCAAGGCCCTGGTTCAATTCCAATTTATATCATGAACATACAAGATGCCTTCAGGCAAGTTGCCCATTCGCAATCTCAGAATCCCATTTGCTCCATAGGAAAAAAGTACTAGCCTACCTACAGAGGATTTGTGAAGGTTGCTGAGATAAAGTAAATGAAGTCTAAAACTGCTATAGAAACTCAAATACTGCTATTAAGACACCCACCACCATCACCACCAGTAATACCCAAGGCTACTATAGCAAAGCACATTCACATACTTTAAATAAACATTTAATTAGCATATGAATCAATATTTTGTCTATTGAATTAGCCACATATGGAATACCATCATTTCTGGATCAACACCGACAGATTTTTAAAAGCAGTTGGTCTTACAATAAACTAAAGCAACAATCTTTCTGAACAAAACAATACACATCTATCAATTTAGGTAAGGGGTGAAAATCCTCATAATTTCTGGTAGGTATCACCACCATTCTTGCCTTTGGTATATACAAATTCCCTAGCAGTCTTTTGGGAGCAGTTGTTCTATGCTTGGAGATAACAAAGATGGTGTTAAAATGTCTCTTCTCATTTCAGCTTGCTGTGTAATCTAATGATAAGGTGGAAAACATGGCAGTCTAATTTATGAATCTGTAAAGCTTTCATGATAAGACTGGGGAAATAAAGAAAAAGAAAAGTGCTAACAGTCTTACCAAATAAGCAGTCTTACATAAATCCTCGCACTGAGGATGCGCCTCTGGGGGAGGGGGCTGGTGGTAGTTGGAGATTCGAACATTAGACACATAGACAGCTGGGTTTGTGATGGGTGTGTGGACCGCATGGTGAATTGCCTGCCTGGTGCGACAGTTGCAGATATCACGCTCCATCTAGATAGCCTGGTAGATAGTGCTAGGGTGGAGTCAGTGGTCATGGTCCATGTTGGTACTGAAAGGGATGTTGTGAGCATCCATTTGGGGGCTCGAGCTCAGCAGGTACCTGCCAGTTCGCTCCCCCCCCCCAGACACCAGTCCATGACCCCCTGCTCTTGCCCAACTCAGCATATGCCAATTCGGGCAAGTGGAGCGGCCCCCACTCCTTGCCTGAGTGTTGATCTCAGTGGCAGCAGTGACAGGATGGGAGCCGAGAGGGAAGCGCCATGGAGCTCCCCTCTCAGTTCCCATCCTGCTGCCTCTGCTGCCTGCCACCACCGAGAACAGCTGTGCAGAGAGGGAGCCAAGGGACACAGACAGGGGGCAGAGGGGGATGCAGTTGCTCTCAGTGGCAGAGGCGGCAGCACTTGCCAGGCTCCTGTAAACCACTAGCCAGCTCGCATCCCACCACCAGCAGGGGCAGGCAGTGGGCGGGGACCTGGCAAGTGGGTCGCAGGGAAGGCTCAGGAGAGTTTGCCCATCCTAAGGTTCCAATGATATGGCAAATGGAGTTGTGAGTAGGGATCTGTGAACTCACCTGAGTCTGCCCCGTGACCTGCTTGCCAGATCCCTGCCCACTGCCTGCCCCTGCTTCTGCTGAGACGCGAGCCAGGTTCGCAGGATTCCAGCATTATGCACACAAGGTCTTGATTGCTGAGTTCTCAGTGTGGTCAGCCCTCAGTCCTCTTGCCTTGGCCTACTCTAGAGGAGGCCTGGGCAAAAGCACTGGGGTGCCGCCATCACCCTTCTTCCTCACGCCGGCTGTCGAGGGCTAGGCACGGGGAAGGGCCTTGTCGCGGCCAGGGCTAGTGTAGCTGGGTTGGGCTGGGGGAAAGATAGTTCCTGTCTCCCTGTCCCATCTCGGGCCAGCTACATGAGGGCAGCAGATTGACAAGAGGAGGAAGGTGAGAGGAGCTTTCCTTCTCCCATTAAGCCACTGCCTTCATGTAGCTGGGATGAGGGGAGGAGAGAGGATCATTCCTGTCTCTCCTTCCCATCCCGGGCCAGCTACGTGGGGGCAACGGGTTGATGAGAGTAGGGCAGTGAGAGGGGCTTCCCTCTCAGCTCCCTCCTCCCATCAAGCCGCTACCTTCATGGGAGCTGGGATGGGATGGGAGGGGGAGAAAGCCCTCCCCCCCAGCCGCGCGCCCACATCAACTTTTTTAAAAAATTTAATTAAATCTTGCACACAATGGCTGTCTGGAAATTGCCAGCCATCATGCACAAGATTTAATTTATGAAAAGTAGGAAGTCACCACTTGCGACTTGGCTGCAGGAGCTCGTGAGCGAGACTCTAAGTCCTGGCAGCGTGGTGGGTGGGGGCTCGGTGAGCCAAGTCTGGGATGACAAACAAGGGGAAGTCCATTGGACTCCACCCCCTGGATGGATGCTGGCAACATCCCTAGTCATGAGGTCCTGGAAGCCAAATTTAGGTTGCTAGGTAGGAGGTTGAAATCCAGGACCACCAAAGAGACTTTCTCTGAAATGCTACCTGTTCCACACACAGGACCAGCTAGACAGGTGAAGCTGAGGAGCCTCAATGCATGGATGAGACAGTGATGCAGGGAGGAGGGGTTCAGATTGGTTATGCCCTGGGGAAAATTTTGGGACAAGCTGGGCCTGTACAAGAGGGATGGGCTCCCCTTGAACCAAAATGGAACCAGACTGCTGGCGCTAAACATAAAAAGGGTGGCACAGCAGCTTTTAATCTAAACCCTGGGGGAAAGCCAACAGGACCTGGGAAGCATCTGGTTCGAGTTAAATCATCACAAAGGGATGAAGATGAAAATGTTTTTGATTGCCCAAATGTAGAACAGGTGGTAATAGGCCAGGAATAAATGGCAGAACATATTAGCCAATCAAAGGGGCCAACGTCCCTTGGAAAAAGATGCACACGCCAGAGGCATCTGGGGAGGGATTCCATGTATAGCTGTTTTTATGCAAATGATAGAAGCCTCTGAGCCAAAATGGGAGAGTTGGAGTGCTTGATTTTAAAGGAAAAACTGGATATAGTGGGCATTACAGAAACTTGGTGGGGTGGAGAGAACCCGTGGGATACGGTCATCTCTAGGGGTGTACGAAACCCCACTTACCTGGCTCCGCTGGGGTCCGCAGGTGGGGGGAGGTGATCTGTTCCTCCCCCTGGAATCCTTGATGGGGGGGAGGTAATCCGTTCCTCCCCCACGGAATCCTGCCTGGCTTCCGCCCACTGCCGGGCTGCTGCGGACGCAAATGGCGTCCTGCATAGGGGACACCATTTGCATCCCTACGCTAGCCCGTGATAGGCTACGCAAATATTTATGTAGCCTATCACGGCTTAAGTAGGGATGGACGAAAGGGACTTACCTCGTCCCGCAGCTTGCTTCGCGGTGGGGGGGAGGCGCTTCGCTTCTCCCCCCGAAGTTCAGGCAAGGGGGGGAGGCGCCCTGCCTTGCCCAGCCGAAATTCAGGCCGGGGGGGGAGGCGCCCCATCCCTCGCCGGCAAAATTCAGGCCGGGGAGGAGCGCCCCATCTCCCCGGCCGCGAAAAAAAAAGTACAGAAAAAAACCACACCCGTGATATAGGCTACGTGACGATTTACGTAGCCTATCACGGCTAGATTTCCAAAGTCAGCCGTGATAGGCTATGTAAATTGTCATGTAGCCTATCACGGGTGTGTTTTTTTCTGTACTTTTTTATTTTGTAATGGCGGCAGCGGCAGCCGGTTGGGAGACCGGCTGCCACCCCCACCCACGCCGAACCGCTGCCGAACCGCCACCGGGACCCACCACCGAGAGGGACATTCGCCGAAGATAAGTCCCATCCCGGGGGGGGGGGGGGCGGAATACGTCTGCACTCGGCCTCCCGAAGATTCGTGGAGAAATTCTCCACCATCCCTGGGCTTAAGCGGGGATGCAAATGGCATAGGGGATGCCATTTGCACCCCTGCTTTAGCCATGATAGGCTACATAAATATATATGTAGCCTATCACGGGCAAGCGTAGGGACGCAAATGGCAGCTGCTACGATGGCCGCCATTTGCGGCCGCAGCAGCCCGGCAGCGGATGGCCGGGAGACCAGCCAGAGCCACCGCTGCTGCATCCACCACCGGAGCCACTGCCGCCACCGCATCCGCCACCAGGTAGACTCTGTCCCAGGGGGATTCAGTGGGGTGGGGGGGGAGGCTGTTCCGCCACAGATTCCAGGGTGCCGGATTCTAAAGAATCCTGCCTCACTGGAGTCCGTGGTGGAATTCTCTGACATCCCTAGTCATCTCTGGATAGAAACTCTATAGGAAGGGCAGCGAAGGGCGTACTGGGGGAGGTGTTGCCCTGTATGTCAAAGAGGGCATAGTGTTGAGTGGACTAGAACACCTAAAAGGGGTAGGCTCCTCCACAGAAGCACTGTGGGAGGCAATACCAGGCTCCCAAACTAATTTAGTGCTAGGAACATGCTATCATCCCCCAGACCAGAATGCTCAGAGTGACCTTGAGATGGAAAACGAAATCAGGGAGGCCTCCAAACAAGGAAGTGTTGTAATAATGGGCGACTTCCATTACCCCCACATTGACTGGATAAATGCATGTTCCAGTCACAAAAAAGAGGTTAAATTTCTTGATGCCCCAAACAATTGTGCCCTAGAACAATTGGTCACAGAACTAGGGATGGCCGTGAATTTCTCCACGAATCTCAGGGAGGCCGAATGCCAACGCATTCGGCCCCCTGAAATTGTTGGTGAAATTCTCCGCCCCCCCGCCCCCCCCCCCCCCGGGATGGGACTAACCTCCCTCGAATGTCCCTCTCGGTGGCGGGTCCTGGTGGCGTTTCGGCGGGGGCGGGGGTGGCGGCCGGTCTTCCGACCGGCTGCCGCCGCCGCCATTACAAAATAAAGTAAAAAAACCCCAAACACCCGTGATAGGCTACGTAACGATTAACGTAGCTTATCACAGCTGACTTTAGAAATCTAGCCGTGATAGGCTACGTTAATCGTTACGTAGCCTATCACAGGTGTTTTTTTTCCCATTCACTTTTTATTTCGCGGCTGGGGAGACGGGGCGCTTCTCCTCGGCCTGAATTTTGGCCAGGCAATTCGGGGCGCCTCCCCCCTGGCCTGAACTTCGGGGGGAGAACCGAAGCACCTCCCCCTCACCGCGATGCAAGCTGCGGGACCAGGTAAGTGACTTTCGTACATCACTACACATAACTGACCAGAGGGGAGGTGACCTTGGATTTAATCCTAAGTGGTGATGCCCAGGATCTCGTACAAGATGTAAATGTTGCTGAACCAACTGGAAACAGTGATCACAGTGCTATCAGGTTTAATATATATTTAAGTTGAATATCGCCCAGGAAGTCCAACACAGTCACATTTGACTTCAAAAGAGCAAGCTTCTCCAAAATGAGGGAACTGGTAAAAAGAAAGTTAAAAGGGGGAGTCAAGAGGATTAAATCCCTTCAAAATGCCTGGAGATTACTCAAATCTGCAATAATAGAAGCCCAGCTAAAATGTTTAGGAAAGGTTAGGAAAGGTAGCACCAAGTCCAAGAGGTTGCCGGCATGGTTAATGAGCAGTGTTAAGGGAACTATTAGAGAAGACAGCTTCCTTCAGAAAATGGAAGTCTTGCCCAAGTGAGGAAAACAAAAGGCAGCACAAGCTTGCACAAAGGCAATGCAAGCAGACAATTGTTGTTTATTTGGTCAGTCGCTTCCGACTCTTCGTGACTTCATGGACCAGCCCACGCCAGAGCTTCCTGTCGGCCATCGCCACCCCCAGCTCCCCCAAGGTCGAGTCTGTCACCTCCAGAATATCATCCATCCACCTTGCCCTTGGTCAGCCTCTCTTCCTTTTGCCTTCCACTTTCCCTAGCATCAGCATCTTCTCCAGGGTATCCTGTCTTCTCATTATGTGACCAAAGTACTTCAGTTTTGCCTTTAAGATCATTCCCTCAAGTGAGCAGTCTGGCTATATTTCCTGGAGTATGGACTGGTTTGATCTTCTTGCAGTCCAAGGCACTCTCAGAATTTTCCTCCAGCACCACAGTTCAAAAAGCAGACAATAAGAGATGCCAAAAAAGCATTTTGAAGAGAAGATTGCTAACAACACCAAGGTCAACAATAAAAAAAGTTCTTAAAATACATCAGAAGCAGAATACCATCTAGGGAGGCAGTTGGACCATTGGATGGCAATGGAGTTAAAGGAGTACTGAAGGAGGACAAGGAAATTGCAGAGAAGCTGAATGAATTCTTTTCATCCATCCTTGCTGCAGAAGATGTAGGACAGATATCTGTGCCTGAACTGATGTTTTCAGGAAAGGAGTCTGAGGAACTGAGCAAGAAGTGGTGACAAAAGTTGAAGTTCTCAGCCTTATTGATAAATTGAAAGCAAATAAATCACCAGGCCCAGATGGTATCCAACCTAGAGTTCTCAAGGAACTCAGATATGAAACTGATGATCTGCTAACCAAAATATGCAACATTTCCCTAAGATCAGCCTCTATACCAGAGGACTGGAAGATAGCCAATATAAGACCAATTTACAAAAAGAGATCTAGGGGGGATCTGGGAAATTACAGGCCCATCAGCTTAGCATCTGTTCTGGGTAAATTGGTTGAAGGCATTATTAAAGATAAAATTAGTAAGCATATAGAAGGACAAGCCCTGCTGAAAAAGAATCAACATGGCTTCCACAAAGGTAAGTCCTGTCTCATATACCTTTTAGAGTTATTTGAGTGTCAATAAGATATACAGGGGTGATCTGGTAGACATTGTTTACTTGGACTTTCAAAAGGTTTTTACAAAGTCCCTCACCAAAGACTCCTGAGCACACTTAGCAGTTATGGAATAAGAGGACAGGTCCTCTTATAGATCAGTATCTGGTTAAAGAACAGAAAGCAGAGAGTAGGAATGAATGGGAAATTCTCCCAGTGGAGGGAAGTAAATAGTGGGGTCCCACAGGGTTCTGTATTAGGACCAGTGCTTTTCAACCTGTTCATAAATGATCTGGAATTAGGAGTGAGCAGTGAAGTGGCCCCCCTTCATGGATCACTGCCTTGTTGTGGCGAAGGGGCTTGCGTAACTCAGTGAAGCCATAAGCTATGCCGTGCAGGGCCACCCAAGATGGACAGGTCATGGCAGAGAGTTCTGACAAAATGTGGTCCACTGCAGAAGGAAATGGCAACCCACTCCAGTATTCTTGCCAAGAAAACCCCATGGAACGTATCACAAGGCTAAAAGATATGATGCCGGAAGATGAGCCCCTCAGGTCGGAAGGTGTCCAATATGCTACTGGGGAAGAGCAGAGGGTATTTCCAAGTAGCGCCAGAAAGAGTGAAGCGGCTGGGCCAAACCCGAAAGGACACTCAGCTGTGGATGTGTCTGGTGGTGAAAAGAAAATCCGATGCTGTAAAGAACAATATTGTTTAGGAACCTGGAATGTCAGATCAATGAATCAAGGTAAGCTGGAGGTGGTCAAACATGAGATGGCAAGATTGAACATCGACATCTTGGGAATCAGTGAACTAAAATGGACAGGCATGGGCGAATTTAATTCAGGTGACCATCATATCTACTATTGTGGGCAAGAATCCCTTAGAAGAAATGGAGTAGCACTCATAGTCAACAAAAGGGTGGGAAAAGCAGTACTGGGGTACAATCTTAAAAATGATAGAATGATCTCAGTATGAATCCAAGGCAAACCATTCAACATCACAGTAATTCAAGTCTATGCCCCAACCACTGACGCCGAAGAAGCTGAGGTTGATCGGTTCTATGAAGACCTACAACACCTTCTAGAACTAACACCAAAAAAAGATGTCCTCTTCATCACAGGGGATTGGAATGCTAAAGAAGGAAATCAAGAAATCACCGGGATAACAGGCAAGCATGGCCTTGGTGTACAAAATGAAGCAGGACAAAAGCTAATAGAGTTTTGCCAAGAGAACATGCTGATCATAGCAAACACTCTTTTCCAACAGCACAAGAGGCGACTCTACACATGGACGTCACCAGATGGTCAATATCGAAATCAGATTGATTATGTCCTTTGCAGCCAAAGATGGAGAAGCTCCATACAGTCAGTAAAAACAAGACCTGGAGCTGACTGTGGCTCAGATCATGAGCTGCTTCTTGCAAAATTTCGGCTTAAATTGAAGAACATCGGGAAAACCACTAAACCGTTCAGGTATGACCTAAATCATATCCCTGATGAATATACAGTGGAGGTGAGGAATAGATTTCAGGGATTAGACCTGATAGACAGAGTGCCTGAGGAACTATGGACGGAGGTCCATAACATTGTTCAGGAGGCAGCAACTCAATCCATCCCAAAGAAAAAGAAATGCAAGAAAGCAAAGTGGCTGTCTGATGAGGCTTTACAAGTAGCTCACGAAAGAAGGGAAGCGAAAAGCAAGGGAGAAAGGGGAAGACATACCCAACTGAACGCAGAGTTCCAGAGAATAGCAAGGAGAGACAAGAAGGCCTTCTTAAATGAACAATGTAAAGAAATCGAGGAAAACAACAGAATGGGAAAGACTAGAGATCTCTTCAAGAAAACTGGAGATCTCAAGGGAACGTTTTGTGCAAAGATGGGCATGATAAAGGACAAAGAAGGCAGGGACCTAACAGAAGCAGATGAGATTAAGAAGAGGTGGCAAGAATACACAGAAGAACTATACAGGAAAGATCTGAATGTCCCTGATAGCCATGATAGTGGGGTCACTGAACTTGAGCCGGACATCCTAGAGAGTGAAGTCAAGTGGGCCTTAGGAAGCATTAGTAACAACAAAGCTAGTGGAGATGACAGTATTCCAGCTGAACTATTTAAAATCCTAAAAGATGATGCTGTTAAAGTGCTGCATTCAATATGTCACCAAATCTGGAACACTCAATATTGGCCACAAGACTGGAAAAGGTCAGTTTACATTCCAATTCCAAAGAAGGGCAACGCCAAAGAGTGTTCAAACTACCGCACAATTGCGCTCATTTCACATGCCAGCAAGGTGATGCTCAAAATCCTACAAGCTAGGCTTCAGCAGTATGCGAACCGAGAACTACCAGAAGTACAAGCTGGGTTTCGAAAAGGCAGAGGAACTAGAGATCAAATCGCCAACATTCGCTGCATCATGGAGAAAGCAAGAGAATTCCAGAAAAACGTCTATTTCTGCTTCATTGACTACGCTAAAGCCTTTGATTGTGTGGATCACAACAAACTGTGGCAAATTCTGAAAGTGATGGGAGTACCAGACCACCTTACCTGTCTCCTGAGAAACCTGTACGAGGGTCAAGAAGCAACAGTAAGAACCAGACATGGAACAACCGATTGGTTCAAAATTGGGAAAGGAGTACGACAAGGCTGCATATTGTCACCCTGCTTATTTAACTTATATGCGGAGTACATCATGAGAAATGCCAGGTTGGATGAATCAGAGGTCGGAATTAAGATTGCTGGGAGAATTATCAACAACCTCCGATATGCAGACGATAACAATTTAGCGTGGTTAAAACAAACAGGGATTGTGAAGAGCTCCAAAAGGATCTCTCCAAACTGGGAGAATGGACATCTAAATGGCAAATGTGGTTCAATGTAAGCAAGTGTAAAGTGATGCATGTTGGGGCAAAACATCTAGGGATGGGTGGAATGCTTACCTCTGGGTCCAGGGGAGTGTCCACAGAGGGGGAGATGATCCATCCCTCCCCCCCTGGAATCCTAGCCAGTTGGCTCCGCTCCAAAGCGATTCTGAGGAGCCGCCGGCCAGCTCCAGAGTGCCAGCAATACAGCCGCCTTTGACTGCCGTATCACTGGCTGAGCGGATTGACTGCGGACACAAATGGCGTCCACTATGCCATTTGCAGCCGTAAAGGTCTTAGTTTAGCTAAAACATTTAGCTAAAACTAAGACCTTTATGGCCGCAAACAACGTAGTGGATGCCATTTGCAATGGCGGCCGTATCGCTGGTACTCCGGAGCCGGCTGGGAGGGAGGATCCGGCTGGTGAGGATTCCTCCAGGAAGCGGAGGCAAGTCTTCTGATTTTCCATGGACATTCCATAAGAATGGCTATTTTTTTGTAGATAATTTACATATTTTTTCCCCTGCCCTGAGACGTGCAGTAATTACTTTCAGCCAAAACACTTCCTCCTCCTAGGGGCTTCCCAAAAGAAGGCTGTCCTAGGTGTGCCTGAGCGATGCACTCTTTGTTTAAAGCAACGCTGTTTTAAAGAAAGAAAAAAATCTTTTAAAATGACCATGCTGGTCCTGGAGCCCTGCATGAGGTATTATTGTCCCTGCTAAGATTTATATTGGACAAAATGAGGAACGGACAAAATGAAGAATAAACTTACCACTACCAGGGAACGGTTGGACTGAGGGAGATTCCCCCCACACACACATAATGGAAGAATACAGTTCTTCATATTCCCTGGTATGTTTATTTCTCATTTTGTCCATTCCCTGAGCATGTGCAGAGTGTGCTTTTTATTCAAACAAAGAGAAGGTTGCTGATCTTTCCCTTCAGGCTGCATTTGTACAAGGGTGACTGCTTCAGAAAGAACTTTCCATTATACTTGGAATACTGTGTCCAGTTCTGGTCAACACAGAGCAAGACCAACAAGGATATTGTAGAGCCGGGAAAAGTGCAGAAAAGGGCAACTAAAATGATCAAGGGGCTGGAGCATCTCCCCTGTGAGGGAAGGTTAGAACAGCTGAGATTGTTTAGCTTGGAAAAAAGGGATAGATCTTGAGAGACCTGACACTGTGTGTGAAAGGGAAAGAGACAGGCACAACATGTCCCCAAACAGCGTAAGACCACCAGCTCAAGATTTCCCAGCAGTCTTTTCCCCGCGCCAGGGAGAAACAGTTTATCTCAAAGTCAACAAACCAATTCCTGCAGCTTTTATCTCCATCAGGTCCTGGCGTTTTGTAAAGTTAATGGGTCTGAATTGCCCATTCCGTTCCAAGCCACCCCAAAGTACTTTGCATTACAACAGAGATAGTTCACAACAATATCTTCTTATTTCTCCCTAGCTACTTTGAGGGTGGAGCAACTTCAGGTGCTCCAAGGGCCAATTCTACCCCCCAGACCATTCTGCAGGTCACACTTTTGCTGTGGTGGCAATGGCAGCAGAAAAAAAAAATCAGCTTGAAAACAAGCTGATTTTGTCCTTGGTGAGCTTCTGTAGCTACTATGGAGGCTTAGGTTCACATGGTTCACATGTAACGAGAAATCACTGTGGGGGAATTTCCCTGCGGGGCTTCTTGTTGCGCTGGAAGCTGCCATTTTGAATATTTGGGGCATGGTGGGGGCACACTGTAACTTCTCATTATGTGTGAACCTGGCAAGGGTGGGCTGTTATGGTGATTGACAAGCCACCCATAACACTAAGACAGCCCATGGGCTCTGGGTGGCTTGTTAAACACCGCCCCCGCAACAACCCGCCCCCCCCTTGCCAGGCTCACACATAACAAGAAGCCACGGCACTGTGGGCTTGGATTGCCAACCTGGTGCCTGTAGGCGCTGTAACCCATTGTGACTGATAAGACACCGTGGGCTGCAGTGATCGTGCAAACCAGGTCTCACCAAGCTTGTTTTCAAGCTAAATTTGTCCTTAGGAGGTCTTTGTAGCAGTTTGCCAATTGTGTTTATACTCCCTATTTTACGAATGGCCTGCTCTTTACTTGACTTGGCATAATGTTGAATCCGGTGAAGCACTCACTAATAGGCACTGTAGAACACTGTAGAACACTGACTGAGTGACAGAAGAGTGCAGGACGAGGGAAGACACTGAGCACCATAGCTGTCTTCTGATCCAGTAGCCACCAGTTAAGGGGAAGCCAGCATTGCATCATGAGGGGGGCTTTGTCAAAGCTTCAGTACGTAGTCTGTAAAATGGTAATAACAGGGACCTCTCTTCGTCATCATGGGATTCCTGCGAGGATGTGTAACAGAAATAGCAAAGTGCCTACCACACTAGGTCAGTGAAGAAGAATAGCAGCTGTAAGAGTGGAGTACGTAGGAAGGTGACAAATTGATGGGTTTTCACAAATATAATTGCTGCTTTTAGATTATTCTTTTTTTTTTAGAGTAAAACACTGGAGTTTCTTAGAACTGAGGAGAAAAGTTAGTATGATAGTAGCATGGACTTACAAAAAAAAAAGGAATGTAAATATTTGATCACCCTTTGAGTGATGAAAAACACAAGATCTTGTTTTAATGTGTGAAACATATATTTTATGGAGAGATGGCCTCACAGGCACAGGACATGTACTAACAAAGGTCATTTTCTCTTTTACACAACATCTTCAGGGAGAGAGGTGTGTGTGTGTCTGTGTCTGTGTGTCACTCTCTGTGTGTCTGTGTGTGTTTCATTAAATGAATGAGTAAATGAATATTATTCAGTAAGCTTTATGCTTCTGGCGGGGTGCCAGTGGACAGGGAGGGGTTGTAGCTCAGTAGCAGAGCACTTGGCTTTGCATACAAAAAGTCCACGTTCAATCCTCTACATTGCCCAGTAGAAGTAGAACTGAGGAACACTCTTATCTGAAACTTTAGAGTCAATGCCAATCAGTGATTAGGGCTGATGCAAAGTACAGCTTGGGACTTCTTTTGGCAAATTGGGAGAGGGATCATTGGGGTGGGAGGGACAAATGTTTGGGGTGAAGGGAAGAACATTTGTAATGGGGACAGGGATCCTGTGGCCCATGGGTCTCATAAGGCCAGGGGTGTACGAACCCCACTCACCTGTCCGGTTCGGGGCATCAGCGGTGGGGTGGGGGGGTGATCTGTCCCTCCATCCTCCTCATCTGGCTCAGCTCCATGGCAAGTCCATGGAGCCGCCAGTCGGGCCCATCCGCAGCTGGACTTATGTCTGCTGCCGGTCTGTGGATGCAAATAGTGTCCGCTACACCAGATGCCATTTGCGTCTGCAGACCGGGGCAGGGGATGGCAGTGGACAGACCCTGACCAGCCGGTGGCAGGTAGGGTCCATCCAGGGAGAATTTCGCAGGGGGTGTGTGGGGGAGTAGTCCGTTCCGCCATGGACTCCAGGGGCCCGGATTCTAAAGAATCCGGCCTCATTGGAGTCCGTGGCAGTTTTCTCAGCCATCCCTACATAAGGCGCACTGCGCACAGAGGTTCCCCATCCAGCACAGCAGCATTTTTCCCCTGGCCCCACCCGTCTGCCAAAGAGGGAAAAGCTCTTCTCTCCTATCTCCTGTCTGCAACTGATCAGATATCAGATGCTGATCAGACAGAACATTCTAAAAAGTTGAAATGCCTCTCTCTTAAGGCTTAGTTATTGGCAACAAGAACTTTAAGCTACCATATGTTGGTATTATTTTTTTATTTTGTATTTTGGTCCCACCTCCTTGTATGTTCAGCCCTGCCCACCACTGGAATATGGCCCCCGAAAGCTTCTCTAAAATACAATTTGGCCGTCGAGCTGAAAGAAGTTATGCACCCCACTGCTATTTGAAAGTGCTGCTGAGTGATTTCTTCCAGTTTACTTTTGAGTAGAGATGCAGAGAACCTCACTAGGGAACTTATTCCACAGCCGAGGTGCCACAACAGAAAAAATCCTCCTCCTAGTAGCCACCTGCCTCACTTCCTTTGGCAGAGGCTCACGGAGAAGGGCCGCTGAGGATGATCTTAAGGTCCATGCAGGCACATATGGGAGGAGGCGATCCTTCAGATAACCTGGTCCCAAACCATTAAGGGCTTTGAATGTTAACACCAGCACTTTGAATCGGGCCCGGAAATGGACTGGCAGCCAGTGCAGCTGGAAAAGTACAGGCGTAATATGAGCTCGCTGGCCAGTCCCTGTTAACAATCTTGCTGCCCTATTTTGGACCAGATGAAGTTTCTGGACCATTTTCAAAGTCCCATGTATAAAGCATTGCAATAATCCAGACGAGAAGGCATTTTTAGCCACCAAAATATCATGGGGTGGCCCTGAGCATATAGAAGTAAACTGCTATAAATTATCTGTTCCATGATTCTTATGAGCATTCAAAAAGTGTCTCAGGGCACAATCCTGTGCATGTTTCGACAGAGAAAAACTCCTGTAACTCCCAGCATTCCCCAGCTAGTTATGCTGGGTGGGGAATGTTGGGCATTGTAGGACCTTTTTTCTGCCTAAACATGCACAGGATTGTGCCCTTAAGTAGTAAGCATGGAAGCCTAGTTCATCTCACATTGTACACGGGACTGAAAATGGAGATATCCAGAATATTGAGATATTGAGAAAGAGGAGTCATTGGACTACATGCTTTGTACTTCTGCATACTTCCGTCTTTCAGCTGTAGTCTTGAACTAACCAGCGTCAATATCTTCTTTCCAAAACTCCCAGAAGGCTCAGACTCATTTATACACCCTCTGTCTGTCAGGGCTGCTGCTGCTTCTGTGGCTGCTCCCACACCAGTCAGGAAACGTGTGTAGCCTTTCCACCATGTGATTGCTCGTATGTTTATGACACTTGCAAGCAACACTTCCCAAGGGGGCAGGTGTCGCTTGCACAGTATGTGAACAAACTGTTCGGAGAAACCATGTGAGTGGAAGTCTGTAAATGTTTCCAGGCTAGCATGGGAGCAATTGAGAAGAGATTGGCAGCCATGGGAGGAAGGGAATTGTAGATTTGGAAGGGACCTCAAAGATTATCTAGTTCAACCCCTGGCTAATACAGGAAACCCACTGCTACAACCAGTGGTGTAGTGGCAAATCCAGAAGTGCGGGGTCCCTTCGTGACAGTCATGGCCACGCCCCCTCACAGCCACACCCCCTTCTAAGATTGTACAACCTTGCAAAATATACCGCCTTCCACTGGGATCCAAAAACAGTGCAGCTGAGAGTAAGGCAGTGGTATTTCAATTGGATGTCTGAGAAAAAATGCAGGGGTGTTAAAATCTCTCTCTCTCTCTCTCTCTCTCTCAAACACAAACATTTTAGGTTTTCAAAATGTGATACTCTGTGGAAGCTTCACCCTCTCAACTCAGCCCTCATGGACAGATCCCTTCTCATTTAAACAGCCCCCTTGCACACTCCCTGAGCACTCCAACATTACCCATTAGCCTTCCCGAAGGTCCCCCCTCCCCCTCCAACAGAAACATCCACACACCCAGCTGGATTGAATTCCATGCGCGCGCACACACACACATACACAAACACACAGTGGTGGTAAATTTGGAAATGCAGGAGCTCATTGTGACAGTCTCCAAGGTCAGTCCAAAACTTTCAGGCAGCTGTGTCAATCCATATCAACAAACCCGTTCTAGGAGTTTTTGTCTCCATCAGGAGCACATCTTTGGTAAAGGAAAGAGGTCTTAATTGTCCATTCCAGAGCAAGTCATCCCAAATACTTTGCATTCCAACATGGAACAAAATATTGTTGCTTGGAAAATTCATTCCCCCCACAGCTACAGTCAGGATTGCAGCTAAGCTCAGAGGGAACAGGGAATTCTGAGCAGGGTGGCAGATGACATCAGAGTCCCTGCTAATGAAAAAGTGCCAGGGCTGCATCCCTGTGAGCCCTTCCTCCACTACACCACTGGCTACAACATCCCTGTAAAATCACAGAATTATAGAGTTGGCGGAGGAGACCCAGTGTGTAAACAGGTGGTAAAACGCAACCACAGCCTCTTGGTTGCCAGTGACTGGCTCTCAACAAGAGTCTGCCTTAGTTCTGCACATTTTACTACTGCTGTATTTTTAATACGACAGTCTCATTTATATGGCCTTTGTCATCATTGTCAGCAAAGCATTTGTGTTCTTCATGGGACTACTGCCTTGTGTCTTTCAAACAATAATGATTCAGAGTGCAGTCTGCAAGTCTCTGAAGTCCTTTTAAATGCTGACAAATTTCTAGCTGTGCAAATAACAGACTTTTTTTTTTTGGTATCAGCAACAAAGCCAGTATACACAGGAAGACAATTTCTCCCAAATTAGGTTGCATTGATGCTGTGCCTCTGAAGCGTACAACACACACACACACACACACACACACACACATTTAGATGAAGTCAGGTTCACAGTCTACATGTGTATAAAGCATCAACAACAAAGGAGGCAACTTAAATGATACTGGAGAGACAATTGGAACAAACTCCTTACCCTCTATCGTTGCACGCTTAGGCAGAATAGTGACAGCTCCCTCGGCGACATCTTCCTGCTGAACGATGGGGCCCATTTTGGAGCCCCACGTATCTGATGCCACCCACAGAAAATGACCGACTTGATCAGCCCTTTTTGCTGCTGCAAGGATTTGCCTGTAGAGAGAAACATTTATAATTCACACAAATATAGATGGAAAAAAGGGAAGAAGGAAAGTGGTACTTCTTCAGTTGGGAAGAAGAGCAGGCAGAGAAAGGTTGCCTGATGAACTGGAACAACAATGCATTTCCATGACTGGAAATTCAAGGTTTTTTGCGGGGGGTTTAAACACCCTACTTCAGTATGATTTCAGACTTGCTTGTTAGCATCGTAGAATCTGCTGTGCAATTTGATATGATTAGGGAGTAGTTATGTCATTTCGAAATCAACTGCGCTTTCTTTCTTTCTCTTTTTAACTCTTCTGGTCATTTAGAAATTATGTCACAAGGAACTTGTAAGAAATAGCATCTTCAATAACTCAAAAATCATTGATGCCCCCGTTGGACTTTGGTATTACTAATAATGACTAAGCAGCTTGAAACTCTCTGTCATCATTGCTAGGCTACATGTGTGCCATCCTTCACAAAGTGAGGGCGACCTCAGTGAGGAGTCGCTAGAGCTCCTCTCTGATTGCCCAGTGCTCAAGCCTTTGTGTGACTGTGAGCATCCCAAGAGGCAAAGTTCACGCATGCAGCCATTACGTAGCCCACACGATGGACCACAGGACTATCAACAGCTATGAGCCAGAATACCAGTTGCTGGGAGATCAATCGACGGTGAAATGTTGTGATGGTGGAGGTGGGGGGGGGAGGGGAAATGACTGACTACCATTGCAAACAGGTTGCTGGTTCCCTACTGTGGGAACAGGATGCTAGAGTAGGTCTTTGGTCTAATCCAGCCTAGCTTTTCTTATGTTCTTATGTGACAGGGACCCTAAACTACGCATGGGTAAAAGTTAGATGGGGATATACTGGGAGATCTCTGGGTGATCTGCAGGAGATTGGCAAGGATTTCTGACTCTCAACAATAATATGACCTTTCCCAATTAAATTAGGCTGATGAGAGTAAGAAAGTGTGAGGTACCCAGCAGTGGGTGTTTGTGTGAAAAGACTATGTCCTCAGTTCAGTTGTGGACGGTACTCAAAATAAATTCATAGGCTCTGAATTCTTTAATTTGGGGAGAGCAATCCTATGGCCACTAGACAGTGTCTAGATGGCCATAGGATTTTTCAGTTTCTGGAAACTGAGCTCAGAGCCAGGGCTCCAAGCTCAGTTCCCAGAAACTGTGCACCCCATCCCCTCCCCCACTGCCTCATAGGTGGCATGGTTCTTCTCAGTCTCCGAGCTCATAACTGCAGTGCGGAGTGGGCAAAAAGGGAGCCTTCCCAGGGACAGGGAGTGGAGGAGACCATGGGAGTATCATTACAACACTTCCTATGTGCTGTCCGACCTCCCCCGCTCCTGCTTTGAGTATAATCCACCAGGCACGTCTCTTGCTCACCCTGATTACGCTTGGGAATTATTGAATGCATTTGCCTTGGTTTTTCGACTTAGGAATATTCATTGTGACCAGGTTTAAGAAATTCCTGCAGACCTAACACAATAAAGTCCAAGCTAAAGTTATTTAAAACCACAACCCAGAGACAAATTGGACAGTGGAGTAGTCTCAGTGAAGAATCTAGTGAAGTGTATATGCATTCAAGTGTGGTGCCCTACATTTATGCTAATAAACCATGAAACTAATAGGGAATTAATTTAAATGGACAGGCTGTAGTCTAGAGAGCCATATACACATGACATTCATATTTTTACTTTCAGTCGATGAGGTTCTGCAGGCACATCCTTGTTAGGAAGATGTTACTATATTGCAGCCTAGTGTCTTTAACAAGCCTCCTGAATAACACACCATCCCTGGAACTAAAAGAACATGTTTGTTTGTGCCACAGCACTTTAATCCTTGTAATCCTTTAGTTTGTTTGACATCCAAGGGCAACAACACATCTAAAGGTTCAATGAATTTGACATATAGTATATGTTTATGTCTTCCTAAATGCAAAACATAGGGTTATTTCTCCTGGTAATTTATCTTTATCTTTGTTTTACACCTCATTCTGATCCACATTCTATCCCCATGGTAATTTCAGTGCTAATTACTTCACTTAGGAGAATCTATACATAAGGGTCTGTGGGGATTTAACTGTTGTTAATTTCATACTGGAGAAAATATAGCCATTCCATTTTGCTTTGTAATGATTAAGCAAGGATGGATAAGACTGCATTTGAAAAGTTTGCTTTTATCCAGTAAGAGGAAGGATGAAACGAACATCTATGCGTTTCATTCCCTAAAGAAGAAATCACACATTTGCTGCATCAGATATGTCTTGAATATAGCAACAACATTCCAAACAGTTATCATGCATAAACTGATGGAAAAAGAAAAGCAAAACGGTAACATCATACACAATGAATCAAGCTAATTGCATAGAATTGGGAAGGAGTGCAATAGTCCAATCTCTCGAGCAATATCCCGGAGGCAGCAACAAAGCAATCGCAAGAAGGAACAATGAGAAGCAATAATAAATAATTATAAGCAATAGCCTGACATCCTGCCTGACAGCATACTAGTAAAGAACAACAAGACTTTTCGCTTCTGTAAAATAAAAAGCCTACTTTCTCTGTTTTTAAATGGGGAACAATGCACAGTGGTGGGATTCAAATGATATGTGCAATAATGCCTCAGAAAATCCTGCCCTCGGAAAAATTGCATATCAACTTTTACAGACAAGTGTCCCATTTTCCTGTTCTAGCCCTGAGAAAAAAGGCTGCTTTTATCAAAACAGGACTACTGCCACATTTCAGGAGATTACAAAATCCAGTGTCAATTTCTTCACCATATATTTTGAAATCTTCATGCAGTCCCTCCCGCAGCCCCACACACCATTTTGGCACACACTTTCTGATAATACTTATATAATACTTTTATTATATATTCAAAAGTAAGGAGAGAAGGCCACAGCCTGAGAGCAAGAATGCAGGAGCTGTTTCTATGGCTAGGCCAAGATGGCAATATGGCTTAAACTGATGGGCAGGAACAGAGCAGCGCAACAGGAATGTGGCATTTGCATCAGCTGTTGCAGAGGATTTAATGAAAGCCACCACATGTATAACATTATACTCATATTTTTCTCGCCACTTGATCACAAATGGCACCAAAGATGAGCCAATGGGCTGAAACATTGGCAACAATCTGGCCAGACTCCTTACCCTTGTGTCTTGTCATTCCCATCCAGAAATCATTCTTAAGAAAATACCCTTCATTGATCCATCTACTAACTCATGTTGAATAGGCAGGCACTGCTGGCAATAGGAAGGCATGTCAGCATAGCAACATCCCGTGCTCCCACATCTCAGCCGTAGCTCGAAAGTGGGAACACAAGAAACTTTTCTTGAAAGAGTAGGAAAAATATGCTGCGTGGAGATCCTAATGATACAGGGCGGGATACAAATATTCTAAGTACATAAATAAGACTTTGGGCTAATGTCATTGCTCCAGACATCCACACAGACTGTACCAACCTTTTTAGTCCTTCAGTTTTGTTTTTAAATGTGTTGTCATGTTTTAAGATCTTTACTCTGCTGCTGGCTTTTACTCTGGTTTTCTTCTGTTTTAAAGTTTGAACAGTTACAGTTTTATAGTATATTTTAACATGGTATGTTTTAGGGTTATAATTTCTGTGAACTTGTCAGGAAAGCTTGGCTATTGGGTGGTATAGAAATATAGTAACTAACTAACTAACTAACTAACTAACTAACCAACTAACCAACCAACCAACCAACCAACCAACCAACCTAGCAGGGCATGGATGCAGTGAAGCAAAATATCTCAATATGTAATGTATGTTGAGCCCTGCTCTCTCTCTCTCTCTCTCTGTACATATATACACACCCACACATGCACACACAGTGCAGAAATACACTTGGGCTCAGGTGAGTGGCACGAAGATGCTAACAAATTAAATTCCATTTTGGAACTGCTAAATTCGTCCATATTTTGTATTATACTCTAGCAAAGTAATATATTAACATCATGTTGATTCAGAGAAAGGGGAATATCATAGCTTCCCTTAACCTCCTTGCCTCTCCATAAATTAAAGTGAGCCCCTAGAGTTATCAGTTACAATAGAATATAAAGAAGTTGTTGATCAGATCCATAAAAGGAAGTCATGCAGGACTGTGAGACCAAGCATGTAGGAGTTTCTAGTTGCTTTGTGGCAGAATAATAATGAATTATGGCTTTGCAAAACACAGCTTGCTTAGCAGGTCTTCTGAGCCCCATCTAATCACAGATATGGTCTGGGGACCCCAGATCATACGTTACATCTTCAGCACCACAAACCGTGTCCTACAGGCAATGCAAATGTTAGACCCTGCCAATAACTGTGCATGAATTGTTTACGTCGAGACTCAACCCATTCAAGACCCAATCAAAAGTATTGATCTTTAAGTAAAAAGGGTCACAAATCCTTACTGCATTTGTGCATCTATTTCATAAGGTGCTCACTCAGCAATGCCACTTCTATGCCCCAACCCATGCCACCCAAGCTCTTCTAGAGCAATCTTCCTCAACCTGGTGCCTCCTGATGTGTTGGACTACAACTCCCAGCATCCATGGCCAGCATAGTTGTAGTCCAACACATCTGGAGAGCACCAGGGTGGGGAAGAGTGCTCTAGACAATGCCTCCCATTGTGTAATTGGTGGGGAATTATACTCTTCTCTCTGTGTGTGTTTCTCATTGGAGTTAGCAAGATTTCCACTTTAGCGGGGTGGGTGAGAATTTGAAGCAGGGGTGCTTGACTACACGAGCACCCCTGCTTGAATGGCTGCAAGTAGAATCGAGGCAAACAGAGTCTACCTTGGGCAAGCCTGCACGTCCACTCTGCTCACACCTCCACCCAGGTGCAGCTTGTCAAAACAGTTCAGGACTGCTCTGAAGGGCTGCTCAGAGAGGCTGCTCATGGGACAACCACTGCTGGAGGCCAAATGTCCATCCCTGCATGGAATCCCCTGCCCCAAGGGCAAGAAACTGCTGCCGAAGGTGGGCTCCCTCCCCAAACCAGCGGTTTTACCAAGAGCAGCCCTTCAAAACAAGGTGGGGAAGGACTGTCTCCTCTCCAGCCCCGCCAGCATTCTTTTCAAGTACTCACAAAAATCTACCAGGTTTTGCAAGTAGCCAAAAGGGAAGGATTGGAAATGCCCAATCATTTACAAGGCAAACAGGGATTTTTGTCCGACTCTATTCACCTTTGTTTAATTGTTCAAATCAACCTGGACCCCAGGTACACTAACTGTCGTGAGGTATCAGGTCAACTGTCCACCAAAACTAAGAATCCTGTTCCCAGCTTTCCTTGCTGGAGGGCTATTATAATTTACCAGAAAGCTACAGCCAATGATTTGGCTGGTTATTTCAGTTCAATGAGCACATCCACATCTTTGCAGGTTCTAGTTATCAGCACCTACATTTTCAGCATAGAGTGTCTCTCAGTTTCCCTTTTTTCCCCTCTCAGACACTTTCCCCTTGCCTCCTATTCTTCCCCTTACTTATACCTACCTGTTTCATTTTTTCTTAAATATTTTTATATATTTTCAAACTATTGAAAGCAGGCTATAAAATCTTACAGGAGACCAGCATGATTCATTCTAAAATATATGACAACAATTCTATAACTCAATTCTCATTTGGCATCTTCAACCAGAACAAGTTTGGCCACAATTTCCCTGTCCCAAATCTTGGGAAACTCCTCAGCCAGAGTTCTGCTTTAATAAGGCAATGTTTATGTACCTTGCATTTTCTGTTCCACAAATTACTCAGTAAAGATTTCAAATCTTTCTATGTCTTCTTGGTGTCATTGGTTCGTTAATCAGCTTGCATTTTGGTTCAGATTAAATCACTGCAGCAGTGTGTCCAAAAGAAATTATATTTTATCATACTGATCAAACAAAACAACAGGGGACAGCATGATGAACATTCAGAATGCCATATTCCATAATTAAACATGTGCTAGTGGGCAGGCATTGCTTGCAATTTGCTGTTGATCTAGACTGAAATATATATCTATAACAGAATAATAATGTAGTTATTGGTTATATTTCTATCCCACCTTTCCTCCAAGGAGTCAGAGACAGCATACATGATCCTCCTCCTCTCCATTTTATCTTCACAACAACCCTGTGAGGTAGTTTAGGCTGAGTGTCAGTGACTGGCCCAAGGTCATCCAGTGAGCTTCCTGGCTGAGTGGGGACTAAAACCCCAGGGCAGAATCCAACAGGGAGTTTATGCCTCCGCCAATTCTTTTGCACCCAGCCGATTCTGTTACACAAGCAGTGGGTCTCGCTGATTCTGTTGCGCAAGCGGGACTCACCGCTTGTGCAATAGCAATTTAGCGCTTCCCAGAGGAAGACCTGAGATGAGTGGAAATGCTCATTTCTCGATAGGGATGGGTTGGCGGAGTTCTGTTATGTGAGCTCCTCCAACCTGCCCTGTTCCAGAAATGAGGGTTTTCGCTCATTTCCGTTTGCCCCAGAAGTGCTAAATCTTCATTCCACAAGCAGTGGGTCCCACCTGAAGACAGGAATTGGTGGAGCATAAGGGAATTGGCAGAGGCATATGTGCCCCATTGGATTCTGCCCCAGATCTCCTGAGTCTCAGTCCCACAGTCTAACCACTGCACGACACTGGCTCTCTGCCAGTGAAAAATTACTACTACTACTACTACTACTACTATTATTATTCCTTCCCCAACATGGAAGAGCCCATTGCCAGCAGCAGCAGCAGACCTATGATCCCAATAAAACCAAAATGGACAGGGCATATAAGTTTTAGTATTTGTATTTATTCAGTCCACATTGCTAAATGTGTGCTGAAAGAAAAACTATTAAAATGTGTCATATTACAATGTCTTAAAATAGAATTACAGATTACATATTTCTTTTTCTACTATTGCCAGAGGTTTATCTACACACCTCTTCCAAATCCAGCTTGCAATACCTTAGATCTGGACTATCGAACAACTCAGATTTAGTAAAACTGAGATTTATGATTTTGCAAAGTTGTTGAACTCTCAGAATTCTGCTTTGATCTTGCACCTCTGGACCTTCAAGGCTGAATGTCCATGCACTGAAGTTACCAGACCAAAGCAAAGCACTCTGCCTTGTAACTTAGCTCCTTTGCAAGTGACTTCCAAAGCAATTGACGTTTGCTGCAAAGCGCAAGTTAACCAGCTTCTAAGGACCTGTGTTGTGAAAGTCAGACTGCTCAGATTGCATTGACCCATTCGTGCAGGGGCAGGCAATCTTGCGCCCCCAGGTGCACATATATACATCTCCTATCAACTCAGCCAGCATGGCCAATGATAAGGGAATCTGGGAGTTGCTGTTCAAAGCATCAGGTTGCCTACCCCTGCACTAGTGAACTATTTCTTACCATACCTTTGGCTGTGCACAAAAGAATTTGTGGCCTAGTTCACACAGATGATATAGGGAAAATGGCTCCCAGATTTTAACACTTCACACTGCAGGTGATAGATTGTATCTGTATATTTCTCCATATAAAACACATCTTTGCACATAGTATACTTGATGACATAGAGAAGAGTTCTACCTACTATTATTTGCTAGTATACTAGCCTTGAATGTGGAGAGAATTTTTCCATAGGGAAGAATTCAGCCATATAATCCCTCTCCCCCAAACTGAAGTGGTACAGTCCATGAACTATTTCACCACCTCCTCTGTGGTTCATTTGATGAACTATGCCTAAGAATGTGGAAATACATCAAATACTTATAGCAGGCGACACAGCCCAGAAACAGTGCTTCGACTAATTTGAATTGTGAATCCCTGTTTCTAAACTTTCTTGCTAGTCCATGAAGTCATGACATGTAAACAAGTTAATTTCTGCAGTCTTCCTTACTTTATATCCTCATCGTAGGCAAAGACAATGATAGCCCTGGCTCTGGGAGTATCTAGAAGCAGCTTGATAATTTTATCAAATTCGAAGGTCTTGTCTTTGCGATCCTGTGGGATTTTCAATGACTGCGCAATGCAGAGGTCACCTGTTAACAGAAAGAAAGAAGACAAGATGCTAAAATCTGTAAATCAGAGCAAGGAGGAAAACTGAAAAAAAGAGTAGTTAGAGAGAGAACAGGGGTAAAAGAAGACTTCATTGGCCAAGTGGGGGTACGTACAATGCATGTGGTTTTAAGTTTGGGCATGTGTATTGGCCCCAGGAGCATAGCCTAGTCATTTGTAGTGTTAGAGGGGCTTAGAGCTCCATAATGCTTGCTTAAGTTCATTATTAGTGCAATTCCCTTGCTAGTAAGCCTCTGAGCATGTGCAGATGAGTCAAAAGGCCGATCACAGCCTTCTCAGAACATTCCTTGCTAATGAGGAGAACGTCTTATCACTGATGTGCCTGAGAAGCAGAATTTGTTTACCCTAAAGCTACAGGTGGCTGTGCTTGAGAACCAAGTGCTGTTAGTTTATGCTGGGAATGGATGCTAGGGGCGCTTGATGCTGCTATGCTGCCTCATGGCTAACATATATGGTATAAAACCCATTTGACCCCATGGCTCTGGGTTCAGAGAAGCTGTCTGATCCAACCATTGGGCACGCCTGTGTGCTGTAAGTTACCCAATAAAATACTCCTTGTAAGTAAAGCTTTGAGTCTGATTCATCACTATCTTGACACCTCTAACCTAAGAGTTCAACGCCCATGGCCGGGGCGATACAGCATGGGAAAATGGATCCAAACCCTCCCTTGGCCATGAAAATGTCTGGCTGTTCATATGCAAATAATTTGATCATTCTGCCTAGCCTTCCTCATTATCTTTCAGCTAACCTACCCTGCCAATGTGAAAGTTAATAAGTCAGGAATGTTAGTGTACCAGATAAAGAAAGAAGTGTAGTTTAAATTATTGAACTGATCTACACTTCAGAACTCAGAATGAGATCTCCATGAAGTTTCCCTAACTTTACTTTACCACAGTTGAGTCCTAAATGGGGCTACCCAAAATCTGGAGAGTCCTCCAAGTATGTAGGAGCATTCTTAGGTCTTTGGCTTGAACCCGTGCTGGGGTCTTTCTTTGGCTTTCATGATTGAGCCCTTTTCTGCCACCCTCACAGGGATGGGGGTCCATGACTTTTGAAGAGAGTCTGTATAGTGTAATTTATAGCCTTTTTGGAAGACTATAATCTAGTTACCAAGGCTCCTCTGTGAAACAAAGCAAAACCTGGCACATGCCTATCATACAGGACTCTATTGTGTGCTCTGCCTTGGTGGAACTCCCAGAATGTCACCTCAACTGAATGTATCTGTAACTCCCTGGAAATGTTTCCTGAGAGGAAATTTCTTGAGAGGAGACATGAGAAGCAACCCACAGTCTTTGGATTTGAACATTTAGGGATGCTGGAGAAATTTGAGATGGAGTAAAATGAGCTTGGATTTCTAAGAATCCGACCTGTGGAATCCACTGCGGAGTGACCCCCTCAGGCTGTGCGGAGTCCGTGGACTTTCAAATGTTTTTTTTTTTTTTTTAACTTTCCTGAAATTTATGCATATTTATTCATAGGAAAATATGCAACATTTTGCTGAGGAAAAGTGGAATGGAATGGGGGACAAGACGCTAAATGTTACATACCAAGGTAAATTATGTAAATTGTTATGATACCTCTTACGTAATTATTAGTGTATTTTTCCACATGACAAAAAATATATATTCGCATCCAACTGTGAGTGGAAGATGGAACGAAAGGTGCCTGACGATCCGCGAAACACAGGCAGAGCAGATGTTACACAGTCCGTACATCCCTAGGTGCACTTACTCCCTGGTAGGATAGCCCATTGTGCAACACCAAACAAGAGGACAAAAGAGGATTCATCTTTGCATTCATCTTTGCATTCATCTGTAGGGATGCAAATTACTACCACTGAAGCAGAAATATAGTACATCTCACCATACGGGGGAAGATGGGGAGGAGGTGACCTGTGTGCCTGCTCAGTCTGCTGTCCTGATGCTAACAGTAGATGGACAACTTCAAGTCCCTGCTCCCCCTGCTTGTGGTTCTTTAACTTGGACTGGGTGGCCCTTCAAACAGCGACTGTCCTCCAACTCTCTACAAACAGAATACTGTCTTCTGACCTTTCAAATAGAGGCCTGCCCTCTGCAGGCTGGGAGATATGGCCACACTACTCCTTGCTATTGCAAACTTTTTCTTTAAGGGATGCCAGAGAAAAATAGCATATGAGCACTGACAGTATGAATACCATGTGCCCTGAGATTCATGTTCATTGATGGAAATTTTGTATGAATCTCTAATCAGTGCATTGTGGCAGTAAGGGTCTCTGACAAGGATTGGGGAAAGACAGGTTGAAATTACCACTCAAGCATGAAGTTTGCTGGGTGATATCGAACTGGTCACTATCCCGCAGCCTAACCTAACCTAACTCACAGGATGGTTGTGAGGTAAAGTGTGTGTGTGTGTATTTGGGGGTGGGGGTGGGGTGGGGGGATAATCATATATGCCAACCAGTTTATTGGAGGAAGGGTGACATATAAATGGAATCAATTAGTCAGAGCTGCCTCTGGTTTACTGCTATAAAATAGGGCTTGAGTCACAAACATCAAACCATTAATGTGAAACACTGGATACAGTGCTTCACATTTTCTATATTTTTCCCAGAATTGTAGAGACAGCAACAGTGTGCAACAATTATGCATTTCTCTTCCAGAAACCTCTTATTTGTTTTGAGAGAAGTTGGCATCTGATAAACTTCACAACTAATTTTCATTTCTATTCAACGCTGTGTCAGATCCCATTCTAATGGCCTGTTCACTGCAAGCAAAAAACATCTGGACAGTAAGGGAAGCTTATTAATAGCGTAGCAAAGATGTGAGATACAGCAATGTCTTCCTGATGAGCCTTTGCACAACAGGGATGGTGTTAAAGCATCAGAGTGAACCATAAAAAGGAAGGGTGGGTGAAAATCCATTTCCCCAAACAATATTGTGAAAATTGCCTGACTTTATAGTTACTACTTTTCCCTGTGGCTCGAGTCTCTTTGGCAGACAGACCCAATTGCTTCTCAATTGGCCTAGTCATTTAAATTCCCAGCACTATCTGTCCCTGGCTGTACTCACAGGTAGCACAGAGACACTAAAGCATTTAGCCTGAAATGTCCCCAAAGAACAGCCTACTAGACAAAAAAAAAAACCAAAGTAAGACTTTCCTCACATGATCATTCAGACAAAGGAGATGGTTCGATTACTGAGTGCAGTTGGGGATTCTGCATTACGACAACACCATCATCATATTAATTAAGAACAACATAGCACCATCAGTGCGCATTGCGCATTACCAAGTACAAGGGGGCAGCTTACAATCTCAATGTCAACATGGGGAAAACAACAGAGGAAGAAGAGGGAAGTGGAGGGAGGAAGAATACATGAGTTGCAATTCCCCATTCAAGAGTAATGCCTTAACAGGGGTACATTTTGGCTTAGTTAAAGGTTTAGAATTGTTGAAGGGAATGGAGGACTCAGAATATTTCATGGGATAAAGAACAATGCAAGAGTTAGAAGCCTCCCAAGATTGAACATCGACATCTTGGGAATCAGCAAACTAAAATGGACAGGCATGGGCGAATTTAATTCAGGTGACCATCATATCTACTATTGTGGGCAAGAATCCCTTAGAAGAAATGGAGTAGCGCTCATAGTCAACAAAAGGGTGGGAAAAGCAGTACTGGGGTACAATCTTAAAAATGATAGAATGATCTCAGTACGAATCCAAGGCAAACCATTCAACATCACAGTAATTCAAGTCTATGCCCCAACCACTGATGCCGAAGAAGCTGAGGTTGATCAGTTCTATGAAGACCTACAACACCTTCTAGAACTAACACCAAAAAAAGATGTCCTCTTCATCATAGGGGATTGGAATGCTAAAGTAGGAAGTCAAGAAATCACCGGGATAACAGGCAAGCATGGCCTTGGTATACAAAATGAAGCAGGACAAAGGCTAATAGAGTTTTGCCAAGAGAACATGCTGATCATAGCAAACACTCTTTTCCAACAGCACAAGAGACGACTCTACACATGGACATCACCAGATGGTCAGTATCGAAATCAGATTGATTATGTCCTTTGCAGCCAAAGATGGAGAAGCTCTATACAGTCAGTAAAAACAAGACCTGGAGCTGACTGTGGCTCAGATCATGAGCTTCTTGTTGCAAAATTTTGGGTTAAATTGAAGAACGTAGGGAAAACCACTAAACCATTCAGGTATGACTTAAATCATATCCCTTATGAATACACAGTGGAGGTGAGGAATAGATTTCAGGGATTAGACCTGATAGACAGAGTGCCTGAGGAACTGTGGACGGAGGTCCGTAACATTGTTCAGGAGGCAGCAACGAAATCCATCCCAAAGAAAAAGAAATGCAAGAAAGCCAAGTGGCTGTCTGAGGAGGCTTTACAAGTAGCTCACGAAAGAAGGGAAGCGAAAAGCAAGGGAGAAAGTTGAAATATATCCAACTGAATGCAGAGTTCCAGAGAATAGCAAGGAGAGACAAGAAGGCCTTCTTAAATGAACAATGCAAAGAAATGGAGGAAAACAACAGAATGGGAAAGACTAGAGATCTCTTCAAGAAAATCGGAGATCTCAAGGGAACGTTTTGTGCAAAGACGGGCATGATAAAGGACAAAGAAGGCTGGGACCTAACAGAAGCAGATGAGATTAAGAAGAGGTGGAAAGAATACACAGAAGAACTATACAGGGAAGATCTTCATGTCCCTGATAGCCATGATAGTGCGGTCACTGAACTTGAGCCGGACATCCTAGAAAGTGAAGTCAAGTGGGCCTTAGGAAGCATTACTAACAACAAAGCTAGTGGAGATGACAGTATTCCAGCTGAGCTATTTAAAATTCTAAAAGATGATGCTGTTAAAGTGCTGCATTCAATATGCCAACAAATTTGGAACACTCAACAATGGCCGCAAGACTGGAAAAGGTCAGTTTACATTCCAATTCCAAAGAAGGGCAACGCCAAAGAGTGTTCAAACTACCGCACAATTGTGCTCATTTCACATGCCAGCAAGGTGATGCTCAAAATCCTACAAGCTAGGCTTCAGCAGTATGCGAACCGAGAACTACCGGAAGTACAAGCTGGGTTTCGAAGAGGCAGAGGAACTAGAGATCAAATCGCCAACATTCGCTGCATCATGGAGAAAGCAAGAGAATTCCATTTCTGCTTCATTTACTATGCTAAAGCCTTTGATTGTGTGGATCACAACAAACTCTGGCCAATTCTTAAAGTGATGGGAGTACCAGACCACCTTACCTGTCTCCTGAGAAACCTGTACAAGGGTCAAGAAGCAACAGTAAGAACTGGACATGGAACAACCGATTGGTTCCAAATTGGGAAAGGAGTACGACAAGGCTGCATATTGTCACCCTGCTTATTTAACTTATATGCAGAGTACATCATGAGAAATGCCGGGTTGGATGAATCAGAGGTCGGAATTAAGATTGCTGGGAGAATTATCAACAACCTCCGATATGCAGACGATACCACCCTAATGGCACAAAGTGAGGAGGATCTCAAGAGCCTCTTGTTGAGGGTGAAAGAGGAGAGAGCAAAAGCTGGTTTGAAACTCAACATTAAAAAAACTAAGATCATGGCATCTGGCCCCATCACTTCCTGGCATATAGAAGGGGAAGAAATGGAAGCAGTGACAGATTTTACTTTCTTGGGCTCCAAGATCACCGCAGACGGTGACTGTAGCCATGAAATTAAAAGACGCTTGCTCCTTGGGAGGAAAGCTATGGCAAACCTAGACAGCATAGTAAGAAGCAGAGACATCACCTTGCCGACAAAGGTCCGTCTAATCAAAGCTGTGGTTTTCCCAGTAGTAATGTATGGCTGTGAGAGCTGGACTATAAGGAAGGCTGAGCGCCGAAGAATTGATGCTTTCGAACTGTGGTGATGGAGAAGACTCTTACGAGTCCCCTGGACTGCAAGGAGGTCAAATCAGTCCATACTAAAGGAAATCAACCCTGAGTGCTCATTGGAAGGACAGATCCTGAAGCTGAAGCTCAAATATTTTGGCCACCTAACGCCAAGAGAAAACTCTCTGGAAAAGACCCTGATGCTGGGAAAGACTGAAGGCAAAAGGAGAAGGGGAGGGCAGAGGATGAGATGGCTAGATAGCATCACCGATGCAATGAATATGAACTTGAGCACACTCCGGGAGAGAGCGCAGGACAGGAAGGCCTGGCGTGCTATGGTCCATGGGGTCACGAAGAGTCGGACACGACTGAACGACTGAACAACAACAACAACAATCTTGCGTTTCCACATATTGTTGAACTACAACACCCATCACCCCCAGCCACCTTGATCAATGTTTGGGCATGATGTAAGTTGTAGGTCAACATCTGGTAGGGATGGGAAAATCTGTCAATTTTAGTTTCTCATTTTTTTCCCAGTCTTAATTTCAATTCATCCCAAACTTTGAGAATTTTTTTAAAAAATGTCATGAAAATTCTTATGCATTTTTGCATGCATTTCTCCTAACATCCACAATTTTACATGCAATTTTCCCAATACAATGCATTTTAACATTATTTTCATGAATATATGCATTTTTGTGTATATTTTTCCCTAATATACACATTTTGTATGCATTTTTGATTGGAGAACTCCACTGCAAAATTCGGAGTTCACATTTTGAGGGATAACTGAGTTTTGGTTTGCATAATGGTTCAAAAGTGTGAAATTAGGCAAGTTCACAGTAAAATTTGAAACAAACTAATTTTCCCTCACCCCTGCATAGGGGACCCATGGCTAGGAACCACTGACTTAGAAGTGTGTCCATTGATTTCAATGGGATATACCTCCAGGTAAGTATGCTTGGGACTGAAACTCTGGTATAAGTTGTAAGTGTCAGTATGCTTTAGAGTTTTAAAAAGAATCACTCTGTTTGAATCAGACCTACAAAAAAATGTTAACGTTTTCTTATCTTTTAATATTAATCTATACTACACTTTTATATTGGTTTCATCCTTTGTCAGACAGCTGTGTGACAATGTCCATGGTTTTACTCTGATTTAATAGGTAAAATATTTCAAGAATTCAGAGACAGTGGGCTACTTCACACTATAGTTGCAATAACAAAGGAAGACTTGCACATGTAAATGACAAATCACTGATCAAATGCTATAGATAAAATGTTCATATTACCCTGAACTAGGGATGGGCAAACTGACTGGCGCCCAGCTCATGCACCACTTGCCAGACCCCCACCGGCTGGCTGCTGGCCAGCCACCCTTGTTCGACATGCCACACAAGCTGCTGGATGGTCTGCGGCTGCCCAGTGAATAGCGCATGGGGTCCCTGCATCCTGTGAGCCACCACTTTGGGTGAAAATAGTGGCTCTGCTATTTACTGGCTCACTGGCTCAGCCCCCAGACACCAGTCCACAAATTCCCCACACTTGCCCAAGTCAGTGTGCACTGAGTTGGGCAAGCACAGGGACCACTGCTTGCCCACGAACCACCACGTTTGGTAAAAATGGCAGCTCCACTATTTACAAAAGTCTCCATTTGCATAAAATGGTGGCTGTATAGCCCCATTTACACAAAAATACAGGCGTAAATGGTTAGATTACACCTGTAATTTTGCATAAATGGGGCTATTTATGGCTGCTATTTTATGCAAATGTCAACTTAGGTAAATAGCAGAGCCACACATTTTTACGCAAGGTGGTGGCTCACGGACAAGCGGGGATTCCCACACTTGCCTGACTCAGTGCATGCTGAGTTGGGCAAGCATGGGGATCTGTGGCCTAGTGTCTGGGGGCCAAGCTGGTGAGAAATTGCTGAGCCTCAAGCCCCAACCTGACTCTTGCAACATCCCTGCCCCAAACACAGTGCTTTTCAATATAGTCACTACACAACATCTCCAGAAAGTCAATCCCACTGGAAGGAATAATTGAGACCTCCACTGGGGGAGATATTCCTCACTAAGAGTATTCCTTAACTATTTTCTCATCTAAAAAAAGAAGAGATCTTACCAAGACATCTAGTTCAATTTCACAGCAGTCCTAAACAGAAATCCATTAGGAGGTGCAGAAAAGGGCAACTAAAGGATCAGTGGAGCATTCTTCTCTAAAAGAAAAAAAAAAAAAAACTAAAGTGGTTGGGGATGTTTAGTTTTTTTTAGAGAATGTCTCAGAGGGACAAGGTAGAGGTTTATAAAATTATGAACAATATGAAGAAAGTAATTCCATAATCAGGGATGCCAAATTAAATTGTTATTAGATTTAGGCTGATGAAGGAAAGTACATCTTTACACAATAAATAAATAAATGGGCAACCCTATGCATGTTTAGATGAAGAAAAAATCCTACAACTCCCAGCATTCCCCAGTGAGCCATGCTGGCTGGGGAATGCTGGGAGGTGTAGGACTTTTCCCCATCTAAACATGTGTAGGATTGTGCTCTAAATTATGGAATTCATTGCAACTTGATGTGAAATAGCCAGTGGGTTCAAAAAGGAGATGTTGTTGTTGTTGTTGTTGTTATTATTATTATTATTTACATTTATATATCATCCCATAGCTGAAGCTCTCTGGGTGGTTTACAAAAGTTAAACATTAAAATACAACATACAAAGTTTTTTTAAAAAAACATTTACATAAAAGTATATGGACAATATGATGCTTTCGAACTGTGGCTCTGGAGAAGACTCTTACGAGTCCCCTGGACTGCAAGAAGGTCAAATCAGTCCATCCTAAAGGAAATCAACCCTGACTGCTCATTGGAAGGACAGATACTGAAGCTGAAGCTCCAATATTCTGGCCACCTAATGTGAAGAGAAAACTCCCTGGAAAAGACCCTGATGCTGGGGAAGATTGAAGGCCAAAGGAGAAGGGGACGGCAGAGGATGAGATGGCTAGATAGCATCACCGATGCAATGAATATGAACTTGAGCACACTCCGGGAGAGAGCGGAGGACAGGAAGGCCTGGCGTGCTATGGTCCATGGGGTCATGAAGAGTCAGACATGACTTAATGACTGAACAACAACAATATGGACAATATATACAAACAACATAAAAACAAGTTGAACTAAAAACTTTTTTTAAAAAAAAATCCAACAATAAAAACAGAGCTTAAAACAACACAGCTTAAAAACAGTATACAAAGAGGAACGAGAGTTATAAAAAGGGAAGGCCTGCTGAAATAATAGCATCTTTAATGCCTGCTTAAAAACCGTCAATGAGCTCAGCTCAACCAGCAGGTCATTCCACACTGGGGGCAGGGGGGAAGAGAAGGTCCTCTTGTGTGTGGCTGCCAATCTCACATTACGCAGCTGCAGCAGAGAGCCCTCAGAGGAACTTAGGTGGCGGACTGGGACATAGGGGAGAAGGCGCTCCCTAAGGTACCTTGAACATAGACCATGTAAGGCCTTCAGGGTAAGAACCAGCTCTTTATATTTTGCTCGGAAACAAACGGGCAGCCAGTGTAAATATTTTAAAACTGGTGTAATATGGTCTCCACAGGATGTTCCAGAGATGAACCTAGCTGCCAAATTGTGTACCAGTTGAAGTTTCTGAACTAAATATACAGGAAGCCCCAAGTACAGTGCATTACAGGAATCAAGCTTACAGGTTACCAGCGTGTGAACCACTGTTACCAGGTCCACATGTTCCAGGAATGGGCATAGCTGGTGTATCAGCCGAATATGATAACAGGCACTTCTCACTGTTGCCTCCACCTGGGGTGCCAGTAGAAGGGTCGGGTCAAGCCTCTCAGCTGAGCAGAACAGAGCAGAGCAGAGCAAGCTGCTCCGACTGGTCCAGGGACTACAGAAGCAAGCAAGCTCCCAGAGAGCGAGCAACCAGAGCGAGTGAACAGGAGGAGCAAACAGTAGTTGGCCAGAGGAGTTTGGCAGGGGAGGTCAAGGGGGAAGCCCCTAACATTTTTTTTTCTTTTTAACAAACTTTTTTTTCATTTATTTGTCTTGTAACACACACTTCTACACCAGTGGGACTATGCTTTTAACCTCTAGTGAGTAGAGGAGCAGGCACAGGCTAGTCTAGAACAATCACAGAGCTAGACACCAAAAGGGAAAAGAGGCTATGGAAGGACAAGACTCTCCAGTGGTGGTGACCTGCAAGGCCTGTGCCATGTTTGTTTTCTTGCCTGAGAACAACATGGCCTATACCTGCAACAAGTGCAAGTTGATCGCGCTGTTGGAAGAAAAAGTAAGTGGACTGGAGTGGCGAGTATTGACCCTCCAGGGAATAAGAGAACACGAAGAGTTCTTGGACAGAATGGGGAAACTACAGCAGCAAAGGGAAGACCAGAAGCTTGAAGAGCAACAGCAAGAGGAGGCAGACGTGGGAAATGCTGAGGTGAAGAAAAATGGAGTAGAGGATACTCCTTGGAAAAGGGTGACAGTTAGGAGAAGAAGAACTAGACATCACTCTGCACCAGTGGAAGCAGTGGAGCTGTGGAACCGATTCCAGGTAATTGTGGATGAGGCTGGAGGACAGCTAGGGATGGCAGAGCATTCCACCACAGATCTCGGTGAGGCCAAATGCCAGTACATTCGGCCCCCCGAAATATGTGGTGGAACGGCCTGCCCCCCCGCCCCCCCACGGATCCACCCCGGGACGAGACTTACCTGGGGCGGATCTTCCAGGTGGCAGCAGCTCCGGCAGTGGCTTCGGTGGCGGCAGCTGGTCTTCTGACCCGCTGCTGCCGCCATCTGCAGTCTTGTCGGGGTTTTTTTTTTTTTTACAAGACGTGATAGGCTATGTAAAGACTTATGTAGCATATCATGTCTGGCTTTAAAAAAAAAATGCATATGCAAATGGCGGCGGCTATGGCCACTGCCATTTTCATTCCTTATTTTTGGCCGTCTTAGTCTACGTAAATATTTACGTAGACTAAGACAGCGAAAATAAGGGGAATGCAGATAGCGTAGCAGACGCTATTTGCATTCCCCCTTATTTTTGCCGTCTTAGTCTATGTAAATATTTACGTAGACTAAGACGGTCAAAAATAAGGAACGCAAATGGTGGCAGCCATAGCCGCTGCCATTTGCGTACGCACGTCTGCTTTTTTTAAGCCAGACATGATAGGCTATGTAAGTCTTTACGTAGCCTATCACGGCAGACTACAGGGACGCAAACAGTGGCTGCTACGGCCGCCGCCATTTGCGTCCCTGCTAGCCAGCGGCCGGATGTCCGGCTGCTGGCGCAGCCAGCCAGCGGCTCCGCGGAATCCCCACGGAGCGAAGCCAGCCGGCAAGGATTCCGGGGGGAGTGACGGAGCACCTCCCCCCCCAGTGAAACCCGGTGGAGCCAGGTAAGGGGACTTTCGTACATCCCTAAGGACAGCCTGCAGAGGAAGAAGCACAGGGGAACCTACATGAAAGTGGGCAAGAGGTTGAACGTCAGTCAAACAGAGGTGATGAAACCCAGGCCTACAACAACAAGAAGAGAAGAGTGGTAGTAGTGGGAGACTCCTTGCTGCGTGGGATCGAGACCCAAGTATGTCACGAAGACCTGTGGACTCGCCAGGTATGTTGTCACCTGGGAGGATGGATTAGAGATGTGACTGAAAGGTTGCCTGCACTCATAAAGCCCACTGACAGGTATCCCTTTCTTCTCATCTATGTAGGAACAAATGATACCGCCAAGCAGAGCTATGAAGAAGTCATGTCAGACATTGAAGCTTTGGGAAGGAAACTCAAGAACTTTGGGGCCCAGATAGTTTTCTCATCCATCCTTCCAGTAGTTAGAAGACAGCTAGAAAGGGAACGAAAAATACTCTGGGTGAATGACTGGCTACGAAGGTGGTGCCGACGAGAGAGATATGGATTCTGGGACCACGGGCTATACTTCCTGGAAGATGGGCTGTTGGCAAGGGACGGGTTGCACCTCACAAAGGAAGGGAAGAATGTGTTTGGCCACAGCATGAAGAACTTCATCAGGAGGGCTTTAAACTGAATCCTACGGGGAAGGGAGATGTAGAGTTGGGGGTAAGAATGGATGTAGGCTCATGCACTGCAACAGAGAGAACAGCTCTAATAGCACCCAATAATAGTCTTCAGACACATGTAGGAAGAAAGCCAGACTATGAAGCACATGGTCTTTGATGTCTATATACTAATGCCCAGAGTATGGGAAACAAACAGAATGAACTTGAACTCTTAATGGAAGAGGGAAATTATGACTTGATAGGTATAACTGAGACTTGGTGGGATGAGTCTCATGACTGGAATACAGCAATTGAAGGATATAACTTGTTCCAAAAGAACAGGAGGAACAGAAAGGGAGGTGGGGTCGCACTGTATGTGAAAACTACATATCTCTGCACAGAAATACAGGAGGATGAGCTTGGTAGCCCCATTGAGAGCATCTGGATCAAAATAAATGGAGCAAAGAATAAAAGGAACCTGGTGGTCGGAGTCTACTACTGGCCACCCAATCAAGGAGAAGATGAGGATGAAACTTTTGAAAAGCAAATAGCCAATGTTTTAAGGAAGCATGATGTAGTAGTAATGGGGGACTTCAATTTCCCCGATATTTTTTGGGAGACAAATTCTGCAAAACATGGCCCCTCCAGGAAATTCCTGACTTGTGTGGCAGATAACTTCCTCCTACAGAAAGTAGAGGAAGGAACTAGAGGATTGGCTATCCTTGACTTGATCCTAACCAACAGAGATGACATAGTGGATAAAGTAGCAGTTACAGGAACTCTGGGGGAAAGCGACCATGTTGTACTTGAGTTCTTGGTTCTAAGGGAAGCAAAAGCCAAGTGTAGTCAAACGTGTGCCCTGGATTTTAGTAGGGATGTACGAACGTTCCGCCACGGGTCTCGGGGAGGCCGAATGCCAGTGCATTCGGCCCCCCGAAATCGGTGGCGGAACAGCCTGCCACCCCCCTGCCACCCCCCTGGGACGGGACTTACCTGGGGCGGACCTTCCTGGTGGCGGCGGCTGCAGCGGCGGCTGCGGCGGTGGCTGCAGCAGCGGTTCGGCAGTGGCGGCTGCGGTGGCCGGTCTTCTGACCGGCTGCCACCGCTGCCGCCATTTCCAGGTGTTTTTTTTTTAAAAAAACGTGATAGGCTATGTAAAGATTTATGTAGCCTATCACGGCTAAATTTTTAAAAAACACTGTGATGTTTATGTAGCCTATCACGGCTGATTAAAACAAAAACAAAAAAAAGTGCACATGCAAATGGCGGTGCCCATGGGTGCCGCCATTTGCGTTCCTTATTTTGGCACGTCTTAGTCTACGTAAACATTTACGTAGACTAAGATGGTGAAAATAAGGGGAATGCAAATAGCGTAGATGCTATGCTATTTGCGTTCCCCTTATTTTCGCCGTCTTAGTCTACGTAAATGTTTACGTAGACTAAGACGTGCCAAAATAAGGAATGCAAATGGCGGCACCCATGGGCGCCACCATTTGCATACACGCGTGTTTTTTTTTTAATCAGCCATGATAAACATTTACGTAGCCTATCACGGCTGACTGCAGGGAGGCATTTGCGTCCCCGCTAGCCAGTGCCTGGATGTCCGGCTGCTGGCAGAGCTGGCCGGCGGCTCCGCAGAATCGCTGCGGAGGACAGCCAGCCGGCCAGGATTCTGGGGATACGGGCGGAACGCCTCCCCCTGCACCATCAGCATAATCCCCGAAAGGTAAGCGATTTTCGTACATCCCTAGATTTTAGGAAAGCTGATTTTAATAACCTCAGAACAATGATCAGGAGGTCCCATGACAAGCAACGCTAACGAGAAAAGGAGTCCAAGATGGGTGGGAGCTTTTAAAAAAGGAAATTCTCAAGGCACAGTTACAAACAATTGCAACAAGAAGAAAAGGTGGAAGACAACAGAAGCAGCCAATGTGGCTTCACAAAAAGTTACGGATGACCTGAAAACAAAAAAGCACACATATAGGAAGTGGAAAGAAGGCCACGTAACAAAGGACGAGTACAGGCAGGTAGCACAGAATTGCAGGGATGGCGTCAGGAAGGCTAAAGCTGAGAATGAGCTGAGGTTAGCGAGGGATGCTAAAAACAACAAAAAGGCTTTCTTCAGCTACGTGCATAGTAAAAGATGGAGGAAAGAAATGGTTGTTCAGCTATTCAATAAGGATGGTAAAATGATAACAGAGGACAAAGAAAAGGCAGAGGTACTCAATTCCTACTTTGGCTCAGTCTTCTCCCAAAAGAGGGTCTATGACCCCTCTGGCAAAGGCGAAGTACAGGCTGAAACGGCAGGATTGCAGCTTGAGATCGGTAGGCATATGGTCAAGGAACACCTAATTACTTGGAATGAGTTCAAATCTCCAGGGCCAGATGAACTCCATCCTAGAGTAATAAAGGAACTGGAAGAAGAACTCTTCAGAACCGCTGTCTATTCTCTTTGAGAAATCATGGATGATGGGGGAAGGGCCAGATGACTGGAGGAGGGCTAATCTTCAAAAAGGGTAAAAAGGAGGAACCTGGGAACTACAGACCAGTCAGTCTGACATCAATCCCTGGGAAAATTCTGGAGCATATGATAAAGCAATCCATCTGGAAGCACCTTGACAACAATGCAGTGATTACTTGAAGCCAACATGGATTTGTCAAGAACAAATCCTGCCAGATGAATCTGATCTCATTTTTTGATCAAGTCACCTCCCTTGTGGACCATGGCAATGCTGTAGACATAATATACCTCACCTTCAGCAAAGCTTTCGGTAAAGTGTCCCATGATGTTCTGATGAGCAAACTAGCTCAAAGTGGGCTAGATGAAACAATGATCTGGTGGATCCACATTTGGGTACAGAATCGGACTCAAAAGAGTGCTTATCAGTGGGACCTTCTCAAACTGGGGAGAGGTAAAGAGTGGGGTACCGCAGGTTTCAGTCCTGAGCCCAGTGCTCTTCAACAGTTTTATGAATTACTTGGAGGAGGAGGTGCAGGGAATTCTGATCAAATTTGCAGATGACACAAAATTGGGCAGGATAGCTAATACTTTGGAAGACAGAAACAAAATTCAAAGTGATCTTGACAGACTGGAGCGCTGGGCAGAAAACAACAGAATGAAAATTAATAGGGATTAATGCCAAGTTCTACACCTAGGAAAAAGAAACCAAATGCACAGTTACAAGATGGGGGATACGTGGCTCAACAACACTACAAGTGAGAAGGATCTTGGGGTTGTTGTCGATCACAAGCTGAATATGAGCCAACAATGTGATGTGGCTGAAAAAACGGCAAATACTATTTCGGGCTGCATTAATAGAAGCATAGCTTCCAAATCCCGGGAAGTACTAGTCCCCCTCTACTCAGCACTGGTTAGGCCTCATCTGGAGTACTGTGTCCAGTTCTGAGCACCACACTTTAAGAAGGATGCAGACAAACTGGCGAGGGCTCAGAGGAGGGCAACAAAGATGATCAGGGGACTGGAAACAAAGCCCTATGAGGAGAGACTGAAAGAACTAGGCATGTTTAGCCTTGAGAAGAGAAGACTGAGGGGAGATATGATAGTGCTCTTCAAGTACTTAAAAGGTTATCACAGTGAGGAAGGCCAGGATGTCTTCTCAATCATCCCAGAGTGCAGGACACGGAATAATGCGCTCAATTTACAGGAAGCCAGATTCCGGCTGAACATCAGGAGAAACTTCCTGACTGTTAGAGCAATACGACAATGGAACCAATTACCTGGGGAGGTGGTGGGCTCTCCACACTGGAGGCATTCAAGACAAGGCTGGACAGCCATCTGTCAGGGATGCTCTGGCTTGGATTCCTGCATTGAGCAGGGGTTGGACTCGATGGCCTTGTAGGCCCCTTCCAACCCTACCATTCTATGATTCTAAGAAGCACCCCCAAGTGAACTGAGGTGTAGGGAAGGGGAAACAATCAGAGCTGTTGCCTTGATACCTTGTTTGTGAGTCCCCAGAAGCCCCTGGCTGTCCACGGTTAGAAACAGGATGGACCCTAATTTTGATTCAGCATGGCTGCCCTTAAGACTGATGAGACTGTATATGATCCCATCAACTACTTTACCTGGGCAAATACACACACACAGGATGTGCTGAAGCTAAAGTCATTCAGAAAAACATACAAGCTCCTTCGAGGAAGGACTTAAAAGATAAATAGGCAGTGGGTTTAATTCAGGGGTATTGAGTATTAGGCTCACAGGCCAAATACAGCCCAACTGTAACTACATTTGTGTAGCTACATTTCAGCCATACCTACTGCATATTAAGTGTTGTTCTTGTTCAGTCGTTACATCATGTCGGACTCTTCGTGACCCCATGAACCACAGCATGCCAGGCCTTCCTGTCCTCTGCTCCCTCCCGGATCATGCTCAAGTCCATACTCATTGCATCAGTGATGCTATCTAGCCATCTCATCCTCTGCTGTCCCGTTCTCCTTTGGCCTTCAATCTTTCCCAGCATCAGGGACTTTTCCAGTGACTTGTCTCTTCGCATTAGGTGGCCAAAATATTTGAGCTTCAGCTTCAGGATCTATCCTTCCAATGAGCAGTTAGGGTTGATTTCCTTTAGGATTGACTGATTTGACCTCCTTGCAGTCCAGGTGATGCGTAAGAGTCTTCTCCAGCACCACAGTTCAAAAGCATCGATTCTTCGGTGCTCAGCCTTCCTTATAGTCCAGCTCTCACAGCCATACATTGCTACTGGGAAAACCATAGCTTTGATTAGATGGACCTTTGTCGGCAAGGTGATGTCTCTGCTTCTTACTATGCTGTCTAGGTTTGCCATAGCTTTCCTCCCAAGGAGCAAGCGTCTTTTAATTTCATGGCTACAGTCACCACCTGCGGTGATCTTGGAGCCCAAGAAAATAAAATCTGTCACATCTTCCATTTCTTCCCCTTCTATATGCCAGGAAGTGATGCGGCCAGATGCCATGATCTTAGTTTTTTTAATGTTGAGTTTCAGACCAGCTTTTGCACTCTCCACTTTCACCCTCAACAAGAGGCTCCTCTTTGCTTTCTGCCATTAGGGTGGTATCATCTGCGTATCTGAGGCAGTTCTCCCAGCAATCTTAATTCCGACCTGTGATTCATCCAACCCGGCGTTTCTCATGATGTACTCCGCATATAAATTAAATAAGCAGGGTGACAATATACAGCCTTGTCATACTCCATTCCCAATTTTCAACCAATCGGTTGTTCCATGTCTGGTTCTTATTGTTGCTTCTTGACCCTCATACAGGTGTCTCAGGAGACAGGTAAGGTGGTCCGGTACTCCCATCTCTTTAAGAATTTGCCACAGTTTGTTGTGATCCACACAATCAAAGGCTTTAGTGTAGTCAATGAAGCAGAAATAGATGTTTTTTCTGGAATTCCCTTGCTTTCTCCATGATCCAGCGAATGTCGGTGATTTGACCTCTAGTTCCTCTGCCTCTTCGAAACCCAGCTTGTACTTCCAGTAGTTCTTGGTTCATATTAAGGATGGACGAAAGTCCCTTACCTGGTCCCGCAGCTGTTTTCAGTGGGGGGGAGGCGCTCCGGTTCTCCCCCTGAAATTCTTGGCGGGTGGGGAGGCGCCCCATCCCTCCCCGCCGAAATTCTGGCCAGGGGGGAGCGCCCCGTCTCCCCGGCCGCGAAATAAAAAAGTAAATTGTAAAAAAAAAAAAAGTGATAGGCTACGTAACGATTTACATAGCCTATCACGGCTAGATTTTCAAAGTCAGCCGTGATAGGCTACGTAAATCGTTACGTAGCCTATCACGGTTGACTTTGTAAAAAAAAAAAAAAACGCGTACACAAATGGCGGCACCCTATGGGCGCCGCCATTTGCGTTCCTTATTTGGTCCCGGTAGTCTACGTAAAGATTTACATAGACTATGCCATAAAGATACGTAAATCTACATAAAGATTTACGTAGACTACTCCTTATTTGGTCCCGGTAGTCTACGTAAAGATTTACGTAGACTATGGCGTAGTCTACGTAAATCTTTATGTAGACTACCGGGACCAAATAAGGAACGCAAATGGCGGCGCCCATAGTGCGCCACCATCTGCGTACGCTTTTTTTTTCCAAAGTCACCCATGATAGGCTACGTAACGATTTACGTAGCCTATCACGGCTGACTTTGGAAATCTAGCCATGATAGGCTACGTTAATCATTACGTAGCCTATCACGGGTTTTTTTTTGGGGGGGGTTACACTTTTTGTCTCGCGGCTGGGGAGACGGGGCGCTTCTCCCCGGCCTGAATTTCAGCCGGGCGAGGCGGGACACCTCCCCCCCCTCGCCTGAACTTTGGGGGGAGAAGCAAAGCGCCTCCCCCCCACCGCGAAGCACCCCTGCGAAAAGGTAAGTGACTTTCGTACATCTCTATGATAGGCTATGTAAAGATTTACGTAGCCTATCACATCTTTTTTTTAAAAAAAAACCCCACCCAGTCATGATAGGCTATGTAAATCTTTACGTAGCCTATCACGTCTTTTTTTTTTTTACCAAGACTGGAAATGGCGGCAGCGGTAGCCGGTCAGAAAATTAGCTGCCGCCGCTGCCGCCACCGCAGCTGCCACTGGAGCCGCTGCCACCCAGAAGATCCGCCCCAGGTAAGTCTCATCCCGGGGGGATCCACGGGGGGGCAGGGGGGAGCCATTCTGACACAGATTTCGGGGGGCCGAATGCACTGGCATTCGGCCTCACTGAGATCTGTGGCAGAATTCTCTGCCATCCCTACCATAAAGGTTAGAAAATATTTGTATCATATCTATTCTGCCATGAGATTGCTGAAAGGGATGATCACGCAATGAAGACTGCTCTTGTAGTCATGGCTAATGAATAAAGAAGGACCCAGCAACCTACTGCACTGCTTTGACTGTTTTGCCTTGGGCGAAGAGCTTTTCTGTGGAGGAAAGAGCTGAGCTGAGCTAAGCTGAACTAATGTGTGGAGAGAAAGAATGTGAAGGAGACAGAGATGAGTCTGGGAGTGCAGAGGTGAAGCCCGTAAGGTGGAGTAAGCTCTAGTTCTTCTACCATTCTATATTCTTCCCAAACACTGTCTTTGCAGTATGGTTGGGATCCCTTTTGAATTTAATTTGCAGTTTGACATTGGGTTGCCATGACCCCCCCTCCCCTGAAATACTTTCAGGGGTCCTTAATGTATGTGAAGTGCTTACCACAGTTATGAAAAACTCTATGGAAATACTAAATAATAAGTTCCTTGCTCTTGGCCAAATCAATAAGTGATTGGTAGATCCAAAGGTTCTATAGTGTATTACTTCCTTTCCCTTCAGGTGGAATAATTTAGTCAGATAAACTCTTGTCTCACTTGTATCATAAGCTTTAGCAACAGAGTTGACCATGTTTCAGGCCATTTGGTTTGAAAAGGAAAAAAATACGGTATGGTGGTTCAACAAAATGGCAAACTTAGATTAAGACTGACATCCTAGTAGAAACAGCAAGCCTTCATGAACATAGTGGAAATTATTTGTAAGTAAACCTGCACAGAATCGGGCTTTAAGGTGAAGACTAACCTTACCTTACCTTACCTGAAGCAAGTCAGATACAACTCTAGCAAAGGAGAGCTAGATAAAGGATGCGACAGGACAGAAGCACAAGTGTGTGAGATACAGGAAGTTTTTCTAAGAAGGCTCAACAGGCCTTTGAATCATTATGTAACATAATCAAAATGGTATTCAGTCAGCTCATACAATTTGTAAATATGTCCCCCAACTTGGATTCTCATCAAACTGAAGAGTTTATGATGCCTTAGATATTTTCAGTTTTGCAAGGGTTCTGGGTAGATCAAATGAAACTCAGATAAAGATGTACACAACTCACCAGTTATCATATTTGCTTTGCTATAGATATTCTCTTGAAATATTACTCTTGTGAGTTTCAAACTATTAATCATTGATTCAGAGAGCAACATCCCTTGAGTGCCAATCAAATAACAATTTATCTATCCAGAAACAGATTTTGTTCTCAGAAAATCCAATACATAACCAGTGTGCATATGAAACATATTGAATAACTTTTAAAATATCATAAATAATGCCTTATGCATAAAAAAACTCATGGGCATTTTAAGATAGTTAGAGTTGGTCCAATAAAACCTCTCCCTACTTGATGTATCACATTTATGCTAAACAGGTTTCTAAGAGACTGATATACCTTCCATCTTAAATCAGAGAAGCCCAGAAGACATTCCTATGTAACCCAGAATCTTCAGCATTTCTTAAAGTCTCTAGTCTGTTGTGGCCCCACATTGATTAGTTTATGAACTCTGACAAGGTCAGAATCCAAGGATGCCAGGGGTTAAGCCCATGTTAGCTTAACAGCTGTCAAAGAATGCCCCCCTCCTACAGCAAGTTATTTTGAGATCGTTGCTTCAACATGAGCAGCAAGATAAATGCACAAGCATAGCCACAATCTAAAGCTCTAGCTTACAGCATTTAAAAAACTTTAAAAAACAACAACAGCCAATCCTTGCCCTATCCCATTTTGTTGTTATTCAGTCGCTAAGTCGTGTCCGACTCTTCGTGACCCCATGGACCATAGCACGGCACCCTATCCCATCCCATATGTTATTTAATCTGCTCTTAATTTCAAAATCAGTTTGTCATTCTGCGTGTAATTAAAAACATCAACAATTCTAACCCCACTCCCCCCCACCCCCCACCCCCACACACTTGGGCTCACAGAATGAGTGGCCGTCAGAGTTATTTGGGTCCTGGCCATCATGTTTTACTAATAAGTGGGACCCGCAACAAAAAGTTGGAATATGGAGTGGTCCTGTTCAGGTTTTCTGCCAGCCAGTTAACCATTCCCCTTTTCAGAATACTCCATTATATTCCTTATCCCCCTCATTTTCTGTTTCCTCTCCCCCCCAACATTCATTCAGCATTCCATGGCCACTGAGCATGCTCAGCACGGATTTAGCCAGGGTCCCCCCCCTTCTCTAAAGAATATTTGTATTTCTGCAAAGCCTAGGGTTCCCCCAATCCTGCTCATACCTCCCTCTTATGGATGGATGATGCCATTTTGGCAACATTAGGAGTGGCACTCAGTTAAGAACATAAGAACTTAAGAACATAAGAAGAGCTTTGCTGGATCAGACCAAGGTTCATCTAGCACAGCATTCCGTGGCCAACCAGCTGCCAAAGGGAAACCCACAAGTAGGACATGAGTGCAATAATAGTTCACTATTAATATATAGTATTTATGAAGTAATTCTGCTTGAAAGGTGATCCAAACCTATACTACACAAAGGCCAATAGAAGCTTTTTTTTGTTTGTTCAGTCGTTCAGTCATGTCCGACTCTTCGTGACCCCATGGACCATAGCACGCCAGGCCTTCCTGTCCTGCGCTCTCTCCCGGAGCGTGCTCAAGTTCATATTCATTGCATCGGTGATGCTATCTAGCCATCTCATCCTCTGCCGGCCCCTTCTCCTTTTGCCTTCAGTCTTTCCCAGCATCAGGGTCTTTTCCAGAGAGTTTTCTCTTCGCATTAGGTGGCCAAAATATTGGAGCTTCAGCTTCAGGATCTGTCCTTCCAATGAGCACTCAGGGTTGATTTCCTTTAGGATCGACTGATTTGACCTCCTTGCAGTCCAGGGGACTCGTAAGAGTCTTCTCCAGCACCACAGTTCGAAAGCATCAATTCTTCGGCGCTCAGCCTTCCTTATAGTCCAGCTCTCACAGCCATACATTACTACTGGGAATAGAAGCTTAGCATGAGTCAAAACAGAAAATAAAAGCACAGTTTACCAGGATGTCTTCTGCAAAGCCTTATTGACATGGGTGAAGTGAAAAGCACATGCATTTCAATGTGTGTTACCAAGTGGCATTTCCTGGTGGATTGTTCCCCAAAAGCTCAAATACATATGCATATAATTAATAATTATATTAATAATTATATTAATAATTAATATGATTTTAGGAAGGCTAAAACTAATAAATTTAATGGTTTTGGCAGCAGGGAAAAGTTAAACAGCAAAGATGATAGCAGTGCTTAGAAATATAAATTAGTCTATATTTGCAACCATGGAGATGTACCCAGTTAGTGTTCCTGTGCTGGCAGGAGGCCCTTTGATCCAACAGAGGCTTTTATCAGTGGAATGGAGAGTGAGGCCATTTTCACTGATTATCCTTCCCCTCTTCACCCCACTGCTCCACCTCCCACACTGTCCAAAAGAACCCCCAGGAGCAGATTTTAGTGGATACAGGTGCCTTCAGGGAGATGGGGGGGGGGATAATTGAAAATAAGTTACCTGCCCCCTGTTCTGCTGATATTCCATAAACACATTCCATTCCTCTTACTCCCTCCTTCTATGCAATATTTTCCCTGTAAGCAAGGTAATTTACTTATACATGGCAAGTTAAAACATTCCTTGTTGTGGCGAAGGGGCTTGCGTAACTCAGTGAAGCCATAAGCTATGCTGTGCAGAGCCACCCAAGACGGACAGGTCACGGCGGAGAGTTCTGACAAAATGTGGTCCACTGGAGAAGGAAATGGCAACCCACTCCAAGATTCTTGCCAAGAAAACCCCATGGAACGTATCACAAGGCTAAAAGAGATGACACCGGAAGATGAGCCCCTCAGGTTGGAAGGTGTCCAATATACTTAGAGATGTACGAAAGTCACTTACCTTTTTGAAGGGTGACATTTGCGGTGGAGGGGAGGCACTCCGTTCCTCCACCCAAAATTCTCTCTGGCTGGCTTCGCTCCGCGGACATTCTGGACATCCGGCCGCTGGGTAGGGATATACGAAATTCCCTTACCTGAACCTGAAGCTTGATTCGCGGTGGGGGGGAGGCGCTCCGTCCCTCTGGCCACGAATCCTCCTGTCCTGCCAGGACGCAAATGGCGGCGGCCGTAGCCGCTGCCGTTTGTGTCCCTGCAGTCAGCCGTGATAGGCTACGTAAATGTTTACATAGCCTATCATGGCTGAGTGAAAAAACAAACCAACCGTGCGTATGCAAATGGCAGCGCCCATGGGCGCTGCCATTTGAGTTCTTTATTTTGCCACGTGTAGTCTACGTAAACATTTACATAGACTACGGAGAAAATAAGGGGAACGCTATTTGCGTTCCCCTTATTTTCACCGTAGTCTACGTAAACATTTACTACATGTGCCGAAATAAGGAATGCAAATGGCGGCGCCCATGGGTGCCGCCATTTGCATACGCGCGGTTTTTTTCCTTCACTCAGCCGTGATAGGCTACGTAAACATTTACATAGCCTATCACGGTGTTTTTTAAAAATCTAGCCATGATAGACTACGTAAATCTTTACGTAGCCTATCACGTGTTTTTTTTTTTAACTTGGAAATGGTGGCGGTGGCAGCTGGTCAGAACACTGGCCGCCGCAGCCGCCGCCGAACCGCTGCTGGAGCCGCCGCCGCTAGGGACATTTGTACAAGGTAAGTCCTATCCCGGGGGGGCGGGGGGGCAGACCATTTCTCCTCCAATTTCGGGGGGCTGAATGCGCTGGCATTCAGCCTCCCCGAGATTCATGGAGAAATTCTATGACATCCCTACCGCTGGGCAGCCTGCAGGGATGCAAATGGTGGCTGCCGTAGCCGCCACCATTTGCGTCCCTTTATTTTGCCGTGATAGGCTACATAAATATTTACGTAGCCTATCACGGCAAAAAACACACAAAAAAACAGCAGACGCAAATGGCGGCTACGGCGGCCGCCATTTGTGTTCCCTTTTTTTTGCCGTTTTAGCCTACATCAATATTTACGTAGGCTATTATGGTGAAAAAAAAGGGAATGTAAATGGCAGCCACTACACCATTTGCGTTCCCTTTTTTTGCCATGATAGGCTATATAAGTATTTATGTAGCCTATCACGCTGAAAGACAGGGGTGCAAATGCAGCCGCTATGCCATTTGCACCCCTGTTTTTTTGGCGTGATAGGCTACGTACATATTTACATAGCCTATCACGGCAAAAAAACAGGAACGCAAATGGCAGCCGCCGTAGTCACCACCATTTGCGTCTGCAGGCTCCACACGGCGTCTGCGAATACACCCGCTGGCGACTCCGCAGAGTTGCCATGGAGCGGAGCCAGCCGGGGTAGGATTTCAGGGGGAGGTGCAGAGCACCTCCCCCCCCCACTGCAAATCATCCCATCGAAAAGGTATGTGACTTTTGTAAATCCCTAGACTCTACACATGGACATCACCAGATGGTCAATATCAAAATCAGATTGATTATGTCCTTTGCAGCCAAAGATGGAGAAGCTCTATGCAGTCAGTAAAAACAAGACCTGGAGCTGACTGTGGCTCAGATCATGAGCTTCTTGTCGCAAAAGTTTGGCTTAAATTGAAGAACGTAGAAAAAGAAATGCAAAAAAGCGAAGTGGCTGCCTGATGAGACTTTACAAGTAGCTGAGGAAAGAAGGAAAGTGAAAAGCAAGGGAGAAAGGGGAAGATATATCCAACTGAATGCAGAGTTCCAGAGAATAGCAAGGAGACACAAGAAGGCCTTCTTGAATGAACAATGCAAATAGGGATGTTGGAGAATTTCTCCCTGAAATTGGTGGAGAAATGGTCCGCCACCCCCCCGCCACCCCCCCCTGGGATGGGACTTACCTTTGTCGAATGTCCCTGGTGGCGGCGGCTCCCGGCGGCAGTTCAGCGGCGGTGGCCAGTCTTCCGACCGGCTGCCGCCGCCGCCATTTCCAAGTAAAAAAACAACAACAAACGTGATAGGCTATGTAAAGATTTATGTAGCCTATCACAGCTAGATTTTCAAAAAACACCGTGATAGGCTATGTAAATGTTTACGTAGCCTATCATGGCTGACTTTGGGGGAAAAAAAAGCACGTATGCAAATGGCGGCGCCCATGGGCGCCGCCATTTACATACGCGCTTTCCCCCCCCCCAAAGTCAGGCATGATAGGCTACGTAAAGATTTACGTAGCCTATCACGGCTGACTGCAGGGATGCAAACGGCGGCGGCCACGGCCACCGCCATTTGCGTCCCGGCAGGAGACGAGATTCGCGGCCGGAGGGACGGAGCACATCCTGCCTGGCCAGAATTTCGGCTGGAGGGACAGGGCACCTCCCCCCCAGCCAGAATTTCGGCAGGGAGGGATGGGGCACCTCCCACCCCACCCAGAATTTCAGGGGGAGGGACGGAGCGCCTCCCCCGCACCGCGAAGCAAGCTGCGGGACCAGGTAAGGGACTTTTGTCCATCCCTAAATGCAAAGAGATCGAGGAAAACAATAGAATGGGAAAGACTAGAGATCTTTTCAAGAAAATCAGAGATCTCAAGGGAACGTTTTGTGCAAAGATGGGCATGATAAAGGACAAAGAAGGCAGGGGCCTAACAGAAGCAGATGAGATTAAGAAGAGGTGGAAAGAATACACAGAAGAGCTATACAGGAAAGATCTTAATCTCCCTGATAGCCATGATAGTGTGGTCACTGAACTTGAGTCGGACATCCTTGAGAGTGAAGTCAACAACAACAAAGCTAGCGGAGATGACAGTATTCCAGCTGAGCTATATAAAATCCTAAAAGATGATGCTGTTAAAGTGCTGCACTCAATATGCCAACAAATTTGGAACACTCAACAGTGGCCACAAGATTGGAAAAGGTCAGTTTACATTCCAAATCCAAAGAAGGGCAATGCGAAAGAGTGTTCAAACTATCGCACAATTGCGCTCATTTCACATGGCAGCAAGATTATGCTCAAAATCCTACAAGCTAGGCTTCAGCAGCATGTGAACCGAGAACTACCGGAAGTACAAGCTGGGTTTTGAAGAGGCAGAGGAACTAGAGATCAAATCGCCAACATTCGCTGGATCATGGAGAAAGCAAAAGAATTCCAGAAAAACGTCTATTTCTGCTTCATTGACTATGCTAAAGCCTTTGATGGTGTGGCTCACAAACAAACTGTGGCAAATTCTTAAAGAGATGGGAGTACCAGACCACCTTACCTGTCTCCTGAGAAACCTGTACGAGGGTCAAGAAGCAACAGTAAGAACCGGACATGGGACAACCGATTGGTTCCAAATTGGGAAAGGAGTGTGACAAGGCTGTATATTGTCGCCCTGCTTATTTAACTGATATGCAGAGTACATCATGAGAAATGCCGGGTTGGATGAATCACAGGTCAGAATTAAGATTGCTGGGAGAATTATCAACAACCTCAGATATGCAGATGATACCACCCTAATGGCAGAAAGCGAAGAGGATCTCAAGAGCCTCTTGGTGAGGCTGAAAGTGGAGAGTGCAAAAGCTGGTTTGAAACTCAACATTAAAAAAACTAAGATCATGGCATCTGGCCCCATCACTTCCTGGCATATAGAAGGGGAAGAAATGGAAGCAGTGACAGATTTTATTTTCTTGGGCTCCAAGATCACCGCAGACGGTAACTGTAGCCATGAAATTAAAAGACGCTTGCTCCTTGGGAGGAAAGCTATGGCAAACCTAGACAGCATAGTAAGAAGCAGAGACATCACCTTGCCGACAAAGGTCCGTATAATCAAAGCTATGGTTTTCCCAGTAGTAACGTATGGCTGTGAGAGCTGGACTATAAGGAAGGCTGAGCGCCGAAGAATCGATGCTTTCGAACTGTGGTGCTGGAGAAGACTCTTACGTGTCCCCTGGACGGCAAGGAGGTCAAATCAGTCAATCCTAAAGGAAATCAACCCTGAGTGCTCATTGGAAGGACAGATACTGAAGCTGAACCACAAATATTTTGGCCACCTAATGCGAAGAGAAAACTCCCTGGAAAAGACCCTGATGCTGGGAAAGATTGAACTTTGAAGGCAAAAAGAGAGGGGGACGGCAGCGGATGAGGTGGCTAGATAGCATCACTGATGGAATGAATATGAAGTTGAACACACTCCGGGAGGGAGCGGAGGACAGGAAGGCCTGGCGTGCTATGGTCCATGGGGTCACGAAGAGTCGGACACGACTTACCGACTGAGCAACAACATGATCAAAATATTACTATCAGGTTATTCCCACTTCAAGTGAGATGTCACTTTAATCCAAGAATGTGGAACTTGTGGCTCTCCAGATGTTTTGGCCTACAACTCCCATCAGCCCTAGCCAGCATAGCAAACTGTATGGAATCCCGGGAGTTGTAAGCTGAAACACCTGGTCAGTCACAAGTTGTTCACCCCTGCTTTAGTCCTTAGGAATGGATCTGGAAAGGATTTTGACATTTTGCTGCAGGAGTATAACTGACCATGAACTGAACCCTCACTAATTCATATCTTAACGTTCGTGTTACCAGCCACCCAGCTATATGTTGATCTACTTATCCATCTATCTATCCTCATGTGCAAACCCACACATACATACATACACACACAGACACACACGCACACACGGCTCATAACAGAAGTGACTGGAATATCAGAAGGTGTATGCAAAAGAGAGAAAGATGAAAAAACAAGACAAGACCAAAATCATAAGGTGAAGCTGTTACTGTCAGATGAAGGAAACCAAAGGCGCAATTGAGTTTTCAGACTTCAGTCCTAGATATACACAGAAGTGTCGCTATCAGGCCTGGCCTTAGCACCTGGCCTATTCCGGGGCTGATGCCAGGTGCTTAGGTGCTGCTGGAGCCTCAGCACCTAGGCAGAGCCCACCAGCACTGAGATCGGTCCTGGGCTCCCTACACCCAGCAGCTACCTGCCAATATTTTATGTTTCCCACAACGTCCCAGAGTGCCCAATATGACATTACTCCACTGCAGGAAATTTGAAACGGTGATTCATTGTTTCTCAACACAGCTACTAGATAAGCATATGACGAGGTCGGGTGGGGCCTCAGAGACCTGTCTACCAAGGTTGCAAACTGGAGCCTAGCCTGTTTCATACATATGGGGGGAGGGGGGAAATATCTGTTTTATCTGGTTCTGGTATTGTACTGTTAACTGTTTTAGTGCACAAACCTATGCAGGTTTCGACAGAAATAAGTCCTACAACTCCCAGCATTCCCCAGCCAGCTTAGCTGGCTGGGGAATGCTGGGAGTTGTAGGACTTATTTCTGTGGAAACCTGCATAGGATTGTGCCCTTAGCTGCTTTGATTTTTTTATTGTATGTTAAAGATCTTATATTATGTTTTTATTATGTTATATTTTGAGTTTTAATTCTTGTGAACTGCCCAGAGAGCTTTGGCCATTGGGCAGTACAGAAATGAAATAAATGGAATGAAAATGAAAAGAAATGAAAAGAAAAGAAAAGAAATCATGAATAAAAGGTGCATGAATGCCAAACCACATGAGAAAAACATGGGGTTGTGGATGGAACTTCAGATTTAGGAGGCATGGATTCACAAGGTATCCTTGGGGAAGTCACTCAGCCTCATTTCAGCTGCAATAGGCAAGGTGCAAAAATTCCCCTAATCTGAATTTCTTCTGGAATTTGGAGTTCTGAATTACCTGGTCTTATTTCTGAAGTATACCCCACGTCATTAGGTATTCCATGTCATTCCATTAAAAAAATAAATCCGAATTTTGTACGGATCACAGTGCGTGTACAATTTCCCTCAGATTTCCATCTGCTCACTTCATTTGTGTCTCTGTACATTACTGATGTGCATGTGCAAAGAAGCAATTGTGATGCAATTATATATATATATATATATATATAGAGAGAGAGAGAGAGAGAGAGAGTCTTGTGTATGGTGTTTGATTGGAGTGCCTGTGCACATCACTAAAAAGCCACACAAAAATAATCTTAATACAATTATATATATGTATGTATGTATGAATGATACACCATCTTGATGCAAATCGTATGTATTTACTTACAGGCCTACATAGCAAGATAGATAAAACACTACAAAATAGGGGACAGAATGATCCAGGATCAGAGACAGCATGCCACTCAATATCAGCTGGTGGGTTTTTGCGAAGATGAATGAGATAAGAATGATGCTGTAATAAACATAGCAAATGTGTAACCTTGTATTAGTGGTCCTTAATAAATATGGATACAATGTGCATTTGAAACATAATTTATGTTTTGTAGATAATTTCTGTCTGAAATGGGAATTAAGATTCCTTTGGAATCTGTCCATATGGATTCTTGTTAATTATTTAGTTTAAATGTGTCTCTGTTTATTGATTGGTATGTGTGTGTGCATATATATACCCCCTACAGCAAACCTAATCTAAAGCAAAATTAAACAGAAGCCATAGTGTGTAAATTGGCAGAGAAACTAAAAATGTCGAGCACAGATGAGTTAATTAAGAACTTTATTCTATTAAAGTTGTCACTGTAATTTTTGGTGCATTTTTAATACAGTTCCCTAGTGCATTTTATCACCTCAAAGACTCGCTTTTATTATGACAGTTAAATCAAGCTTCTTTAATATACCAAAATCAAGGCAGTCACTGAAAGACTAAATTGAATGCTAAGAATGGTGTAAATGATAATTATGGAAGTGATGGGAAAGATAGAATAGCTTTTCTTGATGGGTTGATTCTGATCTAAAAATAGGGGATCACAGAGCTTCATAACTTGTTAACTCCACAATGTCCCATGGTTATAAATTCTCAATCAGTGTTTATGCAGAGATGTTTTATGCAGCCATTTCTAAACCTCTTATCAGTTTCAATTCTACAATGAAGAGTTTTGTCCAGAGGTGGGGCAGGGAGATGAACTCACCAATTCCACCATTACTCTTTACAGCCTTTGTAAAGAGTCTTTGTGCATGCCGATGATGGTGTATATCCAGCCACAGCACACCCTTTCCTCTCTGATTTCCTTTCATAAGAGTTTGAGCATCCAACAACAATAATTTTATCTTAAAGGAAATTACAGATATTATTAGATATGGGTACAGTCCCTGATATTGCATACCGTCAGAACTGATCACACCTGGTTGTATCCCTCACACTCACTACCCAGCTAATACAAAGCATCTGATAATCACTTTGCATACCATGGCTGGCAGGTGTCATAGTGCTACCCAGGGAGTTGGTCATAGACCTAAAGAGGAGAAGACACCAGATCTGGACCCTAATTCAGGTTCTGATCCTAATGGGGATGAGGTAGCAATGGAAGGCCTACATAGCCTGGCTGAACTAGAAACCCAGTCCAGGGTAGAACAGCCCAGACTAGGAGGTGTGCCATCCTCAAATTCTCCACCAGAGCCTCAATAGCCTGCTCCACATAGTATCCCAGAGGCTTTCATCAGTCACACCTTTGCTCACCAGAGATGCTGGAGGGCCTGCCAGACTTGTTGCTTCCAAATTGCTAGCTGTTTGCTTCACCGCTCTCACTCGCTACTACTATCTTTGTGATTCCATTCCATTCCAGACAGCAAGGCTGCTCCCACAAGAATGTCAAGTTGCCCTGTGGGTCGGCTCCACCAAAGACCAAGTTGGGACAATTGTGGAGGGCTGGATTTGCATGTGGACTCATGGGGGAGTATTTATGTGCATGGACTTATGGGGGAGTATTTTGTGGGGACACAGCAAGAAGTCACTATTGGGAGTTCTCCAATTTACCTATTAACATACTAGGCATATCACCCAGGAAAACCTCCCATTCTTTACATTTGCTTACATTTGTCCTTTTATGTTAAGTCCTTGTGCACCTTAGAGTTCTAGTTACGGTTCCTGCAGGGCCACAAATGGAAATGAGATTTCATTCCATTCCAAAGATAGAGGGCAGTCAATGGCTTGAACTGGTCCTGAATGAATGCTTAAGAGCTGCAAGGCACAGGTCTACATTACTAAGAAGGGTTTGGAAAACTGAGGTTTATATATGGATAACTGCATTGTAGAACAACATTAAATGTTTTGACATCAAACAACACTACATTCTAATGTTGTTGTTACAAATTAGATGATGCTCAAAATATACATTGATATAAGCAGCAAAAGGATGCTTGTTAAAATATCTGCAAGAGAAAGAGAGATCCAGTTTTGTTTGCCAGTTGTATCTGAGTATAATTTCATGGTAGGGTCAACAATGTAGGCAGCGGGCATCCATGCTTGCCTATTTCTGATTTGCAGTCATTTGTTTGCTACTTGGAATTACTGGTTGCAACACTGCTCACAAACAATACCTTCCAACACTGATTTGGCTCTATTGCCCAAAGCAATTTCCTGCAACCTCCGCATGCCCAGGAGAATGTTATGCTCTGTGACATTGTTTTATTTTTCTGAACTGCCTCTTGGAATGCCACACTGTAATTTAAGAGATTGTTCAGTGCTGTGCCATTCTCACAAGGATTTCTCTCCAGCCCCAGTATTAATATGACTGCCTCTAGATACTGAAGCATTTTACAAGTTGCAAGCACAAAGCACTTTTAATGGTGAGCTTTGAGAGCTTTCCTGATTTATTTTTTTCTTGGACAGATGCGTAGTGTTTCAGCCTATTTCAGATGACTGTGCATCCTTCGAGGCAAGCAAAGATATTGTCAAACAATGAGAAATTCAGTGAGCAAGAAAGGCATAATGACTAAGCAGTGGGTAGCATTTGTACATTCCATAGGAAGTCAGCTTGAATGTTCTCTAAATTTTAATGGATTAGCAAATTTAGACCACAGCATGAATGTGAATGTATAAAGCAGCAGATACAAGAGTGTTGATCCCATATAACATTTTTTAAAGTTGTTTTTCAGTATTCGGCAGCTAGCTGAAATAATGTGATGTTCACCTGGCCTCCCCCTACAGGCCTTTCACAGTTGCTGGCTCAATTCTCCTTGACCAGTGGTTGATCACCTCATCCTTGCATTATAATCATATTTCCTTGGTGGAATCCAAGGAGCACTTTCGAATCCTGGATTCAGACTCTCACATCTTTATCTTTGGGATGGAAAGACACTTCAGTATTCTGCTGAACCAAAATGGGGGCCACTTTTCATAAACATTTTCATTAGGGATGTACAAAAGTGACTTACCTTTTGCGGATTATGTTGATGGTGGGGGGGGAGGCTCCGTTCCTCCCCCTGGAATCCTCGAACAGCCGGCTGTGCTCCGCGGCAGCTCTGCGGGGCAGCCGGCCAGGCCCGGCCCGGCCAGGCCAGAGCAGTCCGCAGCCGGATTTCCAGCTGCGGAGGGCTTTGGGTAAAACAACAACAACAACTGCATACGCAAATGGCAGCGGCTACGGCCGCTGCCATTTGCGTTCCTTCTTTTTGGCCATCTTAATCAACGTAAATATTTACGTAGCCTATGACGGCCAAAATCAAGGGGAACGCAAATAGTGTAGCGGGCGCTATTTGCGTCCCTTTTTCATTCACCATTTTAGCCTACGTAAATCTTTACGCAGGGTAAAACGGCAAATCAAAAGGGGACGCAAATAGCACCCGCTACGCTATTTGCGTTCCCCTTGATTTTCACCATCATAGTCTACGTAAATATTTACGTAGATTAAGACGGTAAAAAGAAGGAACACAAATGGTGGCGGCCGTAGCCGCCGCCATTTGCGTACGCGTTTGTTTTTTTAAACCCACCCCCAACCATGATAGGCTATGTAAAGATTTACGCAGCCTATCACATCTTTTTTTTTCTTTTTTTTTAAACTTAGCCATGATAGGCTATGTGAATCTTTACGTAGCCTATCATGTCTTTTTTTTTTTTTCACAAGCCTGGAAATGGCGGCGGTGGCAGCCAGTCAGAAGACCGCCTGCCACCGCCGCTGCCGCCGAAGCCGCCACTGGACCTGCTGCCGGAGCCACCACCCCCTGGAAGATCCGCCCCAGGTAAGTCTTGTCCCGGGGGGGATCCGTGGGGGGGTGGAGGGGCAGGCCTTTCCGCCACAGATTTCTGAGGGGCGAATGCACTGGCATTTGGCCTCACCGAGATCCATGGCGGAATTCTCTGACATCCCTAATTTTCATCCTATTAATTTTTGGCAACCATCTGAAAAAGGGTCCAATGTTCCCTTGTCCCACATAGTCACACATTGTTAGCTAGTGGGGACAGAATATGGATTGGTGTGCAAATTTGGATGTGCATTCTAATCCACATTCTGTCTAAGCTAGTCCTATCTAATTGTCCATGCCTAATTGTCCATCATCATGTTCACTATGTGATCCCTGATTGTTTGTGAACTTGCAATGAAAGGTTTTGGTTGCTGATGTTTTTTTTTTAAAAAAAAACTTGAAACAATGGGATTAGAGCAGGAAGAAACTGGTATAACAAACTGGTATAACAAATTGGTATAACATCACTCAGTGGTAGGGCATATGCATTGTACACTGAAAGTTCCAGATTCAATCTCTAGTATCTCAGCTTCAAAATACTTATGCAGAGATCTTGGATATATGGACTGGATGGCCAAACACAAGTGTCAGTGCATCTTAAACTCTACTCCATGGCAGTGAACACAAGAAGCAATACTCATTCAGCACCTCCGTGTCCTAGCAATGACATCCAGCTGACCATTTCTAAGTGGTCACTGTCAAAATGGGTAGAAAAACAGCTATAAAAGAACAGGGTGGCAAAGCCTGATTATGTTGTCTGATAAAGCCATAAGCTCATGAAGGCATCCATGTGAATCCCTACTCTGAGAAATGCAAGAACAAGTATTTTCAAAATACCTTTTCTCACTAGGGCTGCCACACTGTTTCCCAAGCAAGCCAAAAATATCCACTTTGTTTTAAAGTGAGAGTGAGATATCAGGTAGCATCTGATCATGAGTCATTCTTCACTTTCCCAAGTTTAAAAGGTGATATGCAAATCAGAGTATGAAAACTCCATTAACTTTCATATGCAGCATGCTTCATTACGAAAGGAGAAACAAAAAAAGTCCACCCAGTGTGCTATTAAGATTCTGTTTCTTTTTCTTCTGACCCAGATTCCATATTATGATGAGACACTGTCGATTTCAAAGGAAGTGCTCAATTCCTTTTCCCTGAGAAAGAAGAAACAAGCCCGAGCCTTTGAATTTTGCCTCTGAAGTTTGGGATCGGTTCTGCATGGTTCCAGTTTGCATTGTTCTGAAGCACACACGCGTGTCCTGGAAAGTTTAATAGGATGTAGCACAACTGTAGCAACGATGAGCAGGAGCATCTGCATTCAGATGAGTGCTTAGGCTTAGGGACCACAAAGGGAGGACATGGACACTGATTGATGATGGTCACCAATGTGGCTGGCTGTAAAAGCGGAGTGGACAAATTCCTGGAGAAGGCTATCAGTGGCTACTAGGGCTGATGGCTATATGCTACCTCCGGTATCAGAGGCTGTATGACTATGTACACCAGTTTCGGGTAACATGGGTGGGAGGGTGCTGTTGTACTCATGTCCTGCTTGTGGGTCTCCTGTTTACAGCTGGTTGGTTGCTGTGTGAACAGAATGCTGGACTCGATGGACCTTTGGTCTGATCAGCATGCCTCTTCTTATGTTCTTAAATGCAGCATCAGCCCCTGAAATTCATACCAGCAGACAGTATGAAACCGCTGAGCTGGGCAGGCCTAATCAAAACACACAAGGCTGACCTTCTGCCCCCTCTGAACAGAACAGGATCTTCTACCTGCTATACCAGGGATGTTGATCCTCAGGTCTGCAGGCCACATCCAGCCTGCCTGGGGTCCCATTACAGCCCTTTGGAGTTCCGCTATGACCTCATCCCCTTTTCCCATATGGCCCATCATTTGGTGGTTTCCCAGCTTTGTCACATTTTTCCCCATTCTAAAAGGTTAAAATTCCTGTCCAAAGACTTGGCTAGTAGCAGGAGGAACTTTGAGCTAAAATATGCTGGCATTTGGGGCCCTTCTTCTTTTCTTTCAGCTCCATCCACCACTGGAATGTGGCTCCCAAGAGTTTCTCCAAAATAGAATCTGTCCCTTGGGCTGAAAGTGGTTCAACAGGCCTGTGGTACAGTCTGGACTCTAGATTAGGCTAGCCCCAGATATGGCTCATGTTCCTTGTTCCTAGAATGGAACAGAGACTATGGATTCAGTCTCCCAGCCACACGCCAGAACTTGATTTTAGTATGGCTGTCCCAGCCTGTTCCTGGCAACCTACATGTCTTCACCATGAACCTTTTGACAGTTTCCCTTATACTCTGTTTTAATGTAGAGGACACATTTTGCACATGCTTTACATGCAAAAGATCCCAGGCTCAACCCCTGGCATCTCCATTTTTTTTTTCATTTTTTTTAAAGGATCTCAGGTAACATGATGCAGAAGACCTCTGCCTGAGACCTCGCAGACATGCTGCAAGTCAGAATAGATAATACTGGGCTAGACAGACAAGTAGTCTGATCTGGTATGTGGTGGCTTCCCATTTTGTCTTTGATTGCTGTTGCAGAAGAGCCTCAGAGCCTCAGTAGTGGCATTTGAAATCAGTGGAAGCTGGTGGCTCCAATTTTGGTGGGGCTGTAATTCCATTCTGGGTTTTAGTCAGAACCAGTCAGAACTCTATAGGAGCTATCCAAGGTGCTGAGCTCTAGCCCTAAAATGGGTTCAGCACCTTGGAAGGCAGAAAAAGAAGGCAGAAGCAGAAGGCAGAAGGAGGCAGAAGCAGAAGGCAAGCAGACAGAAGCAGAAGGCAAGCAGCAGAAGCAGAAGGCAGAAAAAGAAGGCAGAAGCAGAAGCAGAAGGCAGAAGGCAAGCAGGCAGAAGCAGAAGGAAAGCAGAGGCAGAAGCAGAAGGCAGAAAAAGAAGGCAGAAACATAAGGCAGAAGGAGCTAGAAGCAGAAGGCAGAAACAGAAGGCAGAAGCAGAAGGCAAGAAGGCAGAAGGCAAGAAGGCAGAAAGCAGAGCAAACTGAGAGAGTATGGGGACTGCAGGGAACATGGGCAATAGAAGGTGCAGTGGGTGGCTTCAGTGGTCTCCTGACATATGGACCAAACCACCGCAAAGCCACCCAATGTGGGATTGCCATGGAATGGTTAAGCAGATGTTGCTACATACTGGGCATGACACTAGATGAACAGTTTGCTATACAGAAGACACCGAAGTGGTTACCAGACCACTATTTGCGTATAGCCGCCCTAGGTTCACAACCTGCAATAGTTATGTATTAGGTTAAATCGTTCAGAGATGACTGCAGCCAATGTGGTTCTAGAGTTTTCTTGCTAAATCGTTACAATCATGAGGATACATGTTACAGCAACCTTCCTTGAATTGGTGGCCCCTAGACTTTTGGACTACGGTTCCCATCAGCTCCAGCCAGCATGGCCAATGGTCAGGAGTGATGGGAGTTGTTGTCCTAAACATCTGGAGGGCACCAGGTTGGGGATGGCTGCATTACAGCAACTATTACCTACACAGATAAATCAGGAAGGTAAGGCTGTACTACTGCCAGAGACACATTGATGATACCATAACTGAAGAACATGGGTGGAGAACCTTCTTTCCTACTCCACCCTGGCACTGTGGAGTCAGAGTTGCCTCTCGTTCTTATGATCATCAGTACCTGACACTTTTCTCATAAGACAGAAAGAAAGAGAAAAAGGTGCAGGATGGATTTCACCGGTATCATAACTGTTACAATGATCATGGTCTTTTAAAAAGTCCCTAAGGACCCATTCATGTGACACAGCTACTGGTCATATCACAAAGCAAAATTCTGAAACACAATATTCTTCAAACTAATTATCCTATTGAAACAGTCTTCTTATTTCAGAACTCTCTACTTTTTACTAGCCCTGGAACATCTGTGCTAGTGCTTACATAGATAAATTTAATAGCATTCCTCCCAAAAGAAGCTCAAGGTATTTTCCATGCTCTATTAACAACACTGTCTAGAATTTTATTGTACTGATAATCTTAGTCTATCATCCATTACCCTGCCTCATATTAATGCAGAAGGACCATTCTCTTTTTGAGATCCCTGCTTCAGACTGTGTATGGACAATGCAGCCAGTTCTTGGAAATCACTGAACAAAAAACAGCACTCTTCTCTAAAATGAAGTGACTAATATTTATGAAACATGAAATACTCATGGTAAGGTTTACTCCCACAACTGAAACTTAGAACTCAGCCTACTGGCTGCTTTCACGACCATCCCACCAACACTGAATGCCAATAAAGGCAAAGTCCACATAGTAGGATATCAGTGGCTACTAGTCGTGATGGATACATATATTGCCTCCATTATCATGGACAGTATGAATCCGTGTGCCAGTTGCTGGGAAATAAGAGTTGGAGGGTGTAGTTGCACACATGTCCTGTTTGTGGGCTTCTCATAGGCCTCTGGTTGGCCACTGTGGGAACAGAATGCTGGACTAGTCAGGCCTTTGGTCTGATCCAGCAGCACAGCTCTTCTTATGTTCTCAGGTCCTTAAGGTGCTTCAGATGTGCTTGCTTCCAGCTCTAGGATAGCTGTTTACATAAATCAAATGGCAAAAACTGTTCATTTCCCTGGTGCTGAGCTGTATGGGGACAAAAATAAAGTTACACTGCCAGATACTTAGGTTTCATCTTCACCACCCCTTTGTCCATCTAAAAAGAGATAGTGCCTAATAGAACAGGAGTCTGCAAAGTACATGCTCATTCACCATCTATCTCACCCTAGCATATTTTAATCAATTCAGTTACTCTTTTTTCAGACTTTCAACCATTTACATATGTGGATAGGAATAATTCTTCTGCTTAAGAAGAGAGTAACTACAGCTTTCTCTGTCAACATGGGAGTGGCCCTATATCAAAGAACAAAGATTCTGAACAGATTTCAAACCCCTGCCTTCCTATTTCCATAGCTCCTCCTTCCACTTGTCTCTTTTGTAATGTGCATCTTTGTGTGTGTGTGTGTGTGTGTTCAAAATAAAGGGGTAGTATCTGATAGGGGCCATGCACACATGGCCAGCCCCACCAGGCCCCAGTTGGCACATGCACAGCCTCGCCAGCCCGGGTCCACGCATGGCTCCTACCACGTGTGGCGGTGATACCATGCTTTCAAAGGCAAGCCCCAAAATGTGCATGAACACACATTTCCAGAAGGGGTGAAACCTGCCCCTTCTTGAAATGCATGTTTTTGCATGTGTTGGGGCTTGCCCCTGGAAGTGTAGTATTGTGGCTGTGTGCAGACCTGGGCTGGCAGGGCTCTTCATGGGTGGGAGGGGGGGTCCAGCGGGGCTGTGCACATGCAGACCATGGCCCAGCGGGGCTGGCTGCACATGCATGGCCCCTAGTGGATACCACCCTCTGTTTATAGTCTTTGACTTTAATGGTTGTCTGAACTATTCCCCCCCACACACTTTAGTGTAGCTAGTTCACACTTTGTTGTAATAAATCTGTCATTTGTATTCTACATGTGTACACATGCAAGTTCATGTATGTGTGTAAGCATGGCCATGTGGAAACAGCCATCTGATGAAGTGCCAATCCTGCTTGTGCTTCCCTGCAGTGGCTATTTCAATGTTTAAAAGCATACATATTAAATGCTTCCACGCAATTCATGTCATGTCTAGTCTGGCCCCAGGTCATTGTTTCAGGCAGCCTACACTACATCACAGGATTGTTCTGATGATGAAATAATCCTGTGTATCCAAGGCTGACCTTACCTTAACTATGAAGCAGAAGACATAATCAATCAGTTCAGGTTTCATACATTTAAACTGAAAGAACTATTATCATCACAATTAAGGCAGCATATCTTATATCAGGTGCGAACATTTTTGGACGCAAAAATGTAATACAATATGTAAGAAAATGAATCACTCAAAGTGAAGTTCAAGCTCACATCTGTTTCATATTGGAGAGAATATTCCCAAATGCTCTGTAAGTATTGGCTGAAAATGAGATGGCAGCAGACAAGTGATCTTCTTTCACTCTTGCGTTGCATTATTGCCTTTCACAGAATTTTACCAGTTACTGGATGGTGAAGCAAAACGGGCTGGTTAGTTTATCACAGCACTGTCAACACCACAGTGAAGGCACTGAAACACCCAGGCTTCCAGGAAACATAAATTAAATGATTTACCCACTATTAAATGGTGAGATTGGTACAGTAGCTGGTGTGTTCTTTAGCTAGCTAATGCATATGGCAGCTATGATTTTGTTTGCAACACACACACCACATGGCTCCTGTTTGAGGGTGGCAGCAGGAAATAAACAATGCACCATAATCCCCCTTGCTTCTCTGTACATGTCCTCATGGCAACGTTCTGTTATGGACTTGAATCATAGTAGCCTCCTTCATGCTGAGAGCCATTAGGCATTAGCACAATATGATGCTGGAGCCTTTTTCATACATTATGCTGCTCCCCTATATGTTCAATGAACAGGCCTGCGTGCTTCCCCGATATCACACCACCCCTTGCTGCCATGCATGTAGGGATGGGTGAATCTATCAGTTTCACTTTCTTCTGCATGCAGTTTGTTTCCCCATATTCTTTCTCTCTGGAATACAGAGAACTTTGCGAATTTTGGTAAATCCTTATCAAAACTGAACTGAAACGAAATTGTCACCCATCTTCACTGGCCAAACTCAATCAGCACAGCTGTTCCCAGCATGTTGTACCTGCCTGCCATATAGCTATTAAAAGAGGAGGAAGGTGGAGGCAACCCTAGGGATGTATGGATTGTGTAAAATCTTTTCCGTCTGTGTTTCACAAATGGCCAGGCGACTTTCGTTCTGTCATTCACCCATCCATGGAATCAGATTTTTTTGTTTCTGAATTTGTGCAAATTTGTATTTGCACAAATGTGCATTTGCACACATCTGCACATGCAAAAATGTGCAAATTTGCCCCACATGTGCATTTTCATGCTCTAGCCTATGGGGGAAATGCACATTTTTGGCCAGGTTTTTTTTTAATTTTGTGTATTTTTCTATGATGAAAGTTGTGTGAAATTTAGGAAAGTTAGAAAACTGGTCCACAAATCTTCACACTCTGCTAGACAGGGGAACAGCCAGTCCATTGCAGAATCGGTGGATCAGATTCATGAAAATCCGAACTTATTTGGTTCTGTTGTGGATTTCTCTGACATCCCTAGGCAACCCTGATTAAGCATGGGCCAGGTTGAATACAGAGGTATTCAAGACCAGGCTTTTTTTTATTTTTAAAAATTTTAAAATATATTTTATCTACAATATTTATATACCACTCCATGTCAGAAGATTTTGGAGTGGTGAACAACAAGGTAAAATAATAAAACACCAGGTTAAAAGAGTTAAAACACTTTTTTTTTAAGAGAAATCCCAGTAAGGTGAAATTTAGCAAACTGCGGCTGATCACGCAAGGAAGGCCACTTGAAATAACTATGTTTTCAGGAGGCGCCGTAAGGAACACAATGTTGGCACCTGCCTGATCTCTAAAGGCAGGGAATTCCACAGGAAAGGGGTCACCAAACTGAAGGCTCTTTTCCTGGTGGATTCCTACCGGGCCATGGGTCCATGTGGAACCACCAGGAACATGCCCTCTGATGGCTTCAGTGACCAGGCAGGTTGGTAAGGGAGAAGGCACTCTCTCAGGTACCCTGGTCCCAAGTTGTTTAGGGCTTTGTACACTGGTACCAGTACCTTAAACCTGGCCCGGTAGCAAATAGGCAGCCAGTGCAGTTCCCTCAGCAAAGGAGTTGCATGCTGAAAAGGCGCCGCTCCCGACAACAGCAGAGCTGCTGCTTTCTGCACTAGCTCTAGTTTCTGGAGCAGCCTTAAGGGCAGCCCCACATAGAGTCATTGTAGTAATCCAGTCTGGAGGTTACTACTGCCTGTTCCACTGTGGTCAAGCCATCCCTGTCCAGGAGAGGCTGTAGCTGGCGAACCAGCCGAAGCTAGTAAAAGGCACTCTGAGTCGCTGTGACCAATTGGGCCTCCAGTGATAATGATGGATCTAGGAGCACCCCCAGACTATGAACCTGATATTTCAGAGGGAGTGCAACCCCATCCAGAACAGGCAATGAGCCTATCTCCCAGACTCGGGAATCACTCACCCACAGGGCTTCTGTCTTGCCAGGATTCAGCTTCAGTTTATTGGCCCTCATCCAGCCCATTACTGAATCTAGGCACTGATCCAGGACTTGCACAGCCTCTCCTGATTCAGATGTCACAGAGAGATAGAGCTGTGTGTTATCAGCATACTGATGGCACTTGGCTCCAAATCCCCTAATGACCACTCCCAGAGGCTTCATATAGATGTTAAACAACACTGGGGACAAGATGGAGCCCTGCGGCACCCTGTAGCTCAATTCCCAAGGGGCTGAGGCATAGTCACCCAATATTATTCTCTGGACCGGAACCACTGTAGCACAGTGCCTCCGATACCCATCCCATGGAGTCAATCCAGGAGGATACCATGGTCAATGGTATCAAAAGCTGATGAAAGATCGAGCAGAATTAACAGGGTTGCACTTCCCCTGCCCCTCTTTCGGTAAAGGTCATCCATCAGGGCAACCAAGGCTGATTCCCATAACCAGGACAAAACTCAGATTGAAATGGGTCTAGATAATCAGTATCATCTAAGAGTGCCTGCATTTTAAGAGCAAGGCACTCAAAAGCCTGAGCCTGGATGGACAAACCTGTCAGTTTTGGTTTCTCCCACATTTGAGTAAAAAACAACAACCTCAAGTTCTTTTTCTCCTGAATATGGAGAACTTTGTAAATTTTGTTCTTTAACAAGAATTGTTAAATTCTTATCATCACCAAATGGAAACAAAATGCTCACCAACCCTACATTCATTGAACAGGCTAAAGAACAATGGCTAACATATGAAAAGGGGTTGAGGTTACAAAGTCGGAGGAATTTGAATGCACTGATTAACAAGGGATGAGATGGTTACTGCTACTGCCACCCATTCCAGCCTGGATCATTTCATCTGACATCTCACCCTGCCTTAGAGGTGCACACATGGAGTTCTGTTCACTATTGGAGGTGAGGCAGCAGAACAGGCCAAGATAGAACATGAGGAGAGCACTAATTAATCAGACCAAGAGCCTATCTAGGCTGTTATCCTGTCTTCAGAAGTCATTGTTGGAAGGCAGCAAGGAGGACATGAAGCCTTCTCCCATTGTTCCCCAACATCACCCCAGCTGCTGGTGTCAGAGGTTCCATTAAGCCATCATAGCTAACACAGCAGCTAATCTGAACTGTTATCTAAACCAGTAACTATTACTGTTCTGTCCTGGCCACAGCAGGTGTCCATGGGGCATCTGGCCTACTGAAACCAATGGAAGAGTTCAAGATGGCATTCCGATTCTGAACACATTGACACATCCCAGGTACACACGACTGGTCCTCACGTTCAAGGACTGTCTTTGCTTTTCTTCTACTGTGCATACCACAGGGATTACCCACAGTGTTCCTGGACTATCTGTGACCTAGAACAACATGATCAGAGATACATTACAGAGCCGTATGGAACTCTGTTTTATGGGAGGGCCCAAAAGCTCACTTGCTTCTCTTGCTGCCTCTATGGCCCCAAACTGAAACTCCCAGTTAGAGGAGTTTAGCTAACAAATTCCAAGTAGGTAATATAAGGCAAGAAGAACCAACAGTCTGGCTCGGTATAGGACAGCTTCATATATTCATTATATGGAAGTAAATCCCACTGACTTAAGTGGAAATGCATTTCCATTTGTTTAGCCACACGTTGTTGCCCCTGCAGCTGGTTTCATGTTTAACTTTACATTGGGCCTTTACCAATGCACATGCCAGCAGCATGTCTGTAACTTTTAGGTGCTAAAACTACACGCATACTATGCAGGATCAAGTTCAATATATACTTAGTCTATTTTATTTTATTTTAAGGCCATTTTTAGCTGCTTTTCAGGGTTACTCCCTGACAAAGTGCTGTACAAACAAGGGCACAGTCAGACAGAAGACATAATAGCCACAGCGGCAAGCATGCATAATACTTTGAGAGGCTGCTTTGCACACAGGCCACTTTTATTAATTTTATTTATTTATTACATTTATACTGCACCTTCCCACCAAATATTGTGCTCAAGGTGGCTAGCTGTAATCAATTTGTCAACACAAAGATTTTAAAACAAAACCTTAATTAAAACATAACACACAAAGAAATAAATTAAAAACACAATTAAAAACGTGAGAGCAAAAGACATAGGCAGCACCCCAGCAGTTAAAAATCCCTCCAGCAGCAGACCAACTTAAATGCCAATGGCCTGCCTGAATACCAATATATTTGCTTGCTGGCAGAAGGACAACAGAGAGGGGAACAACCTAGCCTCCCCTGGCAGAGAGTTTCAGAGCCCAGGAGCAGCCCTCTCTCATGTCCCCACCAAACATGCCTCCAATGGCAGCAAGACTGAAAGAAGGGCCTCCCCTGAAGATCTTAAAACCCAATAGGCTCATATGGGAGAATATGGACTTTCAAATAGCCTGGTTCCAAGCCATAGAGGACTTCATAGGTCATAACCAGCACTCTGAATTGTGCCTGGAAACAGACTAGTAGCCACTGAAGTTGTAGCAATGAGGGAAGCATACTTAGGTATGTATGAGAATTTCATTGTTATTCATTTTTTACCAGAATGTTCCTGGTTCACCCCCTCAAACTCGAACACGACTTTCCTGAGCTTGAGTTTGTGTTTGAAAAATACGCACTTTTTAAAAATGCACATTTTAGAAAAAAAATATTTTTTTCACACTTTAATCAATGGGGGGAAGTATTATTTGTTTGTTTGTTTGTTTGTTTGTTTATTTATTTCTATACTGCCCAATAGCCAAAGCTCTTTAAAAAAATGCACACCCAGATGCATACTTTTTCTGTTTGAACAACAACGAAAGCTTTCAATCAGAAATGGAAATGAGGCAGACCGAGCTTCGAGGTGGAACTCAGGGAACCTCGACAAGCTCAGGCCTTGCTTATTCTCCCATCCCCAATCACACCCTCACTGTAATCAGGCCCAGTCAACAAACTGGCCACAGAATTCTGTACCAGCTGAAGTTTCCAAACAATTTTCAAAGGCAGCCCCACAAAGTGCAGTCATAGCCTTCAGTTCAGTTGAAGATAGCTTAAGTCTTTACTGTTCTCCTAAATGCTCGGTGCACATCAATAGGAAGGGAGTTGGGCAGTATTGGGGCCACTGCTTGAAGGCCCTATCCCTTGCACACACCAGCCTTAACAGATCTTAATAGCGGACACTTGGGAAAGACCCCTGATGTAGATCTAGGGTTCTTCCAGATGGTTGGCTCCTAGTGCTATCAAGTAGAAGGCACTGTGCACCTATTCCATTTTTTCCGCCTTAATAGCTTTTCTAACGTAAGAAAAAAGATGGAAGAAGTAGTGGGGAAACATGGGAGGGTTATGAATGTAAGACAGAATCATCTGGACCTCCTGCAAAATTCCATGAATGAGCCAGAACAATTACACAATAAAACCCTTGTCTGGAAGCCCTCTTAGTGTACAAGCAGGATTATATGGTGACAGAGGTCCTTCAAATAACCTGGCCCCAAGCAGTTTAGGGCCAAAACTGAATTAGGATCAGCACTTCAAATTGGGACCAGACGCTTACTGGAAGCCAGTGCAGTTTGCCCCAAACTGGAGTTGTTTCCTGATTTTGCGACAGCATCCAGGCAGCTATCACTATCAAGACTTCTATGTAGAATTTTGCAGAGGCAAGCAATTTTAGGCAATATATTTAAATTGGGCCTATGATATGTTCTTATACCCATGTCCCCAAAACTGGCAATGTGAGAATGTGGCATCATTATTTAATAAGTTTAGGTAAAGGAAAAGCCATTTGTTCTGTCATATTCTCTCTCTCTTTTTTAATCCCCATTTCCAGTTCCCTAGGTGGTGTCAGTTCTCAATTTGTTAATCCATATTTGTAATTTTCTTTTTAAAAGAAATCACAACACACCATGGTTGGAAAGATAAAGTCACTCAAATAGCCTCCTATACAGTATTTCTTCTTGTATCTGGGTTTACAGCAGCCGGCACGTCAAAAACGCTATGCTTGAAATATTAATAGGGAGGCTGATGCAGCAAACCAAAATAATCAAGACTAGGTGAATGTTCTGTGCAGATGTGATTTAAAGTGAACAAACGTGTCCTTGAATATTTTTAACTAAGTCTTCCCGAAACAGAATGAGGGACCAATGATATAATAAGTAAGCCAACCATTTCAGATACAGAAGAGAAATGTCTGCCCAAATCAAGGACAACTCAACAAACTTCACGTGACTATTTTATTTGGGGTAAGGAGAGAGCAAGACTTGTAAACACGAGAACAACAGCTTCAAATGATTCTCTACCAGTTTGGATGAAAAGTTCACAACTTCACAGATTTATGAGCTATTTGGAGGATACAAAAACGTTGCAGAAAATTACTGCTACTAATTTCAGCTATGTAGGATGTCTCAGAAGTTTTGTAATAGAACACAGTCTCTATATTCTGTAGGCCTGTCTTTCAAACCTATTTCTTTATAAAAGAAATGCTTACAGCTGATCAGAAAATAGGTTCCTTTATTGTAATGTCTGTCATGCTTGCTTAGGAAGCTGAAATTCCACCTTACTGATTTCCCAACTATTCCAGTTGTACGTGGCATGTTCATTTTTCTTGCCTCATAGGCCAAATATTGTAAATTCAAGGAAGGTGTAGAAAACATATTTATACATAGATTTAAGATTTTAACCTGATCTAAATCAGCTTGACTTTAAAACTCAGAATATGGCATTTTGAAAGAGCTGAAGCACTTAGATTGTTGACAACTTTTTTGTTGACCTTTTGTTGTTTCAAAGCTCAGGAAAAAAAAGAAGCCACACAAATATTTTCAAGCATACAGTTGTCTTTTTGTGACTCAATGGGCCAGGACTACATGGCATCTCTCTCTGTGTATTCGGGGAATGCCAAAATTAAGGAAGTAACTAACTTCAAAAAAGGATCTTCATAGGGGAGGGAGAAAGCATAACATTAATTAAGAGGAGAGGCAAGGAAAAGTGCTGAGTGCCATAGGTGCTGCAGTATCTTACTATTTACACATCATCAGAGGATATCTAGCTGCTAGGGAATCCTACTGGATGCTTTGTCCTACGGAATTGTCCAAATTCCTAGGCGACTGAATTGTTTCTAGCCAACCATGCCTAAACCCAATGTTATCAAATGTCTCTCCTAGGGATGGATGAATTTCACTGTTTCAGTTTCTACAACTTTCACATCTTTGTTCCATCCTGTTTCTGGCTGCACACAATTTCTTTGTATTCATTTCTCCCAATATATACCCTTTTGTTTGCATTTCTCCTATTGTATACATTTCTGGTTGCATTTTCCCTAATACATGCTTTTGTATGCATGTTTTAATCAGAGAAATCCATCACAAAATTTGAAGAACTTCAAAAACTGCAGAATAATTGCATTCCCGTCGGTATTCATTCAGAAGGTGTGAATTAGGTCAGTTGGTATTACAATGCAAACCAATCATCCCTGTCTCTGCTTCCTCCCAGTAAGTGTTGGAGACCATCTCCTGTCGATAACCCCTATTGATGAAGCATCAACCAAGCATCCGTGAATATTACTAAGTCATCAACCAACAGTATAAATGCATTTACTCATGTTGATACCTCATTACCTTTGTCTGTCTCTTTCTCACTTCCCTCTCTCTGTTGTCCACATTTTAAATGTTAATTATTGTGACTGATTTGTTATGCTATGAATTCATTGTGGTTATTTTGTATTGTCTGTTGTTTTGATTTTGTAAGGCTGAAGAGTGGCTAAGAAGAAAGCTATAAAATAACATTGTAAGCTCCTTGTAACTATGACCTGTCCTTTTGTCTTATATTAATCTATAAATGCCAGAATGGCATAGTAATGATACTGTCTAGCTAAGCTTCTTAAGTCTTTGCCCACCTAGAGAAAGTAAGCTAAGGAAATGCAAACTGTATTTTATTTATTCATTCAAAATACATATAAGCAGTGCCGGCGCATACTCTCCCACTGCATGTGCCACTGCATGTGTCCCTCACCCTGTTGTCATCATGCCATGCCGCTGCCCCGCACCCCACTCCACCTCATTGCCACTGCCTGCCCTCTAGAGAGCCATGTCAGCTGGAGAAAACAGCCAGTGTGGCTCTTCAGAGAGCCACAACACAAAAGACAAAAAGTTCTCACAGATGCCTAAAAAAAAGTTTATTCTTCTCAGAGAGCCCATCCTCTGGCACACACTGAGAGTATTCTCAGCATGAACCAGAGAGCTGGTGGCTGAGAGCAGCTCCCCATCTTCTGATTCACTCTGAGGATCCCTTCAGAGTGAAACAGAGGATAGGTGGCTGCTCCAGAGAGCCCTGCTGGCTGATCTCTTACTGTGGCATTCGCCACGATGGGAGACTGGGACCAGCAGAGTTCTAAGAGCCCTGCCAACCCTGCTCTCCTGCCATGGCAAAGACCATAACAGGAGGGCAGCCAGCAGGGCTTCCTAGAGCACTCGCTGGAGGAGATGGCTGGCAGGGGGAATGGGGGAGTGCACAATTAGCTGCTAGTCCCACTCTGCCTCCCAAGGTGGGAGATCCACCGCATATCATAGGACGATTGGCCCTACATATAAGAGTTAAAAAAAACCTTCAATGAGGTTTACAATAATAATAGTAGTAGCAATAATAATAATAATAATAATAATAATAATAATAATAATAATAATATACATTAATAGAACAACATTAAAACCAGAATTAAGTAGTAAGGGCAAAAGTAAAATTGAAAGCAGCCAAAAACATTAAGACCAATAGCAAACTGAACCAGTTCCATTCACCAGTTCAGTAAAACCCTTAACAGAAAGCCAGAGAGAATAAATGCTTCCTGCCCCTCTAATCAAAACTGGTGCTGGATAGGAAACCCAATGGACACATAGGAGAGGTGAGCCTTTACCCTTCCTCTAACCAGCTCTCAGTGACTCAAGCCAGTTTAGCATGCTTTTTCTGGATTAAATTGGACATGATCTGGCGTTCATCCACAGCACCCACAAACTAGAGGGGTCTGCAGGCAAGTCATCAAAGATACTGCGGTTGGAATGTGAACTGGAAGGGCACAGAGTGCACAGATGTCTCAGCTGCTTTCCGCTCGGTTGATGTCAATACCTCTCACTGGCATAACAGTCTCTGCCCTGGCTGCACTACAGACTGCTACTGTTGCTGTTAGTGCTGTTAACATTGTTGCTGGTTTTATTGTTGGCTTTTATTGTTGTTTTTATCGTTTGTATGTCTTCATCACAATATTATAACCGTTCTTATGTATTTTGTTGTTGTAAGCTGCCTTGGGAGGGCTTCTGCCCTGAAAGGCGGCCAAGAAATATTTTAAATAAATAAATAAATGACACTGAACCCACAAGTCTTCCCCTTTTAAATGCAAAACAGTTTTTATTTGACCTAAAGAAGCCCACAAGAAGATGGTCCTGGAAGTCCTCACTGGCTTCCCACAATGCTTTGGCAATCTCTGGAGGGCCGCCTGATGGTAACCTGGGCTGGATTTCACTGTGGCAGCACTGGAAAGCACAGGAGGCATCCCGCTATCCCTGCCACTGCTGCTAATCTTCCTCTCCCACTGATTTCCGTTATACCCCCCAGGTCACTCAGCCTCTGCTTAAAGTGCCCCCTATCACTGGACCTACAGGACAGATAGGAGTAAAGTGCCAGCCCACTCTCGCACAACTCCTGTCTTGCTGACATTAGGGCTAGCCCTGGAAAACCAGGGCATCCACACTCACTCTTAAGACACCCTGAAGAGCAGCCCATGAAGATACCCCCCCATCGCAGAAGCTGAAGAACACAGCCCCTCATGAGGCAGGGCTATTAGCCACTCTAGTTGGTCAGTCATTGGCTTCTCTAATCTCTCTCTTCAACATGGCAGGTAAGGATGGGGAGGTGAAGGAACCTCCCATCCACCCTCCAATGTACCCAGTGATGCTGCCACTGCCTGCTCATGATCTCTGCTTACTGAATGCATGCCACAGGCTAAGAGACACAGGCCAAGATAATACATTTGCATATATTATTCCCCTGCTAAGTTTAACTTTGCCTTCCCATATGTCTGCACCCCTCCTTCCTATCACTAGATGGGAGTGCATCACAGATGTCATTCCAGGGTCCGTCCATTCCTCACTCTGAAGTTTAGTTGGAGGAGAATAAAGCAAATCCACTCTCTACCAAACTCAGCACAGCAGAACCCAGCAGACCTGTGCACTCTTATGCTGCAAAGCTCTATGTCAATTGATAGCACTATGTAAATAAATACATAAATTAATTATAAGGATAAATTAGGTGGTGATAAAAGTTGAAGCTCAGAAGATACTGGGGAATAATCCAAATCTCCAGGTTACAGAAGAAACAGCTTAAGATCCAAGGCCTATATCAAGAAAAGTAAACCTATCTGGGTCTTTTTTCTAAAGTCCTAGCAGAATAAACCCTAAATTGTGCTTTGGATTCTGAACAGTGATTCTGAATTCTCTCTCTGACTCTTACCCTCTCTCTCTCTCTCTGTCATCCATCAATCGTCTATCTCATTACACACACCTTTAAAATTCATCTTTGGTATAAGAAATACAGCACAAGAATTTAATGTTTGTATGATGAGAAAAATCAGTGGCACACAGATAAGTTTTGTTGTTGTTTATTCGGTCAGTCACTTCTGACTGTTCGTGACTTTATGGACCAGCCCACGCCAGAGCTTCCTGTCAGCTGTCGCCACCCCCAGCTCCCCCAAGGTTGAGTCCATCACCTCCAGAATATCATCCATCCACCTTGCCCTTGGTCGGCCCCTCTTCTTTTTGTCTTCCACTTTCCCTAGCATCAGCATCTTCTCCAGGGTATCCTGTCCTCTCATTATGTGGCCAAAGTACTTCAGTTTTGCCTTTAATATCATTCCCTCAAGTGAGCAGTCTGGCTTTATTTCCTGGAGTATGGACTGGTTTGATCTTCTTGCAGTCCAAGGCATTCTAAGGGGGATTCCGTGGGGTGGTGGTGGCGGGGGAGGCCGTTCCGCCACAGATCCCAGGGGGCTGGATTCTAAAGAATCCTGTCTCACTGGAGTCCATGGTGGAATTTTCTGACATCCCTAGTCATCTCTGGATAGAAACTCTATAGGAAGGACAGGGAAGGGCATACTGGGGGAGGTGTTGCCCTGTATGTCAAAGAGGGCATAGTGTAGGGATGGCGGAGAATTTCTCCACGAATCTTCGGGAGGCCGAGTGCCAATGCATTCGGCCCCCCGAAATTGGTGGGGAAATACTCCGCTGCCCCCCGCCCCCCCCCGGGATGGGACTTACCTTCGGCGAATGTCCCTCTCGGCGGCGGGTCCCGGCGGCGGTTCGGTGGCGGTTCAGCGGCGGTTCGGCAGGGGCGGGGGAGGCGGCCAGTCCCCTCCCGGCTGCCACCGCCGCTATTACAAAAAAAAAAAAGTACAGTAAAAAACAAAACACCCGTGATAGGCTACGTGACGATTTACGTAGCCTATCATGGCTAGATTTCCAAAGTCAGCCGTGATAGGCTACGGAAATTGTCACGTAGCCTATCACGGGTGACTTTGAAAAAAGAAAAAAAAAGCGCGTATGCATTTGCGTTCCTTATTTGGACAGGGGTAGTCTACGTAAAGATTTACGTAGACTACGGCGAAAATAAGGGAACGCTATTTGGTTGCCCTTATTTTCGCTGTAGTCTACGTAAATCTTTACGTAGACTACCCCTGTCCAAATAAGGGAAGGCAAATGGCGGTGCCCATGGGGCGCCGCCATTTGCGTACGCACTTTTTTTCCCCCCAAAGTCACCTGTGATAGGCTACATGGCGATTTACGTAGCCTATCACAGCTGACTTTGGAAATCTAGCTGTGATAGGATACGTAAATCGTTACGTAGCCTATCACGGGTGTGTGTGTTTTGTTTTGTTTTTACTTTTTTTTCGCGGCCGGGGAGACGGGGCGCTCCTCCCCGCCCTGAATTTTGCCGGCGAGGGATGGGGCGCCTCCCCCCCGGCCTGAATTTCGGCCCGGCGAGGCAGGGCCCCTCCCCCCCTCACCTGAACTTCGGGGGGAGAACCGAAGCGCCTCCCCCCCACCGCGAAGCAAGCTGCTTCGAAAGTCCCTTTCAAAAGTCCCTTTTGTCCATCCCTAGCATAGTGTTGAGTGTACTAGAACACCTAAAAGGGGTAGGCTCCTCCACAGAAGCACTGTGGGAGGCAATACCAGGCTCCCAAACTAATTTAGTGCTAGGAACATGCTATCATCCCCCAGACCAGAATGCTCAGAGTGACCTTGAGATGGAAAATGAAATCAGGGAGGCCTCCAAACAAGGAAGTGTTGTAAAAATGGGTGACTTCCATTACCCCCACATTGACTGGATAAATGCATACTCCAGCCACAAAACAAGAGGTTAAATTTCTTGATGTCCCAAACAATTGTGCCCTAGAACAATTGGTCATGGAACTGACCAGAGGGGAGGTGACCTTGGATTTAATCCTAAATGGTGTTGCCCAGGATCTCGTACAAAATGTAAATGCTGCTGAACCAACTGGAAACTGTGATCACAGCACTATCAGGTTTAATATATATTTAAGTTGAATATCGCCCAGGAAGTCCAACACAGTCACATTTGACTTCAAAAGAGGAAGCTTCTCTAAAAGCTTCCTGAGGGAACTGGTGAAAAGGAAGTTAAAAGCGGGAGTCAAGAGGATTAAATCCCTTCAAAATGCCTGGAGATTACTCAAAACTGCAATAATAGAAGCCCAGCTAAAATGTTTAGGAAAGGTTAGGAAAGGTAGCACCAAGTCCAAGAAGTTGCTGGCATGGTTAATGAGCAGTGTTATGGGAATTATTAGAGAAGAGAGCTTCCTTCAGAAAATGGAAGTCTTGCCCAAGTGAGGAAAACAAAAGGCAGCACAAGCTTGCACAAAGGCAATGCAAGCAGACAAATGTGGTTGTTTATTTGGTCAGTTGCTTCCAACTCTTCGTGACTTCATGGACCAGCCCACGCCAGAGCTTCCTGTCAGCTGTCACCACCCCCAGCTCCCCCAAGGTCGAGTCTGTCACCTCCAAAATACCATCCATCCACCTTGCCCTTGGTCAGCCCCTCTTCCTTTTGCCTTCCACTTTCCCTAGCATCAGCATCTTCTCCAGGGTATGCTGTCTTCTCATTATGTGGCCAAAGTATTTCAGTTTTGTCTTTAATATCATTCCCTCAAGTGAGCAGTCTGGCTTTATTTCCTGGAGTATGGACTGGTTTGATCTTCTTGCAGTCCAAGGCACTCTCAGAATTTTCCTCCAGCAAATTCAGATACGATATTCTAACAAATATTAGCAACATCCCAACTTTATTCCTCTCACCTCATTAGAGGAAAATAAGCTTTACATAAAGATAGTTGTTGTTTTTAGGATTAAAAATACTACCTTTGCAATTCATCCTGTTTTAAGGATCACAGGATGTTCTCATGAATATGATGTAGTACACTGTCAAATGAGGAAAGTGCAGGGGAAAAGATAATGTTTCTTCACTCATTCACAAATCCTCTGTGAACATTAGAAGCATCAGCTTCCTTGGAAACAACAATGTGCAATGGGAATATGTTTCACAAAGTTTATTTCCCTTAAGACAAATGGGATTTATTTATTTTTTAAGATAGTGGTTTACATGATTCATTGCATCAAAATAAAGCCATGTCTTAGAGGAAGTAATCTTGCAAAACTTCAGGCTCGTATTCTTAATGCCACATGATAAAACCATGTTTTAAAGCCTCATCAAATTTGACTTTTCAAATGTGTCCCTAATATTTCTGTCCAAGTTTATGAAAAAGTATGAAGGTTGCACTTCAAGACAGCATTCACAGTTGAAAGCACAAGCTGCTTAAACCCCCTCTTACATGTACAATGACAGGGCTGGAAATATACTTCAAGAAGATAAACAATATCTTTGTTCATGCACAATCTATAAAGTTTCTGCCATTGGTCCTGCTTCAAGTCACCATTTTAAATGTGGCCCTCTTTGAAACAAACTGTTTAAAACTCAACCACTAAAATTCAGTCTGGATTGAAGGGTGCACCAAAGGCTCACAAGGGCATTTTAGTTGATAGGGCAGTGGCATTGCTTCTGCCTCCACCCAAAGGACAAAAAGAGGGCTTCTCAATGTGTGCTTGCTATGCTTGCCCTTGAAAGTATCCCACCCTCTCTTCTGAGCATGCTGAACATCTGCCCTTCTCTTGAGACTTATTTTGGTGTGTGTGTGTGTGTGTGTGTGTGGTCATCTTTGCAGTTGTTGCTACTTGGGAGTGTAACAAGACATGTGACATGAATCATCTTCCGCCACTATCCTAAACTTGGAGCTGGAGAGGGGAGACAGGATCATCCATGACTTGGTGCTGTACTTTGTTCAATGGTCAGCATCGTATCAGTGACAAATCCCCATTCCCCTGGGGCATTGTTTTGGAAAGCACATCTTTTGGCTGGCTACCAAGTCCAGCCAGGTTCTGAGAACTCTTTAACAAAATATATTGGGAGGGGGTTATGGTTGAGTTTATACCAGGGGTGGGCAACCTGTGGCCCTCCAGATGTTTTGGCCTACATCACCAACATCCCTAACCATTGGCTATGCTAGCTAGGGCTGATGGCAGTTGGGACACCTACTAAAGTAAGTGCAAAATTACCATATCTTAATCTTCCTCTTCTTCTGTGACGCCGAACTGGTTTGCTCAATGACCACAGCCCACCATTGCTTATTTAAGTCATGGTGGGTTGTGGTGCATGCTGGCTGCATTTCAAATATTCATCCCCCAGTGGGAGGCTGCCATGGTTTGTTATGTCATCCGAACCCAAGCAGCAGGGCTTGTTTGAAGGTTGACATAACAAACAACCCTCAAATAACTCTACAACAGACCAGGGGTTATTTGAGGTTTTTTTTAACCCTCAAACAACCCTGCTGCCTGGGTTCAGATGAAACAACAAACCATGGCAACCCCCTGCCATGGGTTGAATATTCAAAATGGCTACTGGCATGCACCACAACCCACTATGGCTTAAATAAAGCCACAGTGGGCTGTAGTCATTGTGCAAATTAGCTCACTGTTTCATTCCACTTAAGAGCATAAGGCTGATAACAGTCATAACTTTTTAAATGTGATGAGTGGAGTGAGAAATCAGTGATCCAAGCACCCCTGCTTGAATTGTTGCTAGCACAAGAACTTAATTCTTCTCATATTCCTGGGGCATCCACCTTAGTTCAGATTAAACACACACATACACACACACACACACACGTTAATTTTCATTTTTATTTTTTAATCTTGGGGAGAAGTGGGAGGAAGAGAGTCTACAAACCCTGTGACTGCTTTCTGGGACCTTGTGCTGAGGCTAGTTGGCAGGTATGGATGAGTGAGCACTTTATTCAGTTTGTTTACCAAAATTTGCACATTTCTTCATAAATAGGAGGGAAAGAACTTGAAGCATTTTGTTTTGCTTTTAGAGGTGAATGTGGAAGAAAGTAGAACTGACAGAATTGCCATCCAGGCAGAGAACTTGAAGTGTTCCGCTCTTAAAAGTCTGGCTTTGAATTAGGGATGTACGAAAATTCCACCACGGATCTCGGAGAGGCCGAATGCCAGTGCATTCGGCCCCCCGAAATCGGTGGCAGAACGGCCTGCCCCCCCGCCCCCCTGAGACGAGACTTACCTTGGGCAGATCTTCCTGGCGGCGGCGGCTCCAGTGGCAGCTCCACTGGCGGTTCGGCAGTGGCAGTGGCCGGTCTTCTGACCGGCTGCCGCTGCCGCCATAAAAAGTGATAGGCTACGTAAAGATTTACGTAGCCTATCACGGCTAGGTTTTTTTTTTAAAAAAAAACATGATAGGCTACGTAAATGTTTATGTAGCCTATCATGACTGACTTAAAAACACACACACACACACAACACGCATATGCAAATGGCGGCGGCCATGGCCGCCGCCATTTACGTTCCTTATTTTGGCACGTCTTGTCTACGTAAACATTTACATAGACTAAGACGTGCCAAAATAAGGAACGCAAATGGCGGCGGCCATGGCTGCCGCCATTTGCATACGTGCGTTGTTGTTGTTGTTTTTAAGTCAGCCGTGATAGGCTATGTAAACATTTATGTAGCCTATCACGGCTGACTGCAGGGACGCAAATGGCGGCTATGGCCGCCGCCATTTGCGTCCCTGCTAGCCAGCGGCCAGATGTCCGGCTGCTGGCGGAGCCGGCCGGCAGCTCCGCAGAATCACTGTGGAGCACAGCTGGCCGGCCAGGATTCCAGGGGGGGGAGGAACGGAGCGCCTCCCCCCCGGGTGAGGATTCCAGGGGGAGGGATGGAATGCCTCCCCCCCAACCATAAACATAATCCGCGACAGGTAAGTACCTTTTGTACATCCCTACTTTGAATCCCTGTGTATTCAGTCATCTCTGTGCTGGTAAATTAGGATGGCACCTCTTTTTTTGGACAGCCTTGTCTTTAACTGCTACATGGTGGGCAGATACAACATGGTCCTCTCCATGCTGGAAATAGATGTACCTATTGAACTTGGCCACTGCAGATGAGTGAGAATTTCATTCAACAATTAGGTTTAGAAAAAAAGCTTCCCTTGGTGCCAATGGAAGCTTTTTTCCTATGCTTATTTACTGTGGGTGTGAGTGTAGGTGTGATATTTGTTGAGGAAGGAGAAGGAAGGGGGGAAAAAGAGAAAGGAAAGGGAGAGAGAGAGAGAGGAGATACACAGGGGAGGGGAAGAGAAATAAGAGGACAGAGAGATCAAATAGGGTTGCAAAGAGAGAAAGGTTGTGGCAGAAAGAGAAATGGGGTTGCCCCACTCACAGCCAGCTCTGGCCCACCAACTACTGGCCTGGGCCTCACCCAACCCTGGTATGCATCCTCAATTAGATTACCCCCAAAGGGGGTGCAATCCCCCAAATTCAATCCCAGGAGTCAGAGAGCTACATAGTGCTACTTCACTGCAATATATGGTAACATTCATATGTCAGTGCATGAACAGTCACTGTACTCAAAAAGAAAAAAGAAAAAAAAGAATCAACTAATAGTATCTTCACCATTTCAGCTGATTGTCTGAATGCACCCAAGTCATTCATGCAAACAACTTTCCTTGTTCCTATTAATACTACAGGACACCATGATGATATTTTTGCTCTTTATGCTGGACAGGTTTCCTCTAGTATTTCACCACACAAGCATACACACACAGACAACTAGGCCATTGTTCCACAGATGTTACTGCTGAGAAGGTACCAAGTGCCAGTGTCTGAGGGAATGTTTTCATCCATTCGTGTTCTTATAAATAAGGATGAATTGAAACATTCCACCAGGTTGTGAGTTGCAAGGAGTTATCTAGCACAAAGCAGACCTTCAGTTTATGCTGCTAATGCAACTTCCATATGCCAAGATGAAAACGGCTGGTGTGTCTTGCAAAATGAGAATGTTTTATCATCCCTTCTTGATCCTCACCTGATAAAAACATCTGCCCTTTGACAAAATAGTTTCTGCACATGGCACGGCTGAAAATGAAGTACTGATAAAAAAATATCCTCACTCCTGAAGTTGAGACATCATTTACCTAGAGGTATGGGAGGGGGAAAAGTCAGCTGGAGCTAGAAGGCAAGCAATACAGTCAGATGAAAAGTGTCGAAAAGCAAAACACCCCCCCCACACACACACACACACACAACATGTACTGTAGGTATGGCAAAAGAAGAAAGGATTTGGATTTCCTTTTTTCCTTTTCTTTTAAAATACGCATGAGTCCGCAAAGGTGCAGCCCACAACCCACAATACAGATTTCAAAAAATCTGAGGCAATTGATGGTTGCACTGATTCACAAAGACCTCTTCTTCTGTTAAGCTTTTCAAAATCCTCAAAGATTTTTAATCTTGCTTTAGTTTGTTTCTCAGGCTTCATAATCATTTTGTGCTAATCTCAATTTTATCCCGGCATGTATACTTTAGTTGTAATCATCTTCAGCTCTGTTTTTCGAGCTGAGCTCCTTTTCTTTTCATAACCACTGCTTCTAAAGCTCCTCCCCTGCAGATGAGCTGTAGGAAGAGCTGACAGTCAGAGAAATTCTATCAAGTCTACAACAAAAGGAATACATTTCCCCTGTAGAAAAGACAGAGTGTGACTGTGTGTACTGTAGTAAATCTTCCAAAAAGACCTGGTTAATGATGATAGCCCCACAACGTAAGGAAACTTTTTAAAATGATCATTAGGTCAGAATTCTAAGTGGGAAGAAAAGAATTATGGACATAACAGTGTGTTCTTCATTCTGGAAGGTACGAGCGAGCACTTATGCTTTTAATCATTTGATTCTAAGGGATTTTTTTAAAAATTCAATACAGCAATTATTCTTCTTTTGGACAAGCTAGATACTGGATTATCTGAATGTCCGCTTAAAAATCAACAGGGTCTATGGCTTGGGCATAATATCGTGCTTATTTAAATTTCCATATGTTTTAAACTGTTACTGAATTAATACTGTATTATAATTTATGGTGCTTGTATTTGTTTGTTCTGTGAACTGCTTTGAGCACAATGTATTGTGAAAAATGCAGTATACAAATAAACTGAATATGACTATGACAAAGAAACGAAAGGTTTGAGTGGTCTCTAAATTGCAAAATCCAGTGTTTAGAATCTCTTTGAAGCTACTCTCAAGGTATGGGCCTAGTCCATTAGTCCTACAGCCTGACCTCTATATTTCTGTATCCCTATTCAGGCATGCACCTGAATAGGTGGGGCTAAACTGGGGGGGGGGACATGGACGTGCATGTGAGCCCTGCCCCCAGTCTCCCTGCACACCCAACTTCCATACAGACCATTGCACTTTGAGCAAAAAGGTCTGAAAGGGGCTCTGTAGGGGCAGAATCCCCATGATCAGAAACCCTGATAAAGCAGAGTTTGTGATCACAGGAACTCTGTAAATGCATTCATCTGAGCACACTTTCAGAGCCCTCTTCAGACTAGGGATGTACAAAAGTCACTTACCTTTTCGACAGAGTGATTCGCGGTGGGGGGAGGTGCTCTGCACCTCCCCCTGAAATCCTAAACCTTCTGGCTCTGCTCTGCAGTGGCTCTGCAGAGCTGCTGGCCAGGGCCATCCGCAGCCGGAGCTCTGGCCACAGACGGGTTGCTGCGGACACAAATGGCAGCCGCCATAGCGGCCACCATATGCGTCCTGCAAATCTGCCATCACAGGCTATGTAAGTATTTACGTAGCCTATCATGGCAAGCCAAAAAAAACCAAAAAAAAAAAAACAGCGTACACAAATTGCAGTGGCTGTGGCGGCTGCCATTTGCGTTCCCTATTTTGAGCTGTTTTAGCCTACGTAAATATTTACATAGGCTATTATGGCAAAAAAAAGAGAATGCAAATAGCGTAATGGGCGCCATTTGCCTTCCTTTTCCCCCCCTTGGTTTTAGGCTATGTAAATATTTACATAGGCTATTACGGCTCAAAATAGGGAACGCAAATGGTGGCCGCCGCAGCTGCCGCCATTTGCATACGCTGTTTTTTTTTTCTTGGCTTGCCATGATAGGCTACGTAAATACTTATATAGCCTATCACGGCCTCTGCAGGGACGGAAAAGGCATCCCTGCATTAGCCATGATAGGCAGGCTACATAAGTATTTATGTAGCCTATCACGACTATGATCAGGAAGCGAATGGCGGCCGGTGCTAGGGATGGACGAAAGTCCCTTACCTGTTCTCGAAGCTTGCTTCGCGGTGGGGGGGGAGGTGCTTCGGTTCTCCCCCCGAAGTTCAGGTGAGGGGGGGAGGCGCCCCGCCTCGCCCGGCCGAAATTCAGGCCGGGGGGGAGGCGCCCCATCCCTCGCCTGAGAAATTCAGGCTGGGTAGAAGCGCCCCGTCTACCTGGCCACGGAAAAAAAGGTAAAACACACAGACACACACACACACACACGTGATAGGCTACATAACGATTAACGTAGCCTATCATGGCTAGATTTCCAAAGTCAGCTGTGATAGGCTACGTAAATCGTCACGTAGCCTATCACGGGTGACTTTGAAAAAAAAAAAGCGCGTACGCAAATGGTGGCGCTCAATGGGCACCACCATTTGCGTTCCTTATTTTGGCACGTCTAGTCGACGTAAAGATTTATGTAGACTACGGCGAAAATAAGGGCAACGCAAATAGCGTTCCTTTATTTTATTCAAATAGCGTTAATCGTTACGTAGCCTATCACGGGGGTGTTTTTTTTTTTAACCTTACTCTTTTTTTTCGCAATGGCGGCGGCGGCAGCTGGTCGGGAGACCGGCCGCCGCCCCCGCCTCCCACGAACCACCACTGAACCGCCACCGGGACCCGCTGCCGAGAGGGACATTCGGCTACGGTAGGTCCCGTCCCGGGGGGGGCGGGGGGCCGGCGGAGAATTTCCCAACCAATTTCAGGGGGCCAAATGCGTTGGCACTCGGCCCCCCGAAGTTTTGGGGAGAAATTCTCCCCCACCCCTAGCGGCCGCTGGGCGGCTGCCATTCGCAAGTCAGTGTGGATGGCAGCAGGTAAGTGCTCCGTTTCTCATGCCTTTCGTGGGTTGAGGGGGACGGGGGCTTCGTTCCGCCATGGATTTTGGGCGGCATTCACTGGCATTCACTGGCAAATGCACTGGCATACAGCCTCACCGAGATCTGTGGCGGAATTCTCTGACATCCCTACTTCAGACCCTCGCATTCAACACGTGAAGATTTACACAGAAGCGGGGTGCATGCATCACCCTATCCAGTACAGCCCTACACATCAGCAGGCATGTGTCTGAATAGGGCTTATGTATATAAGGGATATCAAAACAATGTTTTCCCTCTTTACAGCTTAAAATCTTTGCTAGGGCTGAGTAGGGATGGCAGAGAATTCTGCCATGGATTTCAGTGAGGCCGAATGCACTGGCATTTGGCCCCCCCAAATCCATGGCGGAATGGCCTGCCACCCCCCACCCCCCTGCAGATTCCCCCCAGGATGAAGCTTACCTGGGGCGGATGTTCTGGACGGCAGCGGCGGAGGCGGTGGCAGAGGCGGCTGGTCTTTCGACCGGCTGCTGCGACCACCATTTGCATTCTGGTCTTTGCTGTGATAGGCTACGTAAGTATTTACGTAGTCTATCATGGCAAGCCAAGCAAAACCCCCACAAAAAACAGTGTACACAAATTGCGGCTATTGTGGCCGCCATTTGCATTCCCTATTTATCGCCGTTTACAGTTTACAGAGAGTTTACAGTTTACAGTTACAGTTTTCGTTTACAGCGAAAAAAAGTGGAACGCAAATATCGTAGTGGGCACTATTTGCGTTCCTTTTTTTTCTGCTGTGTTAGCCTACATAAATATTTACATATGCTGTTACAGTGGGAAAAAAAGGAACACAAATAGCTCCCACTATGCTATTTGTGTTCCCTTTTTTTTTTGCCATAATAGCCTATGTAAATATTTACGTAGGCTAAAATGGCAAAAAATAGGGAACGCAAATGGCGGCCGCTGTAGCCGCTGCCATTTGCTTATGCCGCTTTTTTTTTTGCCTGCTGTGATAGGCTATGCAAATACTTACGTAGCCTATCACAGCAGCCTGGCTGGACACAAATGGTGGCTGCTATGGCAGCCGCCATTTGCGTCCGCACCAGCCAGTCCACGGCCGGAACTCCAGCTGCGGATGGCCCTGGCTGGCTGCTCCACTGACCTGCCACGGAGTGGAGCCGGCCAGGCAGGATTCTGAGGGGGAGGACCGGATTGCCTCCCCCCCGTCGAGGATTCTGGGGGGAGGGACAGAGCACCTCCACCCCCACCACGAATCAATCCGCAAAAAGGTAAGTGATTTTCGTACATCCCTGGGGCTGGGCAAATCACTCAGGTTGTCATTTTTCCAGTGCGAAGTCTGTTCTGTACTGATTCTGCATTCACCATCTACTGCAGCATGGAACACTTCCAATGGAAGACTAGCACTGATATGTTAGTAGGAAGCCCATCCCAGAATAAGAATGTAGCCTGTATAGATACTGGACAATTTCATTTAGGCTGTGCACTGCAACACTATCCACTACAGGACTTCTGTTTTGCATAGGGATGTACGAAAGTTCCGCCACTTCCGAAATCGGTGGCGGAACGGCCCGCCCCCCCCCGCCTCCCCGGGATGGGACTTACCTTGGGCGGATCTTCCTGGCAGCGGCAGCGGCTCCGGTGGCAGCTCCGGCGGCGGTTTGGCGGCGGTGGCCGGTCTTTCAACCAGCTGCTGCCGCCGCCATTTCCAGGTTAAAAAAAGAACACAAACAAAAAAAGTGATAGGCTACGTAAAGATTTACGTAGCCTATCATGGCTAGATTTTTAAAAAAACACCATGATAGGCTATGTAAATGTTTATGTAGCCTATCACGGCTGACTTAAAAAAAACAACAACGCGCGTACGCAAATGGCGGCAGCCATGGCCGCCGCCATTTGCGTATGTGTGTGTTTTTTTTAAATCAGCTGTGATAGGCTACATAAACATTTATGTAGCCTATCACAGCTGACTGCAGGGACGCAAATGGCAGCAGCTACAGCCGCCGCCATTTGCGTCCCTGCTAGCCAGCGGCCGGATGTCCAGCTGCTGGCGGAGCCGGCCGGCGGCTCTGCAGAATCGCTGCGGAGCACAGCCGGCCAGCCAGGATTCTAGGGGGGAGGAACGGAGCACCTCCCCCCCTGGCCAGGATTCCAGGGGGAGGGACGGAATGCCTCCCCCCAGCATCAACATAATCCGCGGAAAGGTAAGTCACTTTCGTACATCCCTAGTTTTGCAGACATTTATTTCCATATTGGATTTCCGGGATATTGGTATTAGAGTTCCTGTCATCTAGGAATATACAGGTTCCACTCCTCTAGTTCTTGCAATCTAATCCTCTAGCCTGCAGGAGCTTCTGCTTGCCAGCACTTCTGAGTTCCTGATTCTTGTTTTCCTGTCCCTTCTCTTCCATACATGGATTTTTAGGTTCTTAACTCAACCCACATGTATTGGTGACAGTGAAAAGCTGCCCAAAGTAGACTGAACAGTGGCAATCACATCACCACTTTAGGTCATGCAATACTGTGCAGAGACCCAGTGAATCCATATTTTCAAAACTTTACCAGAATTCACAGTTTGGGTCTTCTGAATTGGTCTGAAGAGAGTCTGGCAACAAACAAAACGGATCATCCAAAGGAGCTTAAAATAAAAATAACATTGATACAGCTGTTCTTTAAACATCTGGTACACTTCTAGTCACTTCCCATGTTCTTCTTCAGAGAAAGTTGCTATGGGGAGCACTAGTTTCTTGTGCTAACTTTGGAATGTATTTTCTGCTTTTCCTTTGAAGAGATCAACAAACTACTTCTTTGAGGGTGGACTAGACAATATGCCCTCCATTGTAATATCACTGAAAACAGTATCGCTGTGATGAGTTGCCTCACCCCTGTAATGTTTTAGGAACACTCACAGCTTCATGCAGCAGCATCATGTTGTTAGCTTCTCCATCAGTGGCAGCCAATGGAGAGTAGCTAAACATTATGGAAGGAAGTGGGAAAACTCATCACAAGAATGCTGTTCTCAGTGGCATTCCTGTAGGGGCTGTAATGCTTGATCCCGCTCTTATCCTCACAACAACCTTGTGAGGTATGCTAGGCAGCGAGGCAATGGTTTGCCTGAGAACACACAGCAGTGAGCATAGCAGCTGATAAAGGATTTTAAAACTTGGCTACCCACAATGGAGTTCAGTGTTCTGGCTTACTAAACTACCATGGTTCCCCCATATTGCAAAAGTAAGTGACCCACCCACACTGCATTGTTCAACCAGGCCACATCTGGGTACAGCTGTGTCCGCAATGTATTGTTCTCCCTGTCATGCACGGGACATCTTCAGTAATGCTTCTGGAGGAGGCTAAAAAAATGTGTTCTTAATTGCACAATAACCTGTGACAACTTTCCCTGTTGTGCAGAACAGCCCTCTGCCACTGCTGAGGCTCTTGCCAGAAAAGTGTAAAAAAAGGATTTCATTTAGTTCACACACACAGCGTAACAGCTTTCACTTCATCCCACAACACACTCTTCCCTGTCCCTTCCCTCCAGAAGCACTTTGGATGAAACCAGGGAATATCCTCAGTACATCCTTTGCAGCTGCCAAATCTAATCAAGTCTTTTAGAAACTGCAGTGGTAACCCTATTTAAAACAAAACAAAACAAAAAACCCATAGATGCATCTGTCTGAGTTTGAGGCAGCTTCACTGGGGAGTCTATGATGGATCCAGCCTGTCCCAAGTTTGTTACAGTCTTGTCTGGCTTTGGTAAGTCAGAATGAACTGGTTTCTAGAAATGCTGCCTAGCTAGAGACATTCAAAAACAATGGCAAATAAGCTATTTGCCTTTGTAGGCATTTTTTTTTGCACCTGCACAATAAAAGAGCTATCAGGAAGAGAGAGAAAAAAGCTATCCATTACATGTTGATTCAGAATGACTTCAGAAAATAGTCACTGAGCTTGCAATGATGAAATGTGTCCAACAAAACATCTTCCTAATCTCTGCAAATTGTTCATAAGAGCCCTATTAAACCAACTTGTCATCAATCCTTGTTCTTTCTGCATAATTCAATGAGATGTACTATCAATGGGGGGGAAAAGGGGACACCCGTAAAGTGATGCAATAAACAGAAAATAATGGCATTACCCTACCCCCAAACCTGAACTTGCAAATGAGACACATCTCCAAGATGGGAAAAGGATACAATTTAAAATTAATCTAAAATTAATCTAAAACTATTAGTAGGGTTTTAATAATAATTTCATAACATAAGCAGTAGTTTAGTAATTATCTTATTTATTAGTTATTTAAAACATTTATTGGCTGCCTTTCAAGGGAGAAGCCCTCCCAAGGCAGCTTACAGCAATAAAACACATAAAAACAGTTAAAATATTGAAAGTGATAAAAACATAAAGATAATAAAAACAACAACAAAAGCTGACAAGGCTTTTCAAGATGAGCCTTCCAGAAGCCTTCAAAAGCCTTCAAGATGAGGCTGGACAGCCACCTGTCAGGGATGCTCTGACTTAGATTCCTGCACTGAGCAGGGGGTTGGACTCGATGGCCTTGTTGTAGGCCCCTTCCAACCCTACTATTCTATGATTCTAGCCAACAATAAAACCAGTAACTAACAACAACAGCAGTAACAGCAACAACAGCAGTCATAGCAAGAGAAGGCCAAGGTAAAGTAATATGTTTTCAAGGCCTTCTTAAAAGCTTACAATAACAGAGCATGGTGGACCTCCTATGGCAACTTGTTCCAAAGATGTGGGGCCATGGCAGAGAAGGCCCTCTCATGTGTGATCACCTACGTGAGAGCAGTGAGGTTTTGTTCAGATTTTCCTAATGTACATCTACCTGAGTAAGAAAATAAGATGCCTAAACATAGGTGGGGGCTGTAGCTCAGTGGTAGACCACATGCTTTGCATACCGAAGGTCCCAGGTTCAATCTCCAAGTTGGACTGGAAAAATTCCTGTCTAAAATGCTGGAGAGTCACTGCCAGTCAGTGTCAGCAATGCTAGGTTAGATGGACCCATGGTCAAGGCAACTTCCTATGTTCCTAAACTATTCTTCTGGCTTGTGAGCCTTGTTTTATGCAAACGGGTGTGTGTGTGTGTGTGTGTGTGTGTGTGTGTGGTGATACATTACCAAACATTTATCCAGAGTCCACTCTTTCTAGGTTTTTCTAATCATTGTCAGTGAACCTGTCATACAGCTTTGCCACAGACATGCGTTTTGTACAGAAATCATGCCACATTTGAACACAGGAGCCTAGCATTGTCAACATGCAGTGCGCAGCAGCTCTCTGGGGTTTCAGGTAGGGATGGCGGAGAATTTCTCCACGAATCTCCAGGAGGCCAAATGCCAACGCATTCGGCCCCCCGAAATTGGTGGGGAAATTCTCCGCCCCCCTGCCCCCCCCCCGGGATGGGACTTACCTCTGTCAAATGTCCCTCTCAGCGGTGGGTCCCGGCGGCGTTTCGGCAGGGGCGGGGGCAGCGGCCGGTCTTCCGACTGGCTGCCGCTGCTGCCATTTCCCAGTAAAATAATAATTAAAAAAAAAGTGATAGGCTACGTAACAATTTACATAGCCTATCACGGCTAGATTTTCAAAGTCAGCCGTGATAGGCTAAGTAAATCGTTACATAGCCTATCACATGTTTTTTTTCCCCATAACTTTTTTATTTCACGGCCGGGGAGACGGGGCGCTTCCCCCCGGCCAGAATTTCGGTGGCAAGGGATGGGGTGCCCCCCCTGGCCTGAATTTCAGCCGGGAGGGGTGGCGCGCCTCCCCCCCACCAAGAATTTCGGGGGGAGAACTGAAGCGCCTCCCCCCCACTGTGAAGCAAGCTGCGGGACCAGGTAAGGGACTTTCGTCCATCCTTAGTTTCAGGAAGGGCTCTTTCCCAGCTCTACCTGGAGATGCTGGGAATCAAAGCTGGGACCTTCTGCATGCCAAGCAGGTGATCTGCCACTAAGCTATGGCCCCACCCACCTGAAGTGGCCCTACATTAAAACGGTGATCAAGAAGTAAAATAATGAAACTTTAGAAAAACCCCAGCTGTGCTCCCCTAAAAAGCAGGAAGCATTTCCTAATCCATTGTCCTCAATGAAAACGTTCTGGATGTCTGGCAAACCCAGCAGTACCAAAAATAAATAACTGATAACAATAACATTGAAGATAAAAATAAACTTTCTGTAACAAGGCCAAGGCAATTTCAGGGATGACTTTCAGTTGCTTTCTTGGTCTACTGTTAAGAGGCTTGGCAGAAACTCTGAGAACCTTTTGTCCTTGCTTATCATTTCAGGAAAATTTATGAGATCATAGAAATCTGGCTGTGGTCAGACCATCTTGTGTAGCAGGTAGGCATTTAGAAGTGTGATCAGCAGAGCTAAACCAGTTTTACAGTTCTGTGTCCCAGCAAAAATGATTAGCTGCTTACAAAACACTGAAAAATTGCAGGAATGAGCTGGAATGACAGAACTGTACCTACAAAGGTCCCACAAAATGTCAAGATGCCCCACAGACAACCATGGCTTACAATCACCATTTCATTCCAAATGTCCTAAGGCTTCGTTTGGGCACTTAATAGGGTTTAAATATAATGGGTTATATCCAGTTGTGTCCTTCCACTCATGACAGTTCTTTGATCCATCAGAAGGTTCCATGAATCAAAGTGAGGGGGAAGCAATTTTTACAGTCTTTAACAATCTCTTTTCCCTTTCTCTTACAGTCCTTGCATCACCTGCCATGCTGTTTTGTAGGGTCACCCAAAGTTCAGAAGAAGATTAGCAGAGGGTCTGCAGAAGGAAGTGGAATTTAGCAGAATTTACCTTATCTCTTCCAATTACAGAAGCCTCTGCTTGATCAAAAAGTCTTCCATAAGGTGAAGGACAGAGTTGGATACAACTCAATAGTTATAAGAGAAATGTAATAGATCTTTTAACTGGAACATCAACATCATTACAATACTTCTGGATAAAATAAAGCCCTGACATTTGATATGTGCATTGTGCAAAGAAGAGGTGGAGAACCTCGGGCCTAGAGGCAAATGCCAGCCCTCTGTGTGTCCTTTGACATTCTCCTGGCCTCACCACCTTTCCCCCAACCACCGATTGTTTGATGGTTTATTGGCTTTTGTGTCATTTTTTCTTCCATTCTGAAAGGTTGAAATGCCTCCCTTATGGCTTAGTTACTGGCAGTACAAGCTTTACGCTGAAATATGCTGGTATGTTTGGTTTTTTGGCCCTCCCTTTGTCTCTGCCCACCACTAGAATGTGGCTCCTGAGAGCTTCTCCAAAACAGAATTTGGTCCTGAGGCTGAAAGTGTTTCTGCACCCCTAGTCCTGTCCAAGGCATCTTTGGGGACCAGAACACATGATTGACTGCATTGCGTACACTCCACTACCCTGAGCAGTGAGAAGTTCCAGGGCATACTGCTCATGTGGGTTTAGTTTCCTTTGGAAAGGGGCCCCTGGAGGCTTATTGGCATTGTTTAACATTTGGTGTATTTACAAATATACAGGTTGGGTATAGCTTAAGCACTCCAGCAGATAGGCAAAGTGCACTGCCCCAACATCAGATCTCCACCCCTGCATCCCCAGATGCTGTTAGCTTACAGAGAACCAAAAGCTCAGCTCATGCTTCTCTTTGTGTCTATCCCTGTCTGTCTTATTCTCCCAGCTCAAAACTGCAGTTCCTATTGTTTCTTTCCACACACATATAGGGAAAGGAGAGGGAAAGGCGTGCCCCCTCTCTCCTTTTCTGTCTCACACAAAAGTCATCTAGCAATTAGCTGCCATGGAGACACATCATCTGAATAGCCTGGGCTATTAACATTCCTTTGTCAAGACCAAGACAATAGCCAGGTCTTGCTGACTTAAGGCAAACCCAAAGTGATAGTCCTATTCACAGATATCTCTTTGTTGTTGTTCAGGCGTTAAGTCATGTCGGACTCTTCGTGACCCCATGGACCATAGCACGCCAGGCTTTCCTGTCCTCCACTCTCTCCCGGAGTGTGCTCAAGTTCATATTCATTGCATCGGTGATGCTATCTAGCCATCTCATCCTCTGCCGTCCCCTTCTCCTTTTGCCTTCAATCTTTCCCAGCATCAGGGTCTTTTTCAGGGAGTTTTCTCTTCGCATTAGGTGGCCAAAATATTTCAGCTTCAGCTTCAGACTCTGTCCTTCCAATGAGCACTCAGGGTTGATTTCCTTTAGGATTGACTGATTTGACCTCCTTGCACTCCAGAGGATGCGTAAGAGTCTTCTCCAGCACCACAGTTTGAAAGCATCAATTCTTCGGCGCTCAGCCTTCCTTATAGTCCAGCTCTCACAGCCATACATTGCTACTGGGAAAACCATAGCTTTGATTAGACAGACCTTTGTTGGCAAGGTGATGTCTCTGCTTCTTACTCTGCTGTCTAGGTTTGCCATAGCTTTCCTCCCAAGGAGCAAGCGTCTTCTAATTTCATGGCTACAGTCACCATCTGTGGTGATCTTGGAGCCCAAGAAAATAAAATCAGTCACTGCTTCCATTTCTTCCCCTTCTATATGCCAGGAAGTGATGGGGCCAGATGCCATGATCTTTGTTTTTTTAATGTTGAGTTTCAAACCAGCTTTTGCACTCTCCACTTTCACCCTCAACAAAAGGCTATTTAGATCCTCTTCGCTTTCTGCCATTAGGGTGGTATCATCTGCATATCTGAGGTTGTTGATAGTTCTCCCGGCAATCTTAATTCCGACCCGTGATTCATCCAACCCGGCATTTCTCATGATGTACTCCGCATATAAATTAAATAAGCAGGGTGACAATATACAGCCTTGTCGTACGTCTTTCCCAATTTTGAACCAATTGGTCGTTCCATGTCCAGTTCTTACTGTTGCTTCTTGACCCTCATACAGGTTTCTCAGGAGACAGGTAAGGTGGTCTGGTACTCCCATCTCTTGAAGAATTTGCCACAGTTTGTTGTGATCCACACAATCAAAGGCTTTAGCGTAGTCAATGAAGCAGAAATAGATGTTTTTCTGGAATTCCCTTGCTTTCTCCATGATCCAGCAAATGTTGGTGATTTGATCTCTAGTTCCTATGCCTCTTCGAAACCCAGCTTGTACTTCCAGTAGTTCTTGGTTCACATACTGCTGAAGCCTAGCTTGTAGGATTTTGAGCATCACCTTGCTGGCATGTGAAATGAGCACAATTGTATGGTAGTTTGAACACTCTTTGGCATTGCCCTTCTTTGGAAATGGAATGTAAACTGACCTTTTCCAGTCTTGTGGCCATTGTTGAGTGTTCCAAATTTGTTGACATATTGAGTGCCGCACTTTAACAGCATCATCTTTTAGGATTTTAAATAGGTCAGCTGGAATACTGTCATCTCCGCTTGCTTCATTGTTACTAATGCTTCCTAAGACCCACTTGACTTCACTCTCGAGGATGTCCGGCTCAAGTTCAGTGACCGCACTATCATGGCTATCAGAGACATGAAGATCTTTCCTGTATAGTTCTTCTGTGTATTCTTTCCACCTCTTCTTAATCTCATCTCCTTCTGTTAGGTCCCTGCCTTCTTTGTCCTTTATCATGCCCATCTTTGCACAAAACGTTCGCTTGAGATCTCCGATTTTCTTGAAAAGATCTCCAGTCTTTCCCATTCTATTGTTTTCCTCCATTTCTTTGCATTGTTCATTTAAGAACTTCTTGTCTCTCCTTGCTATTCTCTGGAACTCTGCATTCAGTTGGGTATATCTTCCCCTTTCTCCCTTGCTTTTCCCTTAAATCTATTCCTCACCTCCACTGTATATTCATAAGGGATATGATTGAGGTCATACCTGAATGGTTTAGTGGTTTTCCCTACGTTCTTCAATTTAAGCCGAAATTTTGCGAGAAGCAGCTCATGATCTGAAGCACAGTCAACTCCAGGTCTTGTTTTTACTGACTGTATAGAGCTTCTCCATCTTTGAATCTTTAACAAATTACTCTCCATAGCACAAGTTATCTCCACAGAGAACATGAGATGCCAGGGGGATGGGTTCTGGAATTCATTCACATGAGCCCTCATTCATAGTCTGAAGTGGTGCAGCCCAGACATATGTCAATAAGAGACAATCTGCTCACTCAAACAATCAAAAAATGGGATACTGTAATTTCTTTACCTTGATACAGGGGCAGCTGGAATATCCTCCCAAGCAGATAAGGCACTCCACTGCCCCACAGAAAACTTAAAACCAGTATATGCAGACCTGGTCTACATGATCACTGCAGCCCACCATGGCTTATTAGCCATGGTGGGTTGCAGCACCCATGGGTGCCAAGTTGGTGATCCAAGCCCCCACCACACAACCATGGCTTCTCATTATGCGTGAACCCAGTGAGGGTGGGTTCTTGGGATAGTTGATAAGCCATCCAGAATCTATGGGCTGTTTTAGGGTTTGGGGCAGCTTGTCAAACACCCCAAGAACCCACTCTCAGTGACTCACACATAACAAGAAGCCATGACACTTCCCCACTGTGCCTGAATATACAAAATGGCATCCAGCACCAGGACAAACAGCCTTGTGGGGAAATTCACCCTCCGTGGTTTCTTGTTATGTGTGAACAGGGCCATGTAGTTCAATGCCGTATGCTGTGTGTAGGCTTAGAGGGGGAAGGGGGCACACTTGCTGAATGTGTGAAGCTCAGATGTGGAGTTCTCATACACAGGGACACTGGGGATGGTTGGGGCTTATATCTGCACTCCCCATCCCACTTTAAGACCACATGCACCCAAACACTTGACTTGGGGTCAGGACATACCAATTGCTATAAAGGTTGGGAGGGGGCACCTGTACATCACTCCCTCAAGAGGGAAGCATGAAACATTTCCTGAGATTCAGGCTATACCAACATGACCCAGAAAGCTGCAATGCTGTACACCCAGAACCCAAGATACACTGATTAATAGAATAATCCAAACTGGACAAATCTATTAGGTCTGGACTGGATCCTCCCTGGTCAATTCTGGGGGCCTTTCTTGGGGCAAAGGCCCACTGAAGATCAGGAGATGTATGTGGTGAGGGACAACGTTTGGGTAAGGGGGAGAAAGTTTACTTGCAAACTAATTTCAAGGCAAGACTAATTTCAAGGCATAGACAGGATACCCTGGAGAAAGATGCTGATGCTAGGGAAAGTGGAAGGCAAAAGGAAGAGGGGCCGACCAAGGGCAAGATGGATGGATGATATTCTGGAGGTGACGGACTCGACCTTGGGGGAGCTGGGGGTGGCAATGGCCGACAGGAAGCTCTGGCATGGCCTGGTCCATGAAGTCACGAAGAGTCGGAAGCGACTGGTCAAATAAACAACAATAATTTCAAGGCTGTTCAAGGATTTCTCTTTTTCTTTCTTTTTTAAATGTTTAAAAATGCTGCTGTGCTTGGCTTGGTGCCAGCCAGCAGCATGAATCTTGCCTGTTTGAAAATGGGGACACACATGTCCCTGGGAAAATGCAGTGTGACTATGTGGCTACCATGGCTTTGAGCAGGGAAAAAAATGGCTGCCCACTGCCTAGACCAGTGTCAGCCATATTGTGACAACATTTTAAAACTGCTAAATAAAAGAAAAGAAGCCATCAGACTACCTTGTGATGAGTTTGTAATCTACACACACACACACACACACACACACACCGAAGTCCTAAGAGTTGCTCCCGCTCCCCAAAATTCCCACCTCAACCTCTGACAGGAAAAAAAAAAGGTCTCAAAAGGGGACTTTGCCCAACATTAATATTTTCATCAGCATGTCTAAATGCTCTTGCCTGCAGCCGTTGTGCAGACACCTGTTTGGAGGACATACTGAGTACTTATTTATTTGTTATCAACATGAATATTTTGCCTTATTCACAAAGAAGTCACCAAGGCAGTGTGCAGCATTTTAAAAGAATAAAACCTTAAAACAATAAAAATAAAGAACATTAGAAACAGTAAAACATTAGAACAATAAAGTAGCTGCATGATTTAAAAGGCTAGATCGAAAAGAAGTCATAGCCAAGAGAGTGGGGGCCAAGCAGAGTGCATTCCACAGAAGGAAGGGGAAAGCTGGTGCTGCCACTCCATGTCCCTTCAGCGTGACACTGACACACACTACTGGATGGCACCGTGGGATTAGTTGGTTGCCTTTAGTGCAGCAGGCACAGAGGTCTCCCCAGCGGGGCCTCAAGCTTCTTTCGTTATTCCTTCTGATCAGTGATCAGTGATCAGAGAGAAGAGTGTGTTTAAAGGCAATTACCCTTTAAAGACTCTGCAAAGAACTGAGCTGTGCATTTTGCAGGCAAGAGGGAAGTTGCACTGGGGCTTACCCCTGAGTAAACGTGCTTAGAACTGAGCTGGGTTTGGTTTGCTTGGTCGGAAAATGTCCACATTGGTAGGGATTACATCTGGACCTGCCCACTTTGCAGTCTCATCCTGTGGCCCCACCCCATGTACTTAACCCCACCTGCTACCAGAATGTGTGAGTGCATGCACACACACACACAGGCCCTTTCCAAACTGGAATTCAGCCCCCAGGATGTAAAAGGTTTGACACCCTTGCTTTAAGGGGCCAAGAAGGGATGTTTTGATCCTTTCCTCCATTTTGTTTTAGAACCCGCCCGCCTGGCCCCATCCTTCTTTTCAGTGCAGAGTGACTTGATGGAGCGTAAGTCAGCAGTTTGGGTGGTGATCTGGTCACACAGCTGGTTGCTAGAGTGTGGGCAAGGGGAGGAATGTGAGATTCATGACATATTGATGAGCTCCTGAGACATCAATAATGAAAGGAGGCTTATGCTACCCAATTTGTCAGCTCAGAGGGAACAGGGAAAACAGACACTCATGGGCATTGGTCACCTCATGTACCCCAGCAGCTTTGTGGAACCTGAAGGCTCAACTGCTGGGGGTCTGACGCTGCAAGAAGCTTCCTCAGTAATCTGTGCAGGTGTCCATCAATGAGGAGCAGTGATCAGTCTTAGACCCTAGGACACAAACCGGGGCGGATCATCTGAACCATCTTTTCTCTTTCTCACCTTAGAATTAGGCAGCTACATTGTGGTGGCAGAATAATAAAGAGCACATTGTTATAGCCAGTGTGGTGTAGTGGTGAGAGTGTTGGACTGGGACTTGGGAGATCCGGGTTCCAGTCCCCACTCAGGCATGAAGTTAACTGGGTGACCTTGGGCCAGTCACTGCCTCTTAGCCTAACCTAAGGGTTGTTGTGAGGATAAAATGGAGAGGAGGAGGGCCATGTAAGACCCTTTGTGTTCCTTGCAAAAGAAAAAAATGCAGGATATAAATGTAAATAAGAACAACAACATCTTGCTGTAGATCGTACTTATGCATTAATAGAAACATGGTGCTGATTTAATGCACGATGTTTGCCTAGTGCCTTTGTGCGAGGCAAAGATACCTACTTCATAACACAATGGCCAGCATTCCAGCACAAAGCAAGAAAACACATCACACATGGGATGGGGAAACGTTGAGCTCCCACTGCCCCTTTAGCTGTGGATGGATTTCCAAGACCAGCTGCATCTATGTTTGCTGAATGCTGTTATATTCACTATTGAGGATATATCATTTCAAGCAATATCCAGAGAGAACTGGCTGACATGATGTTCTTTAGAGACAGTTTTTACACACAATGCTTTTAGAATAAAAATCAGAAACCAGAAGGTAGGATGCAAGGCTACTGGCAGTTCTTTTCTTCTGCAGACCCACAGCAGTCTGAAGTGGTCTTAATCATTAAGAAGGAATATCTGAGACAAGGACTCATAGGAGGCAAGTAGTCGGCTTATGAACATTATTCATATCCAAATCCATGCCGCCGAGTCTGTGGAGAAATAGAGATGCTTTAAATTGAGAGCATTTCTCAACAGTGGCATGAACACTGTTGTTCTTTTTTTTTTCTTTTTTACCAAAAAAGAAGGGAAGAAAATAAACATCACAGCAAAAGTTCAAGATGATGGAAAGGCCTCCTTCAGTGTCCTGCTGTATTATCCACTGATTAAACGGAGCTAATCTAGAATGGGAAGTTTGTGGTTGGCATTGCAAGACAAAGACCTGGCCCAAAGTCATGAGCTGCTCAAGGGCAGGATCAAGGGTAGAAAGGTAGTTGCAGTTGACAGAGCTTTCTCAACAGTCAACAGAACCAGTGGTGAAGGACATCTTTTTACAAACTCCAGGCGCAATCCTATGCATGTTTAGACATGCTGGCTGGGGCATGCTGGGAGTTGTAGGACTTTTTTCTGTCTAAACATTCATAGGATTGTACCCTCCATCATTTTCTAAATAGAGTTAGGCCTACCCAACTATAATTCACAACTGCTCTTTGAGACATTGCTGAAGGAATCTACTCTACATAGGGCACACCTGCATGTACAGTCATACTATGTCCAATGCAGAAGATGGTGCCTTGCCTCTAGTGACACTGCATGCTCTACAAGACATACCTTGGCATATAAGACCCTAAATAGTTTGGGCACTTGATTAACTAAGAGCCTCCTCTTCAGAATATCACCTGCATCCCAAGTTCCAATATAAATTTGTATCCCGTGCAATCTTGAAGGCCAAGGATATACAAAATAATATTTGACTAAAAGAAATAAACATAGAAAATGTAAAATATAGATCATTGTTTTTCTTCCACCCACTGAATCCTAAACAAGAGGTACAAGTCTCAGGAAAGTAAAGGCCTTTTGCTGCTGCAGAAAATGTTCAGGCATTAGCTTTGGTGATTCCCTGTGGCATTGTGGATGGCCCAAAAGAATGAACAATAGGGCATGTTGTTCATTTGTTGGGTTTGCATTTTAACGTAAGATTTCCTAATTCACACCCCTTAGAGCCAAATGCTGCCCTGAATGCAATTTATGGTCTGAAATCTGTACATTCCCAATTTTGTGGATTCCATTGGATGCCTTACGTGATCCATCAGATTGACTTGTTCTGTTTTGTTGCAATGGCTCAAAATTCTGTGGTTGCAACTGAGTGCCAAATGCCAATCTATTGTGGTAGGAAGTAGACTTAGTAGCATGTAGGGATGCTGGAGAAATTTGAGACGGATTCAAATTTGCTCGTATTTCTAAGAATCCGACCTGAGAAATCTACTGCAGAGTGCCCCCCTCAGGCCATGCAGAGTCCATGAACTTTTGAACGATTTTTTTACTTTCCTGAAATTTACACATATAAATCCATAGAAAAATACATAAGTTTCTGCTGAGGAAACGTTGAATGGAATGGGAGACAATATACTAAGTGTTACGTACTGAGGTAAATTATGTAAATACTTACGTAAGTATTTACAGAATTATTTCTGTATTTTTCCACATGACGGAAAAAAAAATATTCACATCTGTCTGTGGGCAGATGATGGAACAAAAGGCACCTGACAATCCGCAAAACACAGACGGAGCGGATTTTACACAGTCCATACATCCCTAGTAGCATGTACTTGAATGGTCGCACCACCAACAGGTCAGCAGAGCCTGACTATAGCAACATTGCTGCCATACAAGAATGTTGTGTGAGTTGTTTTTGTTGCATTACTTGGGGGGAAATGTGAATAGCTTTATTTTTATAAGGGCACTCCAGTAAAAGTGCTGCCAGAAATGAGAGTAAGAGAAATGCAAAAATGGTCGCACCTGGGAGAACAAAATCAGGAGTAAACTAAACAGCCAGCTTTCTGAATGGATCAAAGGCAAACCAAACACTGTCTGTAAACACCAAATAACACACATACAAATACTTTCTTTTGAAAAGAATTTCATTTGTTTTGCTCATCCTACATGAACAAAGGGGAAATGATGTTTTCTGTTTGTTTATAATAAATAGCCGGGAATGTGGGAACCAATTTGGAAGATAGCTCCCACTACAGCTTTTCATAGAAGCAGAGATGAAAAATTGGGTTCTCACAGAGATTGTCTTTCTAAGTAGATGGGTGTGGGGAAGTCCAGTTGGCACTTAGTTCCTGTTATCTTCTAATTCTTTGAGCTTTGGGACTCATAATATTCTGAGAACAAAATAATAGTATTGTGAATAATTCAAATAGTTTGATTTTATGTTAGTATTTTCCATGGTTTATTGTTTAGTCTGGAAGTTTGATTTGTGTTTTTTTTTGGGGGGGGGGCCCTCATCCCATGTATTTGTATTTTAGGGAATGTTGGTTATTTATATCTGGCTAAGTGCAAGTCAGCACCAGGTATTCAGCAGGAAAGATTTTGTTCCCACGTTAGCATATAGTTCTGTGCTGCCTGCTTTCTTGAGAGGTGAGATGCCCAGGAACAGCAATATAGCGCTTTGTTTTCTCTGGTTCTATAAGGATGAAACTCCAGCAGTCTGTCTTCAGCTACCTATCATCTGCACCACCAAGGGCTGAACTTCCCTTCCCATGAGGTGGGGTGGATCCCCACCAGATAGTTGCATGCATATTTTCTGCTGCCACTGGCAGGCCCAGCCTGATGCCTCATCATTTTGAGGACTCCTTGGAGTGAGGCATCAGGGCAGGTGGGTGCTCCGGAGAGCCCAACTGGATGCTCTTGTGCTGTGCCATGTGCTGTAGCAGAAAACTGGCTGATGCACCTCCCCAGAGTGAGCTGATGCCTTGCTTTGAGGAGTCCTTAGAGTGAGACATTGGCCCACCCAGCTGGTGTGGCACAAAACCCTATTGGCTGCTCTCCTAGTGTGGTGAATTATAATATCTGTAGATACAAGTAGAGCACAGTGAAGAAGTAGACAGAACAACCACTGATCTCACATCAGATACCTAAAACAATAATGGGGACACAACAGTCTTGAAAGGCAGCTAAGAAATGCTAACGCTAATTGTAACATCTGCACAATAGGGTAAATGTTTGCATTTGAATTGTAAAATGTTATCCAGGTAAGATAGAGTTAATAAAAAGGTGTGTGAGTGAAAGGTGGGAGGGGCTTGTGGTGAGAGTATTCTAAGATGTTCTAAAAGGAGACAACTGACAGTTTAATGGTTAGATAGGGTTTAGGTGTTTAGTGAATGTACATCTAGTGTGTGGGGTTTTGGGAGAAGGGTTTAGAAAGTAGATAGGTAGATAGGTTAGGACTAAGTATAGGATGGTCAAATAACTCTCTCTCTCTCTCTCTCTCTCTCTATATATATATATATATATATATATATATCTTCTTGTGTTTAATAAAATTTTGTTTGTTTTATTATATGTATGTATATACATACATACATACATACATACATTTTCTCATGTGTCGCTTTAATTCATTAATGCTACCAAATAGAAAAGTCTATTTTCCTGTTACTACTCCTATATTGGTTAAAGGAAACCAATTAACCTCCTTGAGACAACATAAAAGGGCTGAAGCTTTGAGATTCAGTGACGACGACAACCAGCCAAAGCTGAGACAGATGTCCTGGGTTTGTTTGTTTTTTCCCCCAGTTTCAAGAAGTGGGAACTGGAGAGTAAATCACCCGGAGCAGGAATGTCACACTAAATGCTAATGCAAGCAGCAACAACAACAACATCACCCAAATTATTTATTTATTTATCAAATTTATTAATCGCCCATCTGACTGGTCACCCAGCCACTCTGGGTGATGTACAACCCACCATAAAACAATTTAAAACAATAAAATTTTACCATATTTTTTTTTTAAATACCCTAACCCACCCCAAATGCCTGCCTGAACAACCACATTTTTAATGCATGACGGAAGCTCATTAAAGAGGGGGCATGACGGAGTTCCCTAGGGAGGGAGTTCCATAGAGTGGGGGCCACCACAGAGAAGGCCCTCTCCCTCGTCCCCACCAGTCTAGCTGTCCTGGCTGATGGGACAGAGAGAAGGCCATCTGAGGCTGATCTTGTTAAGCAGCTTGTCTGGTGTTGCTGGAGGCGCTCCTTAAGATAGGCTGGGCCGGAACCATATAGGGTTTTAAAGGTCAAAACCAACACCTTGAATTTGGCCCGGAAAACAACTGGTAACCAGTGCAACTCCTTCAGCACTGGAGTGATGTGATTTCACCGGCGGCTGCCTTTAATCAGGCAAGCCGCCGCGTTCTGTACCAGCTGCAGCTTCCGAACCGTCTTCAAGGGTAACCCCACGTACAGCGCATTACAGTAGTCTAAACGAGATGAGACCAGGGCATGTACTACCAATGGGAGCAGATGGTCAGGAAGGAAGGGGCGCAGCCGCCATATCAGATGGAGTTGATACAGCGCTGTCCGGCTCACAGCTGACACCTGAGCCTCCATGGACAGCTGGGAGTCCAAAATGACCCCCAGGCTGCGGACCTGGTCTTTCAAGGGTAGCCGTACCCCATTCAACACCAGGTCAACATCCCCCAGCCTCCTCTTGGTCTAACTAAACTCCCCACATTCAAACTGCAGCAAACCATTTCTAGCTATTTTCTAGCAATTGCTTACCGAGACCCCCACCGACACTGTGGTCCTGATCCAGATCAGGGAACCCCATGGCTGTATTTTTTTAAATAAAAAAATAAAACTTTGGAAATGTCATCACATCTAATGAGCTGTCTAGCTTGGCCCTTAGGCTTGGTTATGTCGAAGGTGAATTTTAAGGAGGCCACCAGGGAAGGCCTCATGGATGATGGACACAGCTTGTTCAAGATTACTGCTTTCCAGACACTTATAAGGAGCTACTCTTTTCTCTTTTTAAAATAAGATTACAAGTGCTGGAGTGTGTGGATATATGCATATATGTTCATGAAATCCATAGATTATGAAATCTGTCTGCTTATGAGAGAAGGGGCTCAGATGGATACCTGAGATGTGTCCTCTGTTCCTCTCCACATATTGTGTTGTTGGGATGAGAGATCCAATGGGAATTGCTAAGATCCTTATGGAATCTCCTAGGAACCTTAATTTCAGCATAGGAAATTGTCATTCCACTCTCATAGCCATATAAATGTGCTGAGCTCTTGATTTTATCATTAGTTAAATTGCAAATACATTTTCCATTTAGAGGATATACTTGAATTGCCCCTTTTTGGAACTTGATTCAATGATTTTCTTGCCTGTATCTCCTTGCTAATGTAAACCCATCTGGGCATGCAGGGACAGACACTTCTGGTCTTCAGAGTCTCGCTACTTCCTTTTCATTCTTTTCAGAAACTTAATAATCAGCATCAAGACAGATTCATCTGTCTCTAGCACTTTAAGAACACCTGGGAATTTGCTTTCAGTTCCAATGCTTTTAAATCACTGTCTACAAGGAATAGGGAAAATGCCTACAGCTTAGCTGGGTTATCTCTGGCACCTTAAAAGTGCAAAAATGCTGGGATGATTTCCACTGGCAGGGTTGCAAAGTGCCTTAACAACAGCACACATAGCTAAAATTGGCTGACACCTTTGAGCTACTTGCCCAATAAATATTACCTTCAAATGTCATCATGATCAATGGTAGTCCTTACTTGAACATTTTATACTTCAACATCATTACCTTTAATCTGATTAAATAAATAATAAACAAGGTTCAAAAATCAATATAGTTTTTTGAATTATTGAGGCCCAGTGCTTGAATTATGGGGAGAAAGGCAGGGGTCCTTTGCGATCCCTTTGCGATAATGAGATCTACAAGATCTGACTCCCCTCCATATTAGCTAAAGCGTGGCCTCATTATAGCCTTCAAAAAACTATTGCTGGGGGAGTTATCACAAAAGATAAGGGGGTATGACCATATGCTGAATGGCATGGAATAGTTCCATCACATGACTTTGGATACCATATTAACCAAGTATCAGCAGAACATCACGGGTTGGATCCAGCATCGTAATACTGCAAGTGGAGGCTACCAATTGCAGAATGGGACTTCTGCGTCCTCTCCCTTCCTTCCTGCAGCCACCCCTGCATACCCTCCAATTCTGCTCTGGACTGTTGGAGAACCATCTGGAGCAGATCTGGAGGGTGTGTATGGGGCTGAATGGATGGGGGCAGCAGAGGACACAAAAGTCCCATCCCCACAAGCAGTGGCCTCTGTTTGCAGTATCACAACTTCTCGATGCATTGAGAAATGTGCAGCACCAGAGCTTCTGCTCATCAGAATACATAGCCATGAGGTACTTCCTCATGGTGGGACATGTTATTGGTACTTCCAATAACACATCCCAGCTGAATTGAACATATGCATGCATTTTAACGTATGTGAAGTGCCAAAAAGACATAAGTATCAATAAATGCTTGACTGCCCATTAAAAGATCATAGCTGTCTGTGGGGCACCAGAAAGCCACATCCTTTCTTTGTTTGAAAAACACAGCAGCCACATCAGTTTAAAATACACCTAACACACACACATACCTCTCTCACTGGAGTGCCAGTTGGCATAAGCCCCATAGCTTCTCTATAGCTTATCCAGTATCCCCTTCTGGAAGTGCATTCCAAGAGCAAACAAGAGGAAGAAAAGACATGAAGATGTCAGGGTAAATAATGTTATGAAATTACATAACATTGCTGATGCAGCATCTTCTTTTAATTAATGCATTTCCCCCCTAGGGAAAAGATTCAGTTGAAAGCCAAGAGAAATATAGCTTGGCAATTTTACCTCTAGTCGTCATCCAAAAAGAATGGTTATTTTTGACCAAGCACTTTTGTGACCAGTGTCATCAGAGAAGGGATGTCATATATCAACATGCCATATAAATGACACATTTTAAAACATATTGTAGTCTACAGCCCCAATCTCAATGGCTTCTACTCTTGATGGCTGCCCAGCCCAGCCCTTAGCAGAAATGACTCCCAGAATATAATAGGACTGGCTATAAAGTTTGTCTACACAGACTTGCAGCCTTACACACGTTACTAGAGAAATAATGAAAGGGAGTTTGATGTTCAAGGCCAGGCATTGATACATCTAGCCCACTATTGTCTAAACCAGGGGTCCTCAACCTTTTTGGACCAGTGGGCACATTTGGGAAATGCCCTACCCGGCGCCAGCTTGTCTGGCTGAAAGGGGGGGGCATTGCGGGCGGGTGGGGTGATAAGACGTATGGGCCTCTGATTGGTGCACCCCAGTCGCACCACCAGTTGGGGAGGAGCAGGCCAAGTTGTCTTAAACTCGACCCCCCTCCCTATCTCAGCTCTTTGGTGCGATGCAGCTATTGAGAGCTAAAGACTCGCCTGGATATGATGGGGGATTCTTGCCTGCTGGAGACCGGCTTCGTTGTCGTCTTTCCAGCCACCTGGATTCAGCGTGCTTTTGCGCGCCAAAGCTTCTCTTCACGCGCGGCTATCGAGTTGCCGACACATGCGGTGGGTCTCGTGCACTCTGGTGCCGCTCTCTCTGGCGGCGCCTGCTGGCCGTCGGGAGAGCCAACGTTACTGGTGATATCGTGTCCGCCCCCCCTCCTTCCCTCCCTCCTTGCTGGCTCTTTTCCTCGAGTGCCCGCCGCGGCCCCAGTTTGGCTGGCGGCGCACCGGCAGCGCTTGAGCACGAGACCTCTCCTCTCCGCAGCCGGCCGTTAGTCCTGAGCGCCGGCTGCAGCTCCTCGTGTGCGCGCCTGGGTGAGGCACCTTACTCCTTCCCGGGGGTCCGGGTGGGGTGGCGCGTACCCGCCCGCCTGCTCCCTCGGCCTCTGTTCACCCCCCCAATCACCTGCCCACTCCCTCGCCTGCCCGCCCGCTCGATCGCCCACCCCCTTGTTCCTTTGCCCGCCCGCCTGATCGCCCACCCGCCCGCTCGAACGCCTGCCCGCCTGCTTGATCGCCCGCCCGATCATTCCTTTAACCACCCGCCCCCCTGCTCTTGGTCACCCGCCCACCCTCTCGGTCGCCCACCTGTTTTGTCTGCCGGCTCACCGGCCAGCTGGCCGGCTCTCGGCCTGTCTGCCGGCCGGCCTGTTTATTGGACCGCTGGGCTCACCTTCCTCTGGCCTCCACCGGCCGTGGCCTTCCGCTTGCCTCGCTGGGGCCTTGGAGGCGTTGGTGCCGGCAAGGTGCGGCGGTGGCGCGCGTTGAGCACAGCGCCCGTGTTTGCCGGATCTGGCTGTCTTGGCAGCTTTGTGCCTGCCTCCTCCCCCCACAGCTTGACAGTTGAGACGGCCTGGTGGGGAGGGGAGTCTGGCTGCAGGGCCAGAGACTGGGTGTTTTCCCCCAGTGCCTTAGTTCTTCTCCTATCCGCATCTCCCCCCACACCAAAAAAAATAATAATAATAAATATTTAATTAATTAAACTGGGAAGCAGCCGCAGCTGCCTGTTTGGCACCTCCTAAGCCAGGGCGCCCTTAGCTGAGGGCGCCCGCACTCAAGCACGTCTCCTTCTCTGCTGATAAAAAAAAAACACCTTTGCTGCGCCTCTTGAGCTTTAATCTCTCAGGCTGGAACTCGTATCCGCTGATCGTGAAGATTGTCAGGTAGTTGCCTGTTGCCCGGGGGGCCCTCTTGCTTACTTAAGTCTCTGATAGCAGCTAAGCTTAACTCACCTTTTGCATCATGCCTCCCAAGAAGGGCCAAGGTGGTAAGAAAGGGAAGGGGAGGGCCCCTCCCCCCCTCCCCAAAAGACCACCGCCAAGGCCTGATTCTGAGTCTGATGAGGACTCAGACCCGGTACTGACATCAATTCTTTCTCATTTGGAAGCTGCTGAGCGTTCCTTGGGGATCCCTCTCCCTCCCCCAGCCAGGCCCAAAAAACCCTCAGCGGTCCAGCCTAAGCGAACGCGGCAGCAGACCCAATGCTCGTTGCTCCTTTCTATTTCAGCTCGTCTGGACGCTATTGAGGCATCCACCTCCTCTTCCTCGGCTCTTCCAGAAGGTGCACCGCCTTCAGTGGAGCTCCTCCCTTCTGTGGCCTCATCTCCCCTGGGCGCACAAGCAGCAACGTCAGTTCCAGCTAGGGATCAGAGCACGCCCACGATGGATACAGGTGAAACTGCTTTGGCACCTCAATTTGTATGGCCGGGCATGGGGCAAATCACCCCATGGGGTTGGTTGCCGTGGTTTACCCTTTAGGGTGGCCCAGTCCCCCCTCTCTCACTTCCTTCAGTTACTTCAGCCTCCCCAGTTAGTACGCCCCAGCCCATTGCCTCGGCCTCAACTCTCAGTTCAACTGCTCCGGTGGCCAACCCACCTAATTCAGTGGGGCCTGGCTCTTCATTCCCCTTAGCAGGAGATGCCACCACGTCGGCTCCACCACTGCTCCAGCCTCATCCGCTTAACGTTGCCTCTGCCAGTGTTTGTCAGGGGCCCGCCGGTTCTTTTCAGGATCCTCTGGCTTCCCTATCTCCTCCTGTCCTAGCCCCACAGTTGTCCTCGGTTGACCCATGCGCCAACCTGAGTCGAGGATCTATGCCCACTGGTGCTACTTCCTCCCCTATTGGTTTTCACTTAACCATTGCCACCAGAGAAAAGATTCTGCGGGGTGAATTTACCGATGTCTTTGCCCTGCTCTTTCGCGAGCCTGAACCCAGCGATAAAGATAGGACCCGTGACCGAGATCCCGAGCGGAGCAAAGCCCGCAAGGTGCCTCGCACCTGGGCGAACTGGTTGCCAGGTTTTTTAATTTACGCTGGCATCCTCCAACAGAAAATCTGACCTGATTAAGGCATTCATATCCCTTTCCTCAGATTTAGGTGTCCCTTTGGCACACGAGAAGACAGAGGGCCCAGCTGTTACTTTGACGTTCTTAGGGATCGAGCTCGATACCCTAGCACAGTGTTCTCGTCTCCCTCACGATAAATTGCTGGTACTTAGGAATAAGATCCAATCCATCTTGCACCTTCGTAAAGTCTCCCTTAGAGCCCTCCAAGAGGTTGTTGGCCATTTGAACTTCGCTTGTAGGGTGGTGGCCCCTGGCTGCGCATTCCTGCGATGGCTCTGCTGGGCAATGCGGGGTCTTCGACTCCCGCATCATCACACCAGAGTCACCTCTGCTATGCACATGGACCTGCGGGTATGGCTTAAATTTCTGAGAGACTTTAATGGCATCTCCTTTTGGAGGCGTGAGTTACTTCTATGAGCCGACATGCAGATCCATTCGGACGTGGCTGGCACCTTTGGTTTTGGGCTAATTTGGCGAGACCGGTGGTGCCGGGGCCAGTGGCCAGAGAGCTGGGCTGCCGGCAGTATCTGTCATGACCTCACCTACTTGGAATTCTTCCCCATTTACGTGGCTGTACATATTTGGGCAGAATTGATGGCCAACTCTGTCGCTCTTTTTTGGTGTGACAATTTGGCTGTAGTGCACGTCATTAATACTTTATCCTCCAGAAACCAAAGGGTTATGGAGTTAGTTAGAGCATTTACCCTCCAATGCCTACGCCACAACATATGGTTCCGCGCCCGTCACGTGCCGGGTCTGGGTCTAGCTGATGCTTTGTCACGAAACCAGATCGACCAGTTCCATGCATTGGCTCCGTGGGCACGTCCGCTACCAGACCCCATGCCAGACGAACTGTGGGAGATTGGCGCTCTCAAGTCGAACACGCTATCCTGAACTCTATAGCCCCCAGCACTAGAGCTGCCTACGAGAGAGCAGGTAGGGAGTTTAGCGCCTTCAGGTGTGGACTTCAGTTGCAGGATGTGTGGCCCTTACCTGTGGACCACTTGTTACAATTCTGCGTACATCTGCATAACAAGGGACTGTCTGCTAGGACCATTTTGGGGAAACTCGCCTCTTTGGCCTTCTTGGCCAAAGTGCAAGGGGTGGAGGACTCCACCTCAGATTTCCTAATCAGGAAGGCTGTGCAAGGCTGGGCACGGATGTCTCCCGCCCCGCCAGACTCCAGACATCCTTTGTCGCCAGTTATTCTTATAGGGCTTCGGGCATTGTGGCCCTCCATTTGCTCTTCTCCATACGAAGCCTCCCTCTTTCACGCTGCAGCCTTAACAGCCTTTTTTGCGGCCCTTAGGATTTCAGAACTGGTCTGGGCATCCAAATCCGACACCACCAGGAGGGCCTTGAGGTATTCTGATATCCTGATCCATTCTAGCCTGATTCACCTCCATATTCGATGTTCAAAAACCGATCAGTCAGGCAAGGGAGCATTGGTAACCCTTAACCAGGCCCAGGCTGATGACTAATGCCCTGTCAGGGCCTTGCAGGCTTTCATTGAGCATTGCGGGGCAAAGGAGGGTCCCCTATTTTGCCATGCCGATGGTTCACCACTGACAAAGTTCCAATTTTGGGCAGTCACTAAGTTAGCCTTGACCACACTGGGTCTGGGGCATTATCGTTTCGGGACTCACTCATTCCATATTGGGGTGGCCTCTACGGCAGCTGCCATAGGTTTTTCTTCCAAGCAAGTGAAGGCGGTAGGGAGATGGTGCTCCAGGGCCTTCCGCTCTTACATTCGCAAGTTGCCTGATGCTTCATGATGATTCTCTTTGCCTTCCCCAATGTTTTATTTAGATGGGATTCGACTGATGCCGGTACGGGTGCTCATTTGTGGGCACAGTATGGTTTTTTGGGCTGCCCGCAGAGCTTCTACGTCGGCCTTCGGATCCTGGCTGCAGTTTCCCCAACAGGTGGCGATACAATGGCTCGGCCGACGGGGTATGCGATGGGACGGTATCCTTCCCACACTCTTTCAACGAGGTTTGGTCAGTTTCCCTCCACAGGTCCTGGTGCTGCACCTAGGGGGGAACGACCTGGGCTACAAGCCTGGAAAGGGCTTGATTGAGCAGGCATTGGCTGATATGCGGACGATCCAACATCGCTGGCCGGGGGTGACCATATTATGGTCCTCAATGCTCCCGAGAATCATGTGGAGGGCGCAGAACAATGCAGCCATGGAACGGGCCCGGCGCAAGGTGAACAGAGAACTGGCACGTGGGTTGTCAGAGCATGGTGATGGTGGTGGTATCAACCACCAAGGAATCCATTGGACTAGGAGGGAGCTTTACAGGCAGGACGGCGTCCACCTGTCAGACATAGGCAACAACTTATTTTTGGCTGATCTGCAAAGGGGCCTGCGGGAAGTTCTTCTGCGCAGGTGGGGGGAGTTTCACAAGCAATAGGCTTGTGACTCCTGTGGCGGCTAGGATGGGCAAAACAGGAAAGGGAGTAGGCATGGTGTGCACGCAGAGGCACCTTATGGTGACAGGTGACGCCTGAGGCCCCCCGAACGGGTTGTGCGGCTCAGCGGGGGGATAAGGGTTGCCTGGGAGACCAACCCTACTCACTCACCCAGGTGTTGTGCGGCACCCAGGTTGGGGGTGACACCGGAAGGTCTACCTCCCCCAGAAGGGGCAGTCCGGAGGGATGGCGAGATCACCGCCACCCCTCAGGCTGGGTGTGTTTTCGCCCAAGAAGTGTCAGCTAGCCGCTGACACAGTTAGATGCCCGTCCTAGTTACCCCTTTGCAAATATTTCAATAAATGTGGCCCAATTTTCAACCGAAGCTTGTTGTCTGCGTCTTCTTTGACCCATCTCCGCTTGCAATTTGAGAAACTGCTGTGGGCACCACCACAATATTTCTCGCATAAGAGGATGTGGCTAGTCACAAAATGGCTGCCATGTCGGCCTGCCTAGGGACATTACAGATTGCATAGAAGTCGTTCTGTCTGTGTTTTGTGGTTTGTCTGGCACCTTTCATTCTGTCATCCACCAATCCTCAGGATTAAATCTTTTCATTTGCAAATTTGTGCATGCAAAAATGAGCAAATCCCCCCAAATACACATTTTCATGCTTTAGCCTATGGGGGAAATGCACATTTTTGGCTGTTTTTTAAAATTTTGCATATTTTTCTATGGTGACATTTGTGCTAACATTCAGGAAAGTTAGAAAACTGGTCTGCAAGTCCACTCAACAGGTGAAAAGTCAGTTCACTGCAGAATCTGAGAGTCGGATTCATAAAAATCTGAACTCATTTGGTTCCATTGTGGATTCCTCTGACATCCCTAGGCCTGACTAGTCAAGAGGAGGGAAGGGAGACAAGCAGCGAGGTTAAAGGCTGGGAGGGAGGGGGAAATGGAAAGAGTTGTTTCCTAGCTCACCCAATCTTCTTCCATCCACAAAGACTTTTCCCCTTTGCTCTCTCTTTCTCCACTCCGAGCCTCTAGCCTTGCTATTTCTCTCCCACAACCCCTTTCCTTGCTACTTTTCTCCCCCATCCTGAGCTGCCTTCTTTCTCTCCCACCCTAGCCCCTAGGCTTGCTCTTTCCCTCTCACTCACCCCTTTATCTTGTTGTTTCTCTCCACTTCCAGCCTCTAGCCTCACTCTTTCTCTCCCCACACCTCTTTACCTCGCTGTCCCCCCCCAAGCATCTAACCTTGCTCTTTCTCTCCTCTCTACCCCTTTGCCTTGCTTTCTCTTCCTGCCCAGCTGATCAGCAGCAAGTTCAGGAACAGGAAGGAGAACCTGGTGCCCTAACGTTTTTCAATTTCTTTAAAATTAAATTCTTTCCTTTCTTTTAAAGGGGCAGGGAGTGAAGAGCTGTGCTGGTGACATTGGAGGTACCCATGGGCACCACAGCACCCATAGGTACCACGTTGAGGACCCCTGGCAACCTATCTGTAAGGCCACAGGTGAAGTGTTTTCCAATCCTCTTACCCCATATCTCATTAAACCTAGAATTTCATACATACAGACTATGCATTCTACCACAGAGATCCCACATTTTAACATTCTACCTTCTCCAGTTCAGATATTCTTCCATTTTACCCTAGCTGAAGTCCCTGACCAGTCTTAAAAGTATATTTCAGACAGCAATACATAGCAGTTGTCAAATCTGGAGATTATGAAGTTACAAATGATGATTGCTAGTTCCAAATGAATGATTATAAGTTCCAGAAATTAGTAAAACATATTTCCAACTGCAAGAAAAATAATCCCTTCTTTTCTTCCCAGTTCTTTTTTCTAGTCTGTGAACTTCCCCTCCACACCTGTTGATGTGATTTTGTTCCTGGTTTTTCATTCTGCATATTCTCTCAAGCATGCAGCATAATACCTACTAATGATCCACTGCTATTTTTGGTTGTGCCAAAAATCAATATACTATGGTTGCAGAGAAAGAGGATATTTCTTGTGCTGCTATTACAGTGACGTATCCTTTAACCTTTAATTTTTAACGATACTGCAAACCATTCTACATGAGTGTATGACCCATGCAAGACATCATTAAAAATGCAATCATAAGCAACCTAAATTTCAGTCACTTTATTGTCTTTGAATAAAAGCTAAAGATACATTTAATTCTGTGCAAGTTCTGGATATAGGAATCACATTTCTACTGGCAGCACAAACATATTGCTGCAAGAAATATCTTATTCTTAACATGTGGTAGTTCTAATGCAGTGAGTGATCTTAGTCTAATGAATCATGTTTTATTATACTCAGAAGGAGTGTTGTGCCTATGAGCTTTCTCTTCTCTCCTCCTTCGTTGCACACGAGAACTGAAGACTTCTAGAGTTTGTTAAATCATAATCTCCCCTTCTGTCTAAACTGGAAAGCTGTGATTTAATCTTGGACTGCTAACCAGGATCTGAAACCAGACTCTATACTGGGTGAGCATCTGAAAAGGGCAAAAAGTACAGGAGCAGGCCAGGGCATGAACTAAGATAGTTAGCAAAGCTTATGATCCCCATTCCAAGTGTTGGAATCACAAGGTCATTTGAGAATAAATATTTTTAGCTGGGCACAACCCATGTTATCATAACTACACATTTAACACACATTATTTTCAGAGTAAAGACACAGGGATTCAAAGCAGGGTACATAGAAACAACTGAATTGACACAGCTCAGCCACTCTTCTCCAAACTGTTCCCTCTCACCAACAACTCAATTAACCGTGAATTAACCGTGAAAGGTTGTGGATAAAACTTTGGAACTCCAATATTGATCGAAGATTATTCACACTTATCAGAATTTTATATTCTGATACATACGTATATGAGGGTGAGAGTAGGTTTGCATGGGCAGCTGTCAGACCAGATTCCCACCTCAACAACTGAATTGATTGCCCTTGTCTTTTAAATAAGAACATCTGTTTTAGCATGTGCACCATATGGCATCACTAACAGTGGGATGATCTACCTGTTTGCTAGGCCATCCAATGTAAATCCTTAAGCAGTATCCAGAGCCACTCATGGATAATATCCATCCTTTTTTCAGCAGCCTGTTGCTGAAGATACCACGCACACCAAACAAATTGGATAAGGCAGTACAATAATAAGTTCCTACTTGCAGCCTTCCACGTCCACAGGCGCTCAATGCCTCTGCATAGCAGTCTGTTCACATCATGTTTGTTAGCACATGCCACTTTGAATCGTACAATCTATGCTTCTCCAAAATTTCCACTGCATAGACCCAATGGAATTCACTTGAACACAGTAATAATGCCATCTGACTGACAACCTGCATGAAACATTTACAACCACCATTGGCTTTGCTATTTCCTCCCACTCCACTCCCCATTTTTTCCAAGAGTCAGCTAAAGTGAAATTCACTGTGAATTTAGAGATCCTTGCTTGGATGAAAAAAAGAAGAAAAGGGTTCCAAGAGAAGCTAAACGGATTTCACTAGAACTATTGACATTTCACAGAGGAATTCTATATATCCTTAGGATGACACTGGATTTTGTTAAGAGTGAAATGTGAATTCAGTTTGGAGTTTCTTCCCCAAATGAAAATATCTGAAGAATTTTGACAAAACCAAAGAAGGGTTTCAAATAAGGCAGCATAATTCTCAAGGGTAAGAGGAGCCATGGGGGTTCAGACCAAGGGTCCATCTAGTCCAGCATTCTGTTCACACAGTGGCCAGCCAGCTGCTCAAGGGAAACCCCCAAGCAGGACATGAGTGCAGCAGTACCCTCCCGCCCATGTTCCCCAGCAACTGGTGCAACTAGGTGTGTGTGTGTGTGTGTTGTACGTGTTCAGATAACTAACATACATTAGTTCAAACCCACTGTCTACTTTGCTTTGCCTGTTTTTAGTTGTAACAAGAAGATGCCTGTTAATATTACTTGTTTGTTTGTTTGTTTGTTTGTTTGTTTATTTATTACATTTCTATATCGCCCAATAGCTTAAGCTCTCTGCATGGTTCATAGTAATATTAAGTAAAGGTCCTGTTTAAAACTTGCAGTTGTCTTTTGTCTCAAGTGTGGTCAGACAAATCATCATCATCTCTCTCTGCCACTAGTGCATCCCTAGATTTTCTTCCACACTTACACTCAATCAGGTTAAAAACACTAATATCTGGTTTATCACATACTATCAGGGCAGGGTTATAGGTAGTTATCAGGCTAGAGCCAGGAACTGGAAGCTAGGACCCAGTTAAGCCAGGATTCAAAGCAGAGGAGCAAAGCCAGGAATCAAGCTAGAGTATGCCAGAGCCAAGAAGACTGCTGTCTCTAGGCAAAGCCCTAGGAAGTCTGTCAAAGCACTTGTGTCTAGGGATGGCTGGGAAATGCATTGGGTTTGCATTTTTATGTGAGATGATCCAAGTCACACCTTCCGGACACAGTTTGAGATCGGAAATCCATGCATTTCTGAGCTTCTGACGTGATCCACTAAGCAAAAGAAATATGTTCAACAACATGCACACATTTGGAAAATGTGCGAAGAAAATGTGTACATTTCTGAAATGTACAGAAACACACTTTAGTCAATGGGTGCGTGCATACAGAAGTGTGTACTTTTGCAAAAATGAGTACCAAAAATGTATGAATGTCCATGCAGGGGAGAGCAAAAAAAAAAAAAGCTCGCATGGAACCAGGACAGAACAAACTTGGTGGTGAAAAAATGGGAACATCAATGAGATGGATCACGATGTATTTGTCCATCCCTATTCCTATCTAGAAGGGTGCAATGGCCAGCCTGGGTGGGCAGGGCAAGTCTAGAACCCGAGAACACTTTATGCCCAGGGAGATGCTATAAACTGCAATTCTGAAGGCTCACCACACAGGGCAGCTGTGTATAAGGTCCAGGGTGGCTCCTTCCAGGACTACAATGACTCCTGACAGTACTACCTGCCTATATAATGACAGTCCCCACATCCCTAGGGATTGGGCTTCTCAAGATAGGAGTGGTGGAATACATTAACATATGCAGGGATACAGACATGCTCTTTTGGGTCCCAGAAGTGTTGAAGCCCATAGTCCACTCAAGTGGATCCTGAAACTGTCATTCTTGGGATTGTGGGAGTTGAACCACAATTCCCAGCCACTGGCCTTTTCTGCCAGGGATGATGGGAGTTGTGTCTCCTTTTGAAAGAAGCATGGGGGTAGAAAGGGGAGGTCAGACATGCCTTTTCCATCCAAGGTGTTCTGCCACATGGCCAGAACCACTGCCCACACCTGGCCCCCAAACTAAGCTTTTGTTCCTCAGGGAAATATGTTGGTGGGTGTGTGGGTGTGCACATGAACAGAATCAGGGCAGACTTGGGAGCTCCCATACTTCCTGTCCTGATTCTTTTCACAGAAATTGAACAGGGATATCCAAGTGCCCCTAATCAATGTATAGCAAGCAACACCCAGATCAATTAATACAATAGAGCACGGGTGGGCAGATGGTAGGTCTCCGGATGTTTTGGACCTCAACTCCCAGGAGCCCCTATCACCATGGCCAATGATCAGGAATGCTGGGGGTTGAAGTCCAGAAAATCTGGATATCTACTTTTTTCCCACCCCTGCAATACAGGCTTACAAAGAGGAGTCTATATTTATTTCAAGTAAACAAAAATGCAAAATACAGAGAGCATGATGCAAGGAAATGTAAGTACTTTATAGTTCTATTGATTTTCAATGACAGAAATTTAAGCATGTGCTTAACTCATCCAATGAAATCAATGGGATTTCAAAGTGCTTATCCTTCATTGGATTGTGCCACAGTATTTATTTGGTGACTCAGAACATATAATCTTTTAAGTACACTTAAATATTAGAAAATGAGGTGATGGGAACAATCCTGCTCTCCCTATTATTTCTTGTCCCATGTTTTCTAATGCCTTTCTCTCTGGTCTCTTTAACCCAAGAGTTAATTGTGTACTTAAGATGTGTCTCATGGAGGCTATGTCAATACTGATTTTTGCTCAACGTCTGTACATTTGATCACAGAATATGAAATGCCAAGAGGGTAATTAGTTCTTCTCACATGTGAAGCTTTAGCTTCTCAGAAGTTGTTCTCTTGAGGCTGCTCTAAATATGGATCTTTGTTAAAATAATGTGGTCATGTCTGATCATGTCATTGTTATACATCCTGCCTTTGAATACTTGAGATTCTGCATCTTTTTCTTTTTCTTTTTAATCCAACGTCTTCTCCCCCCCCCCTTCCCTTTCTTCTCTGTGATGGTGCTATTTGCATACTTTGAGCTGTCAACTGGGATTTTTCTGCTAGATTAATTCCCTGCTGATAGTCTTGTCTCTAACTCAGCACATAATGAAATCTAACCAATAAGCAATCTCAGAGATGGTTCATAGCCTAGTTAGCCATGTTCATTCTTCTTTTGATATATATCCTATAATGAATAGCCTTCTTCTGTGCTCTAACAAACTGAAGTTTGTCCTTCTGTCTATATCATCATATCCTCCAATGAAGGGGGAAATACATCCAAGGACTGCACCTGTTTTGTGTGCTGCAGCAAAGCTACCTGCTAGATTACCTCTGTCCTGCTTGCATCTCAGAAGGTCCTATATAGAGGTGGAAATATTTCTTAATAATAATATATTTATAGTTGAGGGATTCTTGGGTTACATGAAAAATTACAATTCTTTTCAAAGATGGCCTTCTACATGTAGTCTAGTTCTTGGGAGGATTTGAAGTTCAATTGGGCTGCTTGAGGACACCCAATCTTTGATTAATTAATTCCTTCTGCCTATTCTTTGAGAGCTAGGCCTTTGTCCTAAGAGGATACGCCACTGAATCCTTTATCCACTTGGTAAGCACGGCTTCACACAGGACACATTGCAAACCCACTTTTGCTATAACTTGAAATGGACAGTTTTAGGATATGGTGACAGAACTGTCAAATTAATGGTCACCATGCCAGAGCAATTAACCTACAGCACAGTGGACGTTCATCTCCCAAGGCTAGATCTACAGCTACAGTAGAATGAGGTAGACATGAAGCAATATAACCCTATAGCAGTAGAATGTGGAATGTACTACTTCAGACTGCAGGTGGAGAATGGCATTTTTAATGCTTGGGTGTGTGTATCATATACTCACCAGAAGTAGAAAACTCATATAGTAGGAAGAAGGGCTCAGAGGGAACCTTTCTTATCACACGGTATTTGTTGGTGCATATATCACCTGCTGATGTAAAATGGTGTATTATGAACGACATGGCTCTAATAGATAATTTCTTACAGTGAAAAGTTAACGCAATTAATGGATTTTGATATATTATTCATAAGTGGAAGCACTCAAAAGAAAGTGCTGGATTTAATGCACTCTTACTGGTATCACTTTATTATACCAGAGCAAGCAAAGGAAAAGAATGCCACATCAAAGAGATCTTCAGTGCAACAGCACCATTTGAAAAAACCTCAAGAGGCGCTGAACTAATAAAATTTTGCAAAGCACTCAGAAGTGTTAATTGCTTTTTTTGGTACATTTTCTGGAACACTGGTACAATAGACTATCAAATTGAAAGGAACCCAATAATGACTCCCTTTTAAGTGGTTGTTGTAGACCCCCCCCCACACACACACATAAACATGTTTATTTAAAGTGGCTTAGGGAGCAATCCTACTGGGATAGGTGGCCACCTCTGAACACGACCGCCTATCCAATGCAGGGCAGGAGAAGCATGGAGGGGATTGTCCCCTCCATGCTTCAGCTGCCCTGAATTTGCTGCTAGACAGCCAATTTTGGCTGTCTAGCCACGGGATGTTCGAGGGTGGGAAGTGGCGGCTGGATGACATGTTGGATGTGTCATACTGGATTTCCGACTCCCCTGCCCCAGCACGCCCCCAGGAACACCCCATTTTCACTGCTCTGCACTCCTCTTTCGAGCATGGAGCACTGCCTACGAGGCAGCGTGGGAGGGGGTGAAGGTCGGTTCTCAGGGAACCAACCTTGGAGCGTGGGCTCTGAGGTTGGTTCCTAGGAACTGACCCATCCTATGGCTGTCTAGCCACTGACTAGCGGCCATACGATTGCACCCTTAATCAATGACAATTTATAATTTACCTTCTTTTGGATCGTTTGCATATTAAGCACTAAACACTGACTGCAAAATCCTGTACCCAGTTACCTGGGAACAAGCCTCATTGAAATCATGGCTACATGAGTAGTCATGTATAGGATTGCACTGTAAACGCTTCAAGAAGCAAGGAGTTATCTGATTATAACCACTGAAGAATTGGTTCAGCACACCATCTTCTACTTCTCTGTAAACAAACTTGGGCAAGGCCAAAAGCTTTGTGGATTGATTGCCAAGTATTCAGTTTTCAGAGAAATGTCATAGGTTGAAACTTAATTAGGCAAGTGCAAATCCTGCTGGGTATCTTTCAGCTACATTTCACAGTTCTGTGCAATGAAATTTCCACAGAAAACCCAGGTGTAAGCCCACCTGGTATCAGTTGCACATTGCTTCACTGAATATAATACATTCTTCACTTTAACTGAAGGCACCAAATGTTCTCATACGTGTTCACAGCTGCACTGAATCATGGGTTTTGTAGTGTTACGGCATGCATTTAAGGCATGCAGTTTTTAATAATGATAGTGCTGCATCAAGAATTAAAGTGACACTAGAAAGAAGATAGTTAGATATGAAAGAATGAAAAGACTAAAGGTTGGATCCAGACTTAGGTTGGACCAACTAGACTGGCAGAAGCAGACTTCCCCACCCTTCCTTCACATGGCAGCCCCTCCAGCCCCTTGAAAATCCTACACAAAGAGTCAGGAGACCTTGTTGAATGGGGTGAGTTGGGGGAGAAGGGCAGAGGTCCCTCCAAAAATCAGGTGGAGGGACCTTCTGCATGCATAGCAGAGCCCTTCCTCTCAAGGAGGGCAGATCCTGGATCCAACCCCATGATCATTCAGATGATCTGGCATGAAATGTGCCAAACACACCCTATTCTGGAAATAGATAGGATGCATTTCTTTAGGTTTGCTTAAAATTATATGATTATATGCATAAGTAAATAGCTATGATGAAGTGTTTTGCAAAGTAAACTTGTTATTAAAATTGTGAGATGAATACTACAGAGTATTCAAGTAGTCTAGTCTTTTGATTCTTATTCAGGGACTCTGTAGCACCAATTTGGAATGTACCTCTGGTGGGTCCAATAAAAACACCATCTGCATTGGTCTCTCAGAGGGAGACCCCATGATAGTTGACCTCATGATTGTTGGTTTTCAAGAGAATTCTTAAAACATTTCAATTTCCATCTGCATTTCATTTTTTTAAGTGCACTTGTTGAAGTAATTAATTACTTCTCAAGTTAAGGGGATTGAATGAGGTTTTATGTTTTGGTTTTATATGGTATTATGTTTTGTGTGGATTTTTTTGTACACCATCTTGTGAGGGCAACATGCCCTAAAAGTCATTGTTGTTGTTGTTATTTTTATCATTGTCATCATAATATTGAGTTTCTCAATGAAGAAAATAATTTGTTCAACCCAAATTACCAGAAGAAATGTTAAAGAAATGACACAAGTGAATAGCATACCTGCACTTAGAATTACACCTTTCCGCCTGTCGTGTCATAGTCTCCAAGCACAGCATGAGTGGCTCTGGCAAGTAACAAATGAGCACCAGAGACAAAATAATCCTGCTATGTGGTACTGTGTCACCATCTTGCCTCCCCACATTCAAATCCTGTCTTCCTCCCCTGCAGGATTGGAGGGCTAAACCTTTGATTTGGAACTTTTTGTATGAAATATTTTGTCATATGTGAAATTTCTAGAATATTCTAGAATGCTCTAGAATAGAATAGAATTTTCTAAATCTTCTCCTTGGAATTCAGAGGGTCTGCATTGCTACTCATACCCATGCAGTGTACTCAAAAAAGTCTAAGGCCAATATCTGAGGCCAAAGTGAGCCCTATTCAGGCATTCCTACAGTGGAGAGACTAAACACATGAGGAGAGGAAATTCTCTAGCCCGACCTCCCTCCATCTTCATTTTTGTCACCCTCAACCTGCGGTGGGTGACTTTCTGAAGAGGAGAGCCTCCTACATCTGTGAGACTCTACATGCGATTTTGAAAACAGATGGATACAGGAGGCTCTCTTCTTCAGAAATTTTCCCATCATGAGTAGAGGGTGATGAAAGCAGCAACGGAGGGGGTGGGGGCCAGTACACTCCCTCTCCTTGTGTGTTTAGTCTCCCCACTTCAGGAATGCCTGAGTACAGCTGTGGTTTATTCTTACTGCTGGAGATCTACCAACTACTCTAGTGTAGTGGTCATCCCAAATTGAATGTGGGATGCTGAAGCAAGCCTCTCCACACACCATGAAACCCCATCTACCAAAAAGACATTTGTAGTGACCACCGGTAAATCAGAAACATTTTTTTCTACAACATCTGTTGATGTCAGTATAAACTGCTGGTGCTGAGTTCACTTTTGTGTTTACTTCAGATATCAAGTACAGATTGCCAGATGTTGGCAGTGAGGTTGGTTGGTTCTTCCCAGCTTCCATGCAAAAAATGAGGAATTGATACAACAGACAGAAAAAGTACTTAAACAACAATGACATTAATCACAAAAGTATGACAATAACATGTTCAAAATGAAAAGACAATTTGCTTAGCAGCCATCCAAGTAGCTGAGAAATGCCAACAATGTAAATTTAATTAGGTAATAAATGTGTTTAGACATTCTGTCTAGACTTCCTGTTTTCTTGATATAAAACTGGCTTTAAAGAAACCAAACAATAACTGTTTCTCAGTTTGGCTGTCAAAAAGATCCAGTTTATGTCCAATATCGCTTTTTTCCTTCAGAAACAAAACATTTAATAAAAGCTTCATTATTTACTGTATAATTAGAATTCAAATGAACTCAAATGAGCTGTGTTGCCATTCCTAGTTCTTTTACCACAAGTTTCTCATCTTCAGTCAGCCAGGGTATTTTTAATAGCATGACACATCAACTACAGTGGCAAACCAGCACTATGTAACTGTATTTACTCAAAAGGAAGCCCTATTAAGTTCAATGGGATTTTCTCCAAGCTCATGCAATAGCCCCTACCTGGTTGCCTGGGGGCACTTCTTATTCTCCACAGGCAATGAGGCAAGTTCTTATAAAGTAGAAGAGGATAGCCCCCAATGAAACTGATTGCCAATAGTTTTAGGACAGACAAAAGAAAGTATTTCTTCACCAAATGTAGGGAGGTTGTTGCCATTGGTGGTGCTGGAAATGCAGGCTGGACAATAGAGAGCAACATGTTAGAACATAAGAATATAGGAGCATAAGAAGAGCCACACTGGATCAGACCAAGGTCCATCTAGTCCAGCATTCTGTTTGAAAATCCACAATCAGGACATGAGTGCAACAGCACCCTCCTTCCCATGTTCTCCAGCAACTGGTGTACATAGGCCTGATACCGGAGGTAACACAGAGCCATCAGGACTGGTAGCCAAGTTATTCTCATGCCCTTGTTTTCTTCTACTTCCTTTAGATAGCCCAGTTTCAGAACATTTTACCCTTTAAATGTAAGGATCAGCACTTTGAAATGAGCACTCTGAATAATACACTGAAATGAGCACGAATTGAAATGCATTATTACATTTGTAACATGCAGGAAAGTAAGATCTAATGCTAGTCGGTTTCTACATATACTAGAATAATAAAACACACACATAAACAACAGCATCAAGAAGAACAACCACAGCAGCAACAACAGAGCTTCTTTTGACATGAGAACACAATGCAACATTTTGTAAGATATGTAGTGTACTTAGCCTACACTAGGGAATTCAGAGAATTTCGTTTCAGTTTGCAAATTCGAACCACTCACAACTCTGAATATGAATACGAATGTATTCCCCCTCACCCCCCAAATGTTCCCAAATTCCCAAATTTGCAATTGAATTTTAAAAATATTGGGGGGGGGGAAGCACTTTAAAATGTGATTTTTAAAAAAGAAAAATCACACATTAATCAATGGGTGAAAGTGTGCACTTTTTAAAAATGTGCACAAACATGTGAATTTCTCCCATCCAAATGTTCCTGTTCAAACAGAAAGTCAAAGAAGTCACAAATGAGGATAGGAGCAAGACAAACCAAGCTATGAACCGGAGTATTCCCATCCCCTGCCTACTAAAACTCTGGATCCCCCTAATAACAAAATGTTCTGTTCTGCTAATATGATCACAGGTGAGAGACAGAATTACACACTGCATGATCTCTACAACCCAGACTGAACCCTGGCTGAAAGATCAGGTATTGTTTATGTGATTCAGTGATGTTAAGAACAAGGCATGCATACCCATATGAGTCTGACAGCTTGATTTTCCTCAACTGGAGAATCTCAGAGGGAATTCCAAAACAAAAACAAAACCCATAACAAAATAATTATTGTGGTACCTTGACTACTTGTTTTATAGGTTACCATCATGCCACCATTTCCAGAGGGAAACTTCCATGTCATGACACAGGAATCTTCAAGACCTATGAAATACCACTGCTGCTGTAGTGCTGTGCTCACATCCATATAATTAAAACATGGTTTTCATTAAAACAGTCCCAATTATCCTGATTATAGTGTGCAAAAAGCAGAACTGAGAAGTAGTCAAGGTAAGTGCTGCAAGATTAATAGCACAATTCACACAAACATAATAACACTATTATGGATAGCGAACAATAATGAGGCTATCACTTCTCAGCCTGATCTGAGAATAATTCCCCCCCCCCAACCTCAGTTTAATGTTACCAAGCATCAAGTAAATGAAATCCAAGTATCCCCAGAATAAAATTTCCTTGCCATTCCTTAAGTAGTGGTTCATAATACCAAACTTTCCCCATCATTTTGGCATCTGTTGTACTAGAAGAAAGGAAAAGCCACAAAATCAAAAAGGGAAGAACACCTCTCATCTCACCCATCAGATATAGTGCTTGTCTATGAAACTGGTAGGGGTGTGCTTCATATTCGGCTGATCCTGAACCGAATTGGGCTGACAGACAGATTTGAGAGATGTCTGAATTGAAGTGGGGGCCCTTTGAAACAGACCAGATCTGAACACACATCATTCAGGATTCAGAGAAACACAGAGACACAGACAGTATGTCGCCAAAAATTGCTGTGCTTCTCCCCAAGCTCTCCATATAAGGGAAACACCTGGATGGGAAGAGTGAGGATGGACAGGAAGGGGTGTAGTTTTGTGACTGGCAGCTCAGGCTTCTAATCACAGTGAATGGTTGTATGAGAGCTCTCCAATCCCAATGTTTTGGGGGAGGGATGCTGAAGTAATATAGAACAGGACAGATCCAGTTTTTCGTGCTCTTTTTTAGTTCTCTTTCCCAGGAGCAGGAACATTAAAAGAGGTATGGTGGCATCTGTGTGCCCTGGGTGGGTGTTGCATTGGGAGCTTGCTTGGAAAATATTACATGTTCAAGTCCCTTTGCCACTGTGTGCTCCACATCCGTCATCCACCCCTGTCCTATTGCACTTTCTGTGACTCTGGTGCCAATTGAGAAGAAAACCAAAACATCTTAAACTATTTTTCATTCATCATAACTCTCTAGCCCTTGCACCTATCCTTCTGAATTTGGGGGGGGGGGTTCTTACACCTGCATGACATATGCCATTTTAAACAAATTACACCCCCCCTCAAGACCATGGAATCACACACCCCATTTGAATACTCTGCTTCCACAAAGAACGCTGCAGCTATCCTTCTGAAATTTTCCAGAGTTCTTAACTAGAGCCACCTCTAAGTTGTATGTAATTTTTATAACAATTGCCCACAAAAAAACATAAGGGGATAACTGCATTCTTTTCTGAACCCCCCCCCCCAAATATAAAGGCTGCTTTTCTGTAAAGCTTCCTAAACCTATTTATCTGAAACTTACCAGGCTTGATCTCCTCAGACAGGGCACCTACCCCTGCAAGTTTCACCCAATTCTGCTAAGAAATATAAAAGTTATCAGCAGTTCCCTTTAACAACATCAACAACAACATTTTAAGGTGTGTAGCACAAAAAAACCCTACACCTATTTGTCTGGTATTTTGCAGGTGTAACCCCTCATTGCAACAAGCGACTTTTTTGAATTGTCATTCAATTCTGACAGACAAAAAGTTATTGTTGTTTGTTGATTTCCAATAATACTCAATGAAGGCATGAAGATTTGGGTTTCCAAATCAAGATCTGGATTCGGATCAGAGTTATATTGGGCAGTCTCCCAGTTGGTCCAAGCTGACTCAGGCTGTTTTCCAAATTGCCAAACTGGGGACTGAACCAAATCTTGTGGTCGGTGCACACCCCTAGAAACTAGTGCTGTGCTAAAATGTCTTCTGCATTGTTTTCAACAATACTCATTCAGTTTGACAGAAGAGCAATGACTTTCAAAAGAATCAAAGAAGAAGAAAATTTTGGTGGAATTCCTGTCAGTGTAGTGTGGGGTTCTTGCACTTACCTTAGTCATGAAGTGGCTGAGGGGTATGTGTGAGTGTCCTCTCTTTCATTGTACAATCACATCTCTGGCAGTCTCAAGCCTCCCTGGCTCCCCACCCAACCATTAAAGCCCTGGGGGGAACATCATGAGGTCACACCTCCTGTGGGCCTTTTTCAGGTCAGGAATTGTGGACACCTAAGAGGCTGCAGAGCATTGGGGGGATGAGTAATAGAAAGAAATTTGGGAACCACCAGTGGAGGCTGGTTGCTCCAGTTTGCAGGGACAGTGATTCCATTCTGGGTTTTCCTTAGAACCAGCCAGAACTCTAATCTTCATCCTGTTTTATGGGGGACTTTCCTCCCCAGGCACACATTGTGTTGTTTAATTTATACATAAATAGACCTACAATCTAGGACATTGTCAGCTTCATGGTAGTAAACAATGTTGCCCAAAGTCAGCTACCTGCCTTTTACAGTTTTCTTTTTATGAACCAAAAACATGCCTGGGAATATCCCACCAATTCTATGGATTTTTGCCACTGGGGTGCTTTTGGCACTCCACACAATGTAACATATTGGGAGGGACACAAAATGTCCCTTGCCCTTTTCATTAAACCAGAAGTGAACTCAGACTGCTTTGAGTGCCAGAAAGAGGAGCAAACCCCTCCCTCACCCAAACACTGAGAAACTGAAACCTAAAATCCATTGTTACACTGACTGTAATCTGCTGGAGGAAAGACCAGTCACCAGTGGAGAAGGTCGTAACATCACAACTTTCATGAAGTTTGATAATAAGGCAACAAGAGAAACTCACAGAGCTACTGACAAGCTCACTGCCTTTGGGGATATCTGGATCAGGTTTGCAGAGCAGCCACCCAAGTGGTACACACCAGGGACAACTGGTGATGTTCAGAGGCTGATACCTGTTCTAACAATACATGCTAAGCAAACTAGGTTTGTCATGTGGCCCCTACTGGGTCTGGGAGGCCAGTGGGCCCCCCTGCTCTTGGACTCCTGGACCAAACTCACTGAGCCATGGGGTGCTGATGGTCACCTGGCCACCAAGTGCCCCAGAGCTCAGCAGCACCCAGGATCAGCTTGCCTTTTGCTTCTGGGGGCTCTACATCCTTCTTTCCCACCTAGCTTGGCACCGTGGTGGTGGCAGTGCCAGTGGGGCAGGAGGCAGCACTCTTGTTGCTCTCCTGCCCCACTGATGCTGGCACAGTAGCTAGGATGGGGGGAAGAGGAGAGGTAAGTGGTGCTCTCTCCTCCTCCTCCCCCATCCTGGCTACTGTGGCAGCAGTGGTGCTGGTGGGGCAGGAGGGCTTACTGGCCCATCTCTTCACACACACATCCTCCCTCGCCTGTCCTCCTTAGTGGCTGCCATCTTGGAACAAGAAGGGGGCTCTTGATTTTCATAAGTCTATTGTTGTGGAAATGGCTCTTTCGGGCCGCCGTTGTGTGCAACAATAGACTTATGAAAAACAAGAGCTCCTGTCTTGTGTTAAGATGGTGGCTGCTAAGGAGGACAGGTAGAGGAAAGACACACATGAGCCAGGCCCAGAGGAGAGCAGAAGGGTCATTGAGCCCTCCAGGGACTGGCACAGTCTGCTCACTTAGACAAGCCATGGCTGGAGCACCGGCCAAGCATGGATGCAGCAACTTCCATCCATCCCTAAAGCAAACCAGGGAAATGCAGCACAAAGGTGCGGTTGTGCTGAGATGCTGTGACATCCAATCCTCTCAGGGGAGATGTGTACCTGGGCAGGCAGCCTGGAGTACCATGGGAAACCCAGCTTTGGTTCAATGTGGTAACAAAACTTGTGGAACCCTATTTCCACACTGGGAGAAATGTGGTGGGGGTAAAATTATTCACAAGTATTGAACTTGCTGAAGCACTGATAATCAAAGACTTAACTTATGTAGGCACATTGAGAAGGAATCTACCATACATAGGGATGTCAGAGAATTCCGCCACGGATTCCAGTGAGGCCAGATTCTAATGTACAGTATTGTACATTAGATAGGATTGTAGCCTATCATGGCTGGAAGGATGCAAATGGTGTCCACAGCAGCCTGGCCGCGGCTGGCCGGGAGACCAGCTGCTGCTGCCGGAGCCTCCGCTGGAGCCGCCACTGGAGACACTGCCGGAGCTGCCGCCACCGCATCCTCCCCAGGTAAGATCTGTCACAGGGGGATTTCATGGGGGGGTGGGAGGCCATTCCGCCATGGATTCCGGGGGGGCTGGATTCATTAGAATGGCCTCCCGCCCCCCCATGAAATCCCCCCATGACGGAACTTACCTGGGGAGGATGTGGCGGTGGCGGCAGCAGCTCCGGCGGCGGCTCTGGCAGCAGCGGCTGGTCTCCTGGCTGGCTGCGGCCAGGCTGCTGCAGCCACCATTTGCACCCTGCTCTTTGCTGTAATTGCCTACATAAGTATTTATGTAGTCTATCACGGTAAAGGCAGCCATGCAAATGGTGGCCACTACTCCATTTGCGTGGCTGCCTTTATTGTGATAGGCTACGTAAATACTTATGTAGCCCATCATAGCAAAGAGCAGGGGCACAAATGGCATAGCTCTTTGCCATGATAGGCTACGTAAATACTTAAATAGCCTATCTCAGCTGCAAGGACACAAATGGCGGCTGCTACAATGGCCACCATTTGCAGCCACAGCAGCCTGGCTGCAGCCAGAACTCCGGCTGTGGACGGCCCCGGCCAGCAGCTCTGTGGAGCCACCGTGGAGCAGAGCCGGCTAGGGAGGATTCCGGGGGGAGGGACGGAGTGCCTCCCCCTCACCACAGATGCCCCTGCGCAGAGCCAGGTAAGGGATTCGTACATCCCTAACCGTACATCCCACCCGAAATGCAGCCACATCCATGCAAGGAACCACTGACATCACTATTTGGTTTTGACTATGACTCTACTTTGGTATTGTATGTCCCCACAAAAGGGAAAGCTGTCATTCTCCTCTCCTCAACGCATCATGACATGGTGGTGCTTGAGGAGTCCAAAAAGCCAGATACAGTTGCACATTACAATGCCATCGGCACAATGCCAGGTTGTGTAGATAACCTTGACCGCCTTGTGACGAACTACATCTGTAAGCATAAAATTAACAGGTGGCCAATGATGCTTTTTTTTAATATGCTGAATATTTCAGCCATAGCCAGCTATGCGCTGTGGGTCCACACACATCCTCGGTGGGAGAGTAAAGTGCCAAAATGGAGAAGGCCTGTTCTTCACAGCTCTCGGGAAAGAACTGATATGTCTTGAGGTGCAGCAAAGAGTGCAAGACATGCCAAATCTTAGTGCGAACATCAGGTCTGATCCACGTGCTCTGCATTGTGTACACGAACTTTACCTCCACCTGTACAACCCTCTGGATCAAAAGGATGCTGTAAGTTCTGTGCTAGAGCAGTAGATAAACCCCCCCACCGGACCATGCATCCCACTCAAGATGCAGCCGCATCCATGCAGGGAACCACTGTCATCACTATTTGGTTTTGACTATGATTCTACTTTGGTATCATATCTGTCCCCCCAAAAAGCTTGGATGTATTCTCCTCTCCTCAGCACATCATGACATGGTCATGTGGCTCCAAAAAGCCATATATAATTGTACATTACAATGCCACCAGAAGTGGGTGGATAGCCTTGACCACCTTGTGAGGAACTACATCTCTGGGAAGTTTGTTTGTAAGGAGCACTGCATCCCTGAAGTGAACTGCTCTTTGAGCCAGTACAAACAATGGCCTTTCATAGGGGATATTTGCCTCACCAGAGGCAGCTTTGTGTATGGGGTAGAAAAATGACCCCAAAGATGAACAACGCTAGTGTTCAAAAATTATATATGTGTTTGATCCCAGTTCATGCCAGTTTGTGTTAGTGTTCTGCCATTTTTGGTTCAAAAACATTGTTTGAACTGTTTCTAACAGAATTTTTTTTAAAAGATGTTTGAAGATTCAGAAATGTTGCTGTTTATTCTATGTGCAAAAAATGGGGCATTACTGTGTGTTCAAAACAAACATTCCACCTTATGTGATTGTGTGTTTTCTGGATCTGGATGTTATGGTATTGTTAAATACACTTCATTATTATGAATAACAACAACAAAAGTGGTCTTGTAGGACTTTTTATACCCCCAAATGTGTTGGAATTCAGGTTGGGGTCCAAAAAGACCCCAAATACATTTGTTACATTTTTCTAGAGACCAGATGAGGGCTAAAGGTGCTATCAAAGTCCTGCACCCTATCTCCACAATGGGTCTAGCACCTTGGATGGTGCCTTTAGAGGCCTGGCTGGTTCTAACTAAAACCCAGAATGGAATACCCCCCCTCCGAAACTGGAGCCACCGGCCTCCACTGGAAACCACAGCACCTCAGCCACCTCTCAACAAAGAGATAAGCTCAACCCCCATGCCAAACAGATTCTAAAGTACCCTGAGTATGAGAGAGGAAAACTGAAGCCTCTTCTGTGAAGGAAGAAAACTAGCAGGAAACTGGAGGGCATATTTCAGCACGGCAGTATATGCAACACATAAAAGTAATGAAAATGGGCTCTAGTTAACCTATTGTTTGCAAGCATTTTGATGTATAGCAAATGGCAGCTTGTATAGTGGCAGCTTGCATGGAAATAACCCATGTCAAGAAGAATAATGACGTAATGGCTGGCACTATGTATTCTGGAACTCCTGTGGATGACTTATTATGTAGAGACTGTTTCCAGCTTCCTCTATAGGCCTCTTCAGACATTCAATAAGCACATAAATGGGGAGCAGGGCCACACCATTTAGCCTTTCCCCCTGTTATCTGTGTGTATAGCATGAATGGCTACAGGGAGGAATCCAGAGGAGGCTGGTGAATCCGATTATGGTGGAACAAAGATTCCAGTCTGGGTTTTAGTTACAACCAGCCAGAAGTCTAAAGGAGCTGTACAAGGTGCTGGGCCCATTTTGGGGATAGGGTCTAGCACCTTAGATAGCTTCTTTAGACTTCTGACCGGTTGTAATTAAAACCCAGACTGGAATCTTTGTTCCACTATAATTGGATTCACCAGCCTCCCCTGGTAGACTCCCTTGAGCTGTACACATGAAGTGTACACATACAGCTGTACAAATATTCAGGATCCCTGATCAGGCAGGGTTCCCAATCATGTGGAGCCTTTGCGTGAATGGGTGTACATCCAAAGGGACCCTCCCTAGAGACATTCACATCATATGCACAGATGCCAGGGGGTGGGACTCATTGGCATAGCCCTATTCCACACTCATATGCTGACTAAATGTATGGGTGTCCTGTCTGATGTAATGCACAGCAGGGTGGGTCATCTTCACTTTGAAGGGAGGCACAGCTTGCTTGCTTGAGAGTTCTTTGTTCCAGTGAAACAACCATTAAACTAATTGCCTGAATAAAGACTGCAGGAGCAAAACCAGACTCAGATTATCCATAAAGGTAGTGAAGGCGTAAAAGAATGGAAGCAACATTTCTTAAGTCAGAATCATCAGCCGAGAGAATAAAATAACTATAGATCTATTAGGGCACCAGTTAATTAAAAATTTTATTAAGCACAAGGATTATGGAAATTAAGGGGAGGAACAAAATTCATTTAGGGAATTATATATAAAGTGAATGCTAAGAAGAAGTAATGTTGAAAGGGAGTAGTTTTCTGGCAGTACATGTTTGGGCATACAATTTCAGCACTTTCAGGTTGGACAGCAGCTCATCAGAGCTGCCTTTCAGATAAGCACAAGCACTTCTCATTTTCCACTGTGGGTGTTTGCTTGGTTCTCCATAAGTAGAGCTTTAAAGGAAAGGGGGTGTTTCTTGAGGGAACTGAGAGGCTTAGCACAATATTTTCCACAAAGCTAACCCCTCTCTTATCATCACAGGAAGGAGGCTCTTGAGGGCTCCCATTATCAGCAAGTTTGGTTAAAATCCAGTTAAAGATTTCCTCTCAATTTCAATGAAAATGCTGTTCAGACCCTGTAATGGTGGTTGAGCCCTCATCAAAATAAGCCATCCTAGGTCAGAGTCCCTCTTCCCTACTGGTTCTTCCATTCCTTCTTCACAGCATGAATGGTAAGATTACCATAATAGCATGCTATCCCCGGGAATGCATCTCAGCCATTGTGTTGCTTTTCAGATTACTGTACAAAGAAGGAGGAAATTCAAAAGCTACATAGCCTGCTGAATCCCTGAGGAAATACTCTTGCATCTGACAAGTCTTGAAATCTGCTTTGGAGTTCTTCTGTCTTCTGTTGAACTTATCAGCTCTAATAAATTTGCACATACCTTTGGGCACAAATATCTGGAGAAATTGTTGTTTTATTGTTTCTAACGTCCCATAAATTCCCATTCTTCTAGGAGTAGAGAGAGGGGTTGTAACATATGTGATCAGAATATCTCCCCCTGGTCATAAGAAATAATCTAACTTGGCCAGGGGATAGAGCTTTCAGCTGCCTCAACAATGGGGACATATTCCTTCTTCTTTCCCTAACACCCACCTCTTTGCAAAAGAGTTTGCACACTTTTGTAAAGGAATGCAAAAGAATTGTGGTGGGACTTGTTTTGCAGAGAATGAAAATGTTCATGAAACTAGGGATGGATAATTTCTGGTCAGTGTCACTTTCACATATATTCACTCATAAACCCATCCCATACTATTTTCACACTAATATGCATTGTATAGAATATTTTCCCTTCAAAATATGAATTTTTAGACTCTTTTTGTCGAGCCAAAAACTGTGTCAGGACACCCAGGAAGATGAAAGCTGGTGGCCAACTAAATTCTGATTTGTACATTAGTCCAGGAGGTGTGAATCAAGTCAGTGTGCATCCAAATTCACAAAAATCTGATTTCTCAAGTATCCCTACGTGAGACATCCTTCCTTCTCCATTAAGATCAACATGACACTCAAACTGACAATAATATCACTCTGGCCAATGCCTCAAATACCCTCTTGAGAGCTGATGGGTGGGGGATGATAGTAGTTGTAGTCCAATGCACCTTGAGATCACCAGGTCGGGGGAAACTGCTCCATTTATTTTGTTGTCACAGGCATGCCTGAAGCATCCTCCTTCTGCATCTATAGGGATGACTGCTTCAGGTGAGGCTGTTACCATGGAAGCCCTGGCAAGAGGAATTTTAAAATGTTCCACACCTTGATAAGATAAGATGTAGAGCTAGCTGAGAACTAACTGAGCTAAGCGACTGAAGAATTCTCAGAAAAGTAACTGCTTTGGTGTGAGCCTGCAGGAAGCTCTTGCCATCAGTGCCAACACAACTGGGCTAGATGGACCGACTCAGTACAAGGCAGCTTCCTATGTCCCTGTGATCTAGCTTCTCTGGGAAAGGGGTCAGAGGAAACTTCCACTGCCAGCCAATACTCACACTGGTTTGTTGTCAGGGAGCTAAAGAGTATGAGTAGCCTTCACTCGGGTTCTGGAGGAAACAGTTGTCCACGCTGTGCTTTACTCATTTGGAGGGTAGTGGGGATAGTTGAGAAAACTGTTTCAGTTAATTTTTTATAAGAATTGACACAACATTTGCACATTTCTTCATATTCAGGACAGGGAAAAAAAGAGATTTCAAAAAATAAATGTGACAGAAACCAAAACTGACATTCATCTGTCCAGGCCTGGGGCTTTGAGTGCTTAGCTCTTAAAAGTCTGGGTTTCAGTCCCTGTGTATTCATCCATGTTTACCTTTGCTGTTTGAAAACAGAGAATTTTCTTTCTTTCTTTTCATTCAAAGGAGCTGAATAGTGGGAGATCTGAGACAGACAAGAGGAAATACATGCAGCACAATTAAACTATGGAATATGCTACCACAAGATGTGGTGAGGGCCACAAGCTTAGATGGCTTGAAAAGAGAATCACACAAAGTCAGAGGGGATATGGTTAACAATGGCTACAAGTCATGATGGCTATATGCTATCTCCAGGATTAGACGCCCCATACCAGTCACTGGGAAACAACTAGGGATGTCAGAGAATTCTGCCAAGGACTGAAATAGGATCAAATTCCCTTCAGTCCATGCCACAGAATCCTCTGCGGAATGGCACCATGAGGTCCTGCAGAGCCAGCAGTCATGCGGCTTTTTTTTCGTCATCTGCAAAGAGTTGTGAAATTTTCATGAATAAAAACGCAGAGTAGTATGTTCCGATAATACGTACATTTAAAAAAAAATGAATTGTGCTCACCGCCTTGTTTGTGGGTGTTCTTTTTAAATTGAAATCCTCCGTCTCCGTTTACTTTCAGCCAAAACACTTCCTCTTCCTAGGGGCTTCCCAAAAGAAGGCTGTCTTAGGTGTGCCTGAGCGATAAACTCTTTTTTTAAAGCAACGCTGTTTTAAAGAAAGAAAAAACCTTTTAAAATGACCATGCCGGTCCTGGAGTGGCATGGTCATTTTAAAAAGTTTTTTCTTTCTTTAAAACAGCATTGCTTTAAACAGTTTATTGCTCAGGCACACCTAAGACAGCCTTCTTCTGGGAAGCCCCTAGGAAGAGGAAGTGTTTTGAAAGTAAACAGAGATGGTGGATTTCAATTTTTTTTTAAAAAAAATACATAAATATTAACGAAAAACAGCAATTCTTATGGAAGTTATGCAGACTCATGGAGATGGTTTTCGGTACAGATTTATCTTAGTAATTTTTGGAGCAGAAAAAGAAGAGGAGAATTCCGGGGGCTTGTGAATGGTGGAACGGAGCACGGCCACAAACTGTGGAAGTCAAGCAGTACAGAAGGTGCACAATTTGTACATCTCTAGAAACAACAGTGGGAGAGGGTTATATTGCCCTCATGTCCTGCTTATAAGTTTCCCATAGGCATCTTGTTGGCCATGGTGAGAAAGAGGCAGTCATTTGGTCTGATTCAGCAGGGCTCTTCATATATTTTTATAGGAGGGGAAGTGTGGGGGGGCAGGTGTGTGGAGGCAATTAGGATTTTTAAAAAAAGAAAAAAAGGAAAACAAAACATAAAATCTAACTAGAAAAAACTGAACTTCAAGGAGTTTGAGGAACACCTCTCTCTCAACCAAAACACAGGATCAGTCTGGGAGATTGTGAGTATCTTCCTGCAGGCCAAGTAAAAGACTGGAGGTAGGAGAAGGTACAGTCCAATATGTTAAGCCTACCCTCTATACTTCTGGAGAGGGCTCACCCCTGAACAATATGTGAAGTAGCTCTGAGGGTGCTGTTGCACTCATGTCCTGCTTGTGGGTTCCCAGCCAACAACTGGTTGGCCTCTGGGTGGACAGAATGCTGGACTAGATGGACTTTTGGTCTGATCCAGCAGGGCTCTTCTTATGTTCTTATGAAGTAATTTATATAATCATTTGAGTAAAGCAGAAATTGATTTGTTGCCCTCTGAGTGGTCCATCTTAAATTGACCACCAGGAGGGAAGATTCCTAATGACACCGTATATATTTTTCTCCACGTTTTTAACTCTTGTCAGCATATGCTCCAGTCAATATGTTCTCCTGGTACTGCTGACTAAACCAGCCCACATAGGTTAAGCAAAAACCCACCCAAAGATTGAGGAAGTGAGGCAAATGTTTGGCAGGGGTGGGGGCAGTTCTGAGCAGAGCTACTTACTGTTTGACATGGATTGGTGAATGACAGAAGTTAGTGATTCTGGTTCAGTCTTTTCCTTCTCCTACCTCTGGAATTCTAAAGAGATCTCTTCATGTGCCCTGGGCTGTTCATGCAGCTCAGTCTGAGTGTGGAAGCAGGCATTCCCAGATTGAGAGCTAGTTCTCAGACAAGTTATATTTTCCACCTTTATATTCCTTTATATTCAAAAACTCTGGATTGCATTTCTATAGTTAGGCTGTAATCCTATACACATCTGGGAGTAAGTTCCATTGAACCTAATGGGGCTTACTTCTGAGTAGGCATGTATAGGATTGCATTGTTTGCGGTGTTAATTATCCAGACAAGTCCATCATTCCAAATATAAACAAACACACATACCACTGATGAGAAAAGGTATGCTTCTAAAATTATCTTTGCCCTTAAAAATCATGGCAAACTACACTAAAGTAACAATATGTAAATAGCCTTGCAGTTCAATTCTTTATAAGGTTCTGGTACTTAAATGCATGCAACATATGTAGGAACAGATGCTAGCTCTGCCATTGTGACGTTGCATGTAAATGCAGGAAAATTGGCATTTCAATTTCAAACAAGGTACATGAGTAAAAGACAATCTTGAAAAAAAAATTATTTACTAAGTGGGTAACCTGTAAGGGCTGCAAGAATGACCAGTTCATTATAAGGGCAAGCAGATGTCCCCCTGCTTTTTATTATTATACTCCTGACAATCAGATGTACCCTACATTCTGCTCTGCCTACCTTCTTGTTTACCTTGGAGAATGCCTATAATTAATTTAAGAATTGATGCTTGTGTAGTTTGCCACAGTTTTCAAGTCACACCTTTCTCTCTCTCTTTACAGGTGACCAGTGTACACCAGTGCATTAAGGAATGTCAATGCAACTGTGTGATTATATCACAATCCCCTTTTACACTTTGATTAAATCAGTGCACACATGTTGAGATATGTATGTTGATTAAGTCACAGTACAAAACAGAACGTTGATGGGATCATGTTATCCTATATTGAGATTGATTTTTGCCCTGTGACTTATTTTATTTATTCATTTGATCAATACATCATCCAACAAAAATATGTGCTTTCGAACTTTGGTAACCTGTTAATAGGGAGCGGGGATGTTTGCCACAGTTTTTGGTCCATGGCATATCCACTGATCTGAAGAAAGTCCAGAAATCAAAAAGAGAAGAATGGAGAGATTCTGACTGAGACAATTTCATAAGTATCCCTAATTAATTGTGATTGACCACACAATGTGCTGATTGAGTCCATATTGTCACTATAGATTTATATTGATGCCATTGGCGCCAAGCTTATTTGCAACAGAGGGCTGTGTCATGTGTAAGTGCCATTTGGGACAACAATACTTTTCATCTACTAATTCTGCATTTCATTTCTGTGTTGCCACTGCCATGAGTATTTACCTCTTTGGTATCAATTTACCTCTAGATGTGGTGGAAGAGTTAATTCACCACTGAGCCAGTCTCCTGTCACGCTACCTTATGACTACTTGGCAAAACTCTATTATTACAAGGCTGAGCCAAATGGATTCAAGCTCTATACCAAAACTTCAAGTTCTATACCAAAAGCTGACATTTCAAGTACTGAAAAGATTTATCCCAAAGAGCAGAATGGCTGAAAAGCAGATGGTAAAAGGTTGTCACAGAGAGGAAGGCCAGGATCTCTTCTCAATCATCCCAGAGTGCAGGACACAGAATAATGGGCTCAAGTTACAGGAAGCCAGATTCCGGCTGAACATCAGGAAAAACTTCCTGACTGTTCAATAGGGATGTACGAAAGTCACTTACCGTTTTGCGGATCTGCTTCGTGGGGGGGGGAGGTGCTCCGTCCCTCCCCCCAGAATCCTCGATGGGGGGGGAGGCGCTCCGTCCCTCCCGCCAGAATCCTGCCAGGCCGGCTCCACTCCGCAGGGATTTTGCAGAGCCGCTGGCCGGCTCCGCCGACAGCTGGACATCCGGCTGCTGGGCAGCAGGGATGCAAATGGCAGTGGCCGTAGCCATCACCATTTGCGTCCCTGTACTTTACCATGATAGGCTACGTAAATATTTACGTAGCCTATCACAGGAAAGTAAAAAAAAAAAAAAACACGTACGCAAATAGCAGCTGCTACGGTAGGCTAGAACAGCTAAAAATAGTGAATATTTTTACGTAGGCTAGAACAGCTAAAAATAGTGAATGCAAATGGCGGCCGCCGTAGCTGCCGCCATTTGTGTACACTGCGTACACAGCCAGCCACGGCCAGCTGAGACCAGCTGCCCCGCCACCCCCGCCCCCGCTGCAACTGCCGCCCCCGCCGCCGCTGCACCTGCCACCTCCGCACCTTCCGCCGCTGCCTCCGCCGCCGCACCTGTCGCTCCCGCCACCCCTGCCGCTGCACCTTCTGCCGCCGCTGCCGCACCACTGCTGCCGCTGCCCCTGCCGCCGCCCCTTCCGCCGCCGCACCTGTCGCCCCCTCCACCCCCACCACTGCACCTTCTCCACCCCGCCGCCCCTGCTGCCACCACCCCTGCCACCACAACTTCCGCCCCCGCCACCACCCCCGCCGCCCCTGTCGCCCCCGCCACCCCCGCCGCTGCACCTTCCGCCGCCGCCACTGCACCGCCGCCCCTGCCGCTGCCCCTTCCACCGCCGCACCGCTGCTGCATCTGCCCCAGGTAAGTGCCATCCCAGGGGGTTCCATGGGGCGGGCTGGGGGGCAGGAGGCCATTCCGCCACGGATTCCAGGGGGCTGAATGCACTGGCATCCAGCGTCACTGGAATCTGTGGTGGAATTCTCCGCCATCCCTACTGTTCAAGCAATACGACAATGGAACCAATGACCTAGGGAGTTAGTGGGCTCTTGCACACTGGAGGCCTTCAAGATGAGGCTGGACAGCAATCTGTCAGGGATGCTCTGACTTGGATTCCTGCATTGAGCAGGGGGTTGGACTTGATGGTTTTGTAGGCCCCTTCCAACCCTACCATACTATGATTCTATTATCCTTTTCAATCAAACTGTCTTGACAAAAGCACTTCACCCTCTGGACAAATTGGAAGAGATGCCACTAGGCTCGGCATATGTCTGTATTTGCCTTTTGTGAAGTGGCGACTGCAAAGGCAAATGCACCCATTTGTGGACTCCGTCTATCCTGTTTTTTGACAAGAATTTACTGCACTCCAGTGGATTGTGCTTCCCATAGTGCATGGCCATGTTAACCTCATCAAAGCAGTTACAGCAACCACTTTAAGGGTTGAACTATCTAGGGATACAGGTAGTATAGACTACTTGGAGCAGTTGCCAAGAGGGAAAAGACAGTCCTCAGCATAGTGCTACAAGCAAGGCAAACTGCTTTACTCCTATGTGGGTATCTTCTCTGAAAGATGGCTGAAATGGAGGACCTTTCCTTGGTAGTGTGGAGGTTGGGGAAATCACCAAGCATCTCTTTAAAGAGCATCACTTTGCTGGCAGTAATTTGCTTGGGGTCTGAAGAGGAAAGGGATCCAAGCCATTTACTTTCTGAGTAACCCAGTACTTACTGGTGGCATAACTCCACATAATAAATAAATAGTATTTTTACAACGTGGCAGTTACGACAGAGAATACCCATGTGACTTTAACTTATGCATCATCTATTAAATCAACATTCCTTAAGGAGTGGGGACACCCTTTCAATTATTCCTAATAATTAGTCCTAGTAACAAGTAGTACATCTAGTACACATTGCTGGTAGTTCTACAATCAGTCCAGGGCAGTTTTAAAAAAATGTATCAAAGACCAGCTTCATCATTAAGATTTCTCATGAAAGTGACAAAAATGTCACTGGAGAATGCAGAAGGAATTCTATTGCTCTTGTTCTTTGAGACACCATCAGCAAGCAAGCAAGCAAGCAATAAATACTAGTCTCATTAAATATTTGTGTGTGGCTTTACCCTGCCAGTCGAGAATATAAAACCTGCAATATTGCTTCTCTTGTTGGAAGTGGAAAGAAAACTTCAGTGATGATATTAGTGAAGGCTTCAGTAGTGTCAACTTAAAATGTAATTAAAAAGGAATGTTGTATTAATTAGAAAGCTCCCCAGTTAATATTGCAATACATAAAAGCACTAATACGAATGACAACAGAACTCAACGATTAAGTGGGAACAAAATACACTTTGCAAATTGCATATGAAACTGTACATAAAATGATTCTGTGTCATTAACATTTCATACCCTACTATGCACTATATTTAACCCATGAGAAAAATGAAGTATAGCCCATTAGAAGGCACTCAACCAGAAAATAATCACTCAATATAGTAAAAACTAAGGCTGCATAAATTATGTCTCTTGTTAAAGAGGTTTAGCATGTACCATATACCAAACTTCCACCCTGTTTCACTTGTGCTGATTTTCAGCTTTTAAATACAGGGGCTCCTTCTGTATAGATATTTATTTAAATAGCATTAACCAAGGGACCTCTTCATTATGTTCACTCCTTTAACACATGATGGATGGATGCAGTGGTCTGAGATCTCTTCCCCCATGCCTTTCCTGATCAGCACAAGAGATGTCTTTAATTTGGTATGAGGCTCCCTGTCAATTCAAAATAATTAGCCAAGGCCGAGAAGAAGCCAAGGCTGGAATCAGTCCCTAGATATATATACAATAGGCCAAGTTTTTTCACTTTCTGAGCAAAACAGGTTGGAAGCAGACACTGATTATTAAAGCAATGCTAATGTGTGAGCTGCTTTAATCCAAACATTATACAACTGGATAGCATCTTCTAGTCAAACACATCCTGACAGCATTGGAAAAAAATCCATCAAACTTTTGTATCAGTCAGTCTTCCGCAGCTCCATGCCTCTAGGTGTTCCTCAACCATAGTGAAATGTGAATTGGCATGTGGTGTTTCAGGGCCTTATCCCTCCTACACCTAGTGAAAAATCAATGGGTTTTTCCATGTATTCTATAGGTTCAGTTATACTTCTGTTGGAATGTTGTTGTTGTTGTTTTTTAAAAAAGCCATGTACATACAGTTCTAGGGATTAAAGAGACCCTGCAAAAGTGCAAATGTTGTTTAAGGTGCAATCCTATGTATATACACAGAAAAAAAAATCCTACAACTCCCAGCATCCTTCCAGGCAACCATGCTGGCTGAGGCATACTGGGAATTATAAGAATTTGTTCTGTCCAAACATGCGTAGGATTGCCCCCTTAGTTACTCTGCAACTCTACAGATGCTTAGAGCAGAACGTACCTGGTCTTTCCATTTCTTGTGAGCACAGAGGATTTTAAAAAAATGCTTTTTGTCTATTTCCATAACAGATCAATAACTCAGTTTCCTTACCATCAACACAAATGGTGTTAGGGGTCATTAGTTCCCCACAGGTTTACAACACTCCTTTACAAATCTGATTTTTACAAACATTTTTCCCAGTTTGAACTTTCCTTGTAACCCAGCAAAACTGGGTCATAGTTATCATTTTGTGCAATACTTACTAATTTGGGTTTAGTAAGTATTGCAACCCCTATTGTGACCCCAACTCCATCAACAGATGTTTGCAAGCAACCTGCAACCTCACCCTATACATATGTCAAGAGAACAAACTACAGATGTAGCGAGATGCGCTCTCAAACTTTCAAGCGAGAACCTTTAGTTGACCACTTTCCTTTGTTTGCAGGAAGATCTTTGTAAAATCTGTTGTTGATGGCTGCCCTCAGATGTCTTTGTAATCAGCCAGTCCCTGCTGCTCAAAACCTAAGCTAGAGAGATTCTTTCTTAGCAATATATCAAGATGACAAACCATAAAAGGAATGTGGTTTGGTGTGGTGAAGACACACAGAAAGATTTGGAAATCTAGGTTCCAAAAGTAGATTCTGGGAGCCATTGTGTTTTCTGCCTCTTGAAAGAATGGGTTTTAAACAATGATGTTACCAGCGATTACTCTGGAACATTATTCTGGTTTACACACATTGCCTCATTGCTGAGTCCAACCATAACTGTTGAATGAAATTCCTGTAGTTCTACCACAGTCTTCTAGTTCTAATCCTCCTGATTAATAAAGAAGATATCAGTGTTAGGTGGTATTTAAAGACTAGGGAGAAATCCAAAATGGATTCAAATAACCAGATTTCTATGAATTCAACTCACAGATTCTGCAGTGGACTAGTAACTTCCAAGTCCTGCAGATTCTGTGGACTTGTGGGCTGGGTTTTGTTGGTTGTTTTTTTTTTTAACCTTCTGGAACTGTGCATAAATTTAGTCATATAAAAATAAGGAAGCTACTGGAAAATATGCTAATATATGCTAATATATGCTAATATACAAGCCACTTTAAAATACACACACACACATTTTATATATGTCTGATCTCTCTTCAGCCTCCACTGTGTAGCACTCTTGTGTATGTTCTGCTCATTGATTGTATGGTCAGCTAAGAAAAATATGCAGAATGTTACACATCAGTGATGGTTATGGAAACTGCAGCAGACTTTTTTTGCATATTTTTTTCTGAGTAGCAGAAAAAACTCTGATTCTGTCAATGAATGGGTAACAAAATGACAATCCACAAAAAACACATGGAATGGATTAAACAAAATCCATACATCCCTATTAGAGGTGGATTCAGTTTCCCCTAATTCTTGGCCTGTGTTCTGCAACTCACTCAAGTTGATGAAGGAGAGAACTCTGGAAGTGTGATAATAGGATTAAGATTGAACAAGGAACTGGGCACATAGATAAAGCAGTTAACAAGCTCTGAAACCAGATGGCAACAGCATCTAAAGCAACCCGTTATACTGAAATTGAATTACTAATGTCTGTTTTGTGGCTATGAGAGGGAAAGGATGGATTCTGTTCCCCACTTTAAAAGGAAGCAGTCAATGTTCAAATTATGAGGAAAAGGTAAGGGGGTTTAATAAAATCCATGAAACCTACCCCTGACTTCTCCCCTCAGTTTTGGCCAAATCATGCTCCCCATAGCCTACTAAAAACAGTAGCTAATGGAGCCATCACAGATGGTAAGGATGCTGTAATTCAAGCACTGGAAGCAGATACAGAGCACCTGAAATAACTGATCTTCCACAAGCTAGTTGACCATAGGGATGGGAGAACCAAGGCTGTCTGAGCTCACCAAAATTCTCTGAACTTCACTTCAAAGCTTGATTCAGCTAACTCCCATTTTCCTTTGCATCAGTTTCTCAATTTGTTAAAATGGGGAAAGTGCAATTGCAAATGGGGAAAGTGCTTTTTTCTGTGCTCATTTTTTCAAAAATACGCTTCCCTCCAGTGACTAATGCATGAAAATGCACATTTTTAAGTGCATTTCAAAGTGTGCATTAAAAAAGAAACACACATTTTTCAAACGTGATTGCAAGTTCGGGACTTGCACATTCAGGAGTTTCAGGAAACCTTTCCTGAAAAAATGTGCTCCCATTCATCTTTGCAAACACAGCATGTTCAGATTATTTGCAAACTGAAATGAAATTCTTGTACATCCCTAGTTGACCAGGACTGGAGTCCTTTGCAAACTTACTTGGCAGCAAATTTCTTCGGACTGTGAAATATTTATTTTCAAGTAAACATGTGTAGGACAGGGCTACATGGCTGGAAGGATACTTGTTGAAGCCCTCTGTCATTCATCAGAGGTAATATTAACAGCCCCATGGAATTTAAAACAAGAAAAACAAAAATTAATTTTAACACTCCATGCAGGAACTATAAATTACCACTAACAGTATCTTATAGTTGTGTACTCCTAACTAATTAACCTTATTTTTGTGTGTGTGTGGTACATCATGACAAGAAAGGGGAAACCAATATCAGGCATACATATAACATTTAAACTAGCCCACCTGGCTTGTATACTTATGTCAGTTATTTGTGGCCTAAAAGGAGGAAGGCAGGAACATCAGCCTGCTCACCCAGAAACAGTTCTTACTAACTAAGGGTGCCCAGCTGGGTGGCTATTCGCAATGCTGTCTATTTTATATTCTTCCTAAGAATGGCATATCATATATGCAGGCACAGAGGCCCCAATCCAGCTAAAGTTAAGCGTGACTAAATCCCAATAAAATCAATGGAATGTGTTAGTCACAATTGATTGCTTTCAGTGGGGTTTACAGTGAACATATGGCCCAGCTGCCATAGACCAGCTCAGACTATTTGTCCATCTAGCACTTTATTGTCTACTCTGAATGGCAGCAACTCACTGGGATCTCAGGCAGAGGTCTTTCCCATCACGTGCTACCTGAATTTTTTTAAACTGGAGATCTAATAGATTGAACCTGGGCTGTTCTGTATACCAGGCAGAGCCTCCATCAGAGAGCTGAGACACATCCTCAGTGTAAATAATCGTAAGCGTACTGACTCAGAAATAAGACCAGTGGAGGCTGGTGGCTCCAATGACATAGGGTGGTGAACCTGCTCTGGGTTTCAGTCAGAACCAGCCAGACCGCTAAAGGAGCTATCCAAGGTGCTGAACTCCTTTAGACTTCTGACTGGTTCTGACTAGGATGTATGGACTGTATAAAATTTGCTCCATCTGTGTTTCATGGATCGTCAGCTGACTTTTGTTCCTCTGTCTGCCCACAGAGGGATGCAAATATTTTTTTCATCATGCGGAAAATGTGTGCGCTCTGAAGGGATCGAGAAACCAGACAGTGTGTTCCTAGCCAAGCCAAAAATGCTACTACCATGCTCCTGAAAGCTGCAACAAACCGTGTAGGCTGGGAGACCCAGCCTGATTGAGAGGAAAAGAAGATATTGCAGTGGCTGTCTTCAAAAACAGCGAGACCTGCATAGCTGGCTGGCTGATGCTGTAAGTGATGTTACAACTGCAAACTAAGACTGTTTTCCTGTTTGAGACCCCAGCAGAAAAGGGCTGACCTGAGTCATTTGTCGCCCCTGACAAAGCAAAGATTTGGCTGCCCTGTACCTCATCATGTCTTGTTTCGAACTTGGGATTTACAAATACAAACAAACTGTGAAGCTTTACTTTTAAGTTTCTGCAAATCACCCACCGCCGCCTCCCGAAGGAGATTGACGGCTGTGTAAAGAATGCAAGTATAAGGCGACCCCCTTCTCCCTGCAGCATCCTGAGTTTCGGCACTTTGTTTCTGTGTGCCAGGTTGAGGGAGGAGAAGGGTGGGTATGTCGTGTTGTGAATCCCTGGCTAGCCTGTCTACTGATAGATAGCCCCAAGAGTTTTTCTCCTCACTCAAGCCTCAGTTTTCTTAGTTTGAGAAGCATTGAAAAGTTCAATTGTTTTTCCCTTGCCGCTAAGAGCTGTGCAGTTCAAAACTGCCCCATAACCCTAAGTTTACTTTTGCAAAGGGGAGGGGATCATAGCCAATTATAGTGTGTAAAGCCTAGGGATGCATGAAAATCACTTACCTGGTCTCGCAGCTTCCTTCGCGGTGCGGGGGAGGCGCTTTGCTGCTCCCCCCGAAGTTCAGGCCGGGGGGCGAGGCTTCCCTCCTCGCCCGGCCGAAATTCAGGCCGGGGGGGAGGCTTCCCGCCTCGCCCGGCCAAAATTCAGGCTGGGGAGAAGCGCCCCGTCTCCCCGGCCGCGAACTTCAAAAGAAAAAAAAACAAAACGCCCCTGTGATAGGCTACGTAACGATTAACGTAGCCTATCACGGCTAGATCTGCAAAGTCAGCCATGATAGGCTACGTTAATCGTCATGTAGCCTATCACGGGTGACTTTGGGGGAAAAAAAAAGCGCGTACGCAAATGGTGGCCCCCATAGGGAGCCACCATTCGCGTTCTTTATTTAGTCCCTGTAGCAAATATTTAGTCCTGTAGCAATGCTATTTGCGTTGCCCTTATTTTCCCCGTAGTCTACGTAAATCTTTATGTAGACTACAGCAACCAAATAAGGAACGTGAATGGTGGCTCCCTATGGGGGCCGCCATTATCCGTACGCGCGTGTTTTTTTTTTTTTTAAACCGGCTGCTGCCGCAGCCACTTCCAGTTTGTTTGTTTTTTTAAAAGACATGATAGGCTACGTGAATGTTTACATAGCCTATCATGGCTGACTTAAAAAAAACAACAACAACGCACGTACACAAATGGCGGCTGCCACTTGTGTTCCCCTTATTTTTGCCGTCTTAGTCTACGTAAATCTTGACATAGACTAAGACGTGCCAAAATAAGGAACACAAATGGCGGCTGTGGCCGCCGCCATTTGCGTACGCGCGTTGTTGTTGTTTTTTAAAGTCAGCCGTAATAGGCTACATAAACATTTACATAGCCTATCACGGCTGACTGCGGGGACGCAAACGTTTGCGTCCCTGCTAGCCAGTAGCCAGATGTCCGGCTGCTGGTGGAGCCAGCTGGCGGCTCTGCAGAATCCCTGCGGAGCACAGCCGTCCGGCCAAGATTCCAGAGGGGGGGAGGAACAGAGCGCCTCTCCCCCATCCAGGATTCCGGGGGGAGGGATGGAGCGCCTCCCCCCCCCATCAGCATAATCCACGAAAGGTAAGTGATTTTTGTACATCCCTACCAACTAGACCCATTGAAAGCTTAGAAGCACTGGTAATGTTTTTGCAAGCTCCATAGTTAGACAGTCACTTCCCCTCAGTCAGCAATCTCTGAGCAACCAAGCCGGGATAGTGTGAGGGGAGGCGAGTAAATTTTTAGAGTGAAGAAGTGTTAAGAGAGCGAAAATTAGGGATGTACGAAACTCACTTACCTTTTCGCGGAACCTTTTGTGGTGGGGGGGAGGTGGTCCGTCCCTCCCCCTGGAATTCTCGACGGGGGAGGAGGCGATCCAGTCCTCCCGCCCGGAATCCTTGATGGCCGGCTCCGGGCCGTCCGCAGCCGGATTTCCGGCCGTGGACGGGCTGCTGCGGACACAAATGGCGGCCGCCATAGTGGCCGCCATTTGCATCCAGCCAGGCAGCCGTGATAGGCTACGTAAGAATTTACGTAGCCTATCACGGCTAACCCCCGCCCCAAAAAACCCAGCATACGCAAATGGCGGCGGCTACAGCAGCCACCATTTGCGTTCCCTATTTTTCGCCGATTTATCTTACGTAAATATTTATGTAAGTTAAAACGGTGAAAAAAAGGGAACGCAAATAGCGTAGTGGGCGCTATTTGCATTCCTTTATTTTTCGCCGTTCTAGCCTATGTAAATATTTACGTAGGCTAGAACGGCGAAAAATAAAGGAATGCAAATAGCGCCCACTACGCTATTTGCGTTCCCCTTTTTTTCACCCTATTATCTTATGTAAATATTTACATAAGATAAATTGGCGAAAAATAGGGAATGCAAATGGCGGCCGCCGTAGCCGCCGCCATTTGCGTAAGCTGGGTTTCTTGGGGCGGGGGTTAGCCGTGATAGGCTACGTAAATTCTTACATTTGCGTACTCTGGGGTTTTTTTGGGGGGGGGGGGTTTAGCCATGATAGGCTACGTAAATTCTTATGTTGCCTATCATGGCTGCAAGGATGGCAGTGGCGGCGGCAGCAGCCTGGCTGCAGCTAGCCAGGTGACCAGCCACCTCTGCTGCCACCGCTGGCAGAGCCACCGCCACCACCGCTGCCACCGCTGCATCCTCCCCACGTAAGTACCGTCCTGGGGGGATTCTGTGGGGGGGCGGGGGGCAGAAGGCTGTTCCGCCACGGATTTCGGGGGGGGCAAATGCACTGGCATTCGGCCTCACTGAAATCCGTGGCGGAATTCTCCGCCATCCCTAACTGTATGGCAGGCTGAGTTTGATCTACAACTTTTGGACTTCCCTCTGCCAGAACTCATGCAGCATGGAGTTTCTGATGTGAAAGCAGGGGCCTAGAACTCTTTCCATGTGTGAGTATGCCCTTGATCTTGATGGGCCCTCACCTCCATCATTTGCTCCATCATGCCTCACCTCATGCAGGAGTTTTCCGCTCATGGTGTTAGATTTCAATGAAAGTTTGTTGTGTGCATTTTATGATTCCTTAAATACTGTATGATATCTGAAAACTAGGGGTGGGTGGATCACTTACCTGGATCCATTCCGGGGATCTGTGGTGGGGGGAGGTGATCCCTCCCTCCCCCTGGAATCCTCCCCGGCCGGATCTGTTCCACGGCGAGTCCACGGAGCCGCCGGCCAGGGCCGCCAGCAGCCGGACCTCCATCATCTGCTGGGCCGCGGCCGCAAATGGCAGCTGCCATAGTGGCCACCATTTGCATCCCTGCGTTGCCGTGATAGGTTACATATATGTTTACGTAGCCTATCATGGTAAAGAGCTGGGACACAAATGGCATATATATTTATGTAGCCTATCACGGCAAAGAGCAGGGACGCAAATGGCGGCTGCTATGCCATTTGCATCCTTGCTCTTTGCTGTGATAGGCTACGTAAACATATACGTAGTCTATCATGAAAAGAGCAGGGACGCAAATGGCATGGTGGATGCTATTTGTGTCCCTGCTCTTTGCCGTGATATCATGGGTAATGGAGCGAGGGAAATGGCAGCTGCAGATCGGGGCTGCCATTCACACCTGCGGACGGACAACAAAAGGTAGGTTCCATCCCAGGGAGGTTTCACGGGGTGGCAGAGGGGATTGTTCCGTTCTGCCACAGACTCCGGGGGGGGGGCGGATTCTAAAGAATTCGGCCTCACTGGAGTCCATGGTGGAATTCTCCACCATCCCTACTGAAAACGTTTTTAATGTCAGATACAACTCTGAATGATACTGAGTGTGGTTCCCAATGGTTTGATGTCAGTGCCACCTGGGACAGAGCCTTCAGAGCACACACACAGACAGAAGGCAAACAAATCCATATAAATCAGAGAGGGATTTGAGTAATTACATGATGGGATAGGATGACTTACCCCATCAAAGGTGTATGCCCCACCACAGTCATTAGTGTGTTGGGAACAAGTGACAACATTCAAAGATGGGTATGCACTAATTAGAAAGAGCACCCTGGCATTAACTTGGCTGCCTCTAATGGTAGTTAGTAGATCTGTACAGAAAAAGCATAGCTGTGGTTGCCCCCAGCGCGGATTGGGAGGTGCTCCCTGGGACTGTCATGGGGTCCCCACAGGTTTGTGAATAACTTAGAGAGCCCTGGAGTAGGGAATTACAGGGCCTGGAAGGTGAGATGGCAATGAGACATCTTCATTGCGGCTGATTATGCTCGGAGTTTGTTCCCTGGGGGTGGGGTGGCTACCATAATGTACAAAGTGAATATCTTTAGAAGATCAATGGACTGGCATTGAATACCACCACTGAGGCACTAGAAGCCATTGGAATAGAGTTGACAAGCATAAGAACTGCTATTTTGCAGAACTGCCTGGCTTTAGATATGATTACAGCGGCCCAAGACAGTATTTGTGCTATGTTGCAGCAGGAATGCTGTGCGTACATGCCTGACAAGCAGAGGGTGATCAATCACAGTGTGAGGTCTCCATATGTGCAAAGTGAGAAAATACATCACCTAGAGCAGGACTCCCTCTTCAGACTGATTTCAGACTGGTTTCAAAGACTCGGGCAAGGGGGGGAAGGGGGGGAAGCAAGTGGTTGCAGTAACCGTGACTATCATAAGTAGTTTTATAGCTTTGTGTGCTTGCTCGTATGGCTGTCATATTTTAAAATATACAGTAAAGTAATTATCAATCCCCTGGTGATTAAACACCAAGGCAAAGAAGTTCTGGCCCTCTGGGTAAGACGTGCAGACTGGTATCGTCCTTTCATCATCTGGGGGTAGAGTGTAATGGTCCCAGGAGTGTAACCAAGTCACCTGTAGTTCTAGAGGGGCCTAGGGATCCATAATGCTTGGTAGGGATGTCAGAGAATTCTGCCATGGATCTCGGTGAGGCTGAATGCCAGTGCATTCGGCCCCCCAAAATCTGTGGTGGAACAAAGCCCCCCCCCACGAAAGGCACGCGAAACGGGGCACCTACCTGCTGCCATCCACGCTGACTTGCGAATGGCGGCCGCATCTGCGGCCACCATTCACTTCTTCATCGTAACCGTGATAGGCTACGTAAATAATTACGTAGCCTATCACGGCTAAGGCAGGGACGCCATTTGTGTCCCTGTGGAGGCCATGATAGGCTACGTAAGTATTTACGTAGACTATCACGGCAAGCAAAAAACAAACAGCAGACGAAATTGTGGCAGCTATGGCAGCCGCCATTTGCATTCCCTTTTTTTCATCGTAATAGCCTATGTAAATATTTACATAGACTAAAATGGCAAAAAAGGGAATGCAAATGGCAGCGGCCATAGCCGCCGCCATTTGCATCCGTTGTTGTTGTTTTTCTGCTTGCCGTGATAGGCTACGTAAATATTTACGACTCCTATCACGGCAAAATACAGGGACGCAAACAGCGGCGGCTACAGCAGCCGCCATTTGTGTCCCTGCAGGCTGCTTGGTGGCTGGATGTCCAGCTGCAGGCAGCCCTGGCAGGTGGCTCCGCAGAATGTCCGTGGAGCGGCCAGACAGAATTTCGGGGGGAGGGACGGAGCGCCATCCCCACCGCGAATGTCACCCTTCGCAAAGGTAAGTGACTTTTGTACATCCCTAATGCTTGGCTTAGGTTCATTATAAGTGCAACTGCCTTGCTAGTGGGCCTCAGAGCATGTGAGATGAGTCAAAGGCCGATAACATGGCCTTAGCACATTCCATGCTAACGAAGGTAGCATGTTTATGCCGAGTTACAGGTGTCTGTGCTGAGAAAGTTCTGATTGTTTTCCTTCTGAACAAGCACTGTTAGTCTATGCTGGGAAAGTTGCAGATGAATGCTAATTAACGCTTGCTGCTGTCATGCTGCCTCACTGCTGAACTGTATGGTATAAAGCCCATTTTACCCCATGGCTCTGGGTTCAGAAAAGCTGTCTGATCCAACCATTGGGTACCATATGCCTGTGTGCTGTAAATAGTCAATAAAGGCTCCTTGTAAGCAAACCTGGATCTGGCTTATCATTATCTTGGCACCCCCAAACCTTAGCAGCCCATGGCTGGGGCATACAACTTCCAAGTAAGTGTGCAGGGGACTGCAGTCTTAACCATAATTGAACACACTAAACACAGAACACATACCTCTCTTTAACAGTTGAGCCAGCAATTAACCTTATTAATTAACAAAATCAAATATGAAATTATTTTTAAGAATCATGGCTAGTAGTATGATTAATAACTCTACATTATCTGTTAGCATTTCCATCATTAGAAAATATCTCAAATTTATTAATTCAATGGAGTGCAGAATGCAATTCAATTCTCTATCTCCTGTCACAAAGACAGAGCTAAACTAACTCAAAGTACCCATAATAAAAGTCACTTTGTGAAGAATTATGAACTCCAGAAGGACAAGTCATAGTCTTTTGACTCTAGAAGCATGCCTAAAACACTACAGGAAGAATAATGTTTTCTAGTTACTATTGCAAGCCGTGTGGACTTGGCTCTTTGGCAGCCACTCTGGGAAATAGCCTGGAATTTCAGGTAATTTGGTACAGATTTCAGGGTGATAATAATCAACTTTTTATCATCTACAAAAAGATTCTTTGTACGCCAAGGAAAGCTGAGTATTAGAAAGAAGGAAGGAACTGTCAGCCAGCCAGCAACTCCTCCTTATTCCACCAAATTATTTTTGAATTGTACCATCAATTCTACCATTAATGGAAGACCTACATCACCACATGGCATTATAGGAAAATCTTACAATAGCCCTGTAAGGCAGTTCAGTATTATCTCCATCCATTTGCAGATGTGTGGAAGGTTTAGTGTGAGTTCATTTCCTAAGGCCATTAGGAATTCATTTCCTAATGAATTTATGGCAGAAGTAACATTTGAATGAGGAACACTTTGGTTCATAGCTTTGCCACTGTTCTAATTCACCCTACAATTGCGACGGAAAAGAAACGGAAGCTGTTCCATTTCATGAGCTGCTAACATGCAGAGGCTTCACACGTGGCTCATCCTGTCACCACATAGTTTTCTTCATGATGCTGCAAATCACAGGCAGGAACTTTTAGTAGTGGTATGGAAATTGCCATATAACAGCTGAAGATCCATATGTCAAGAGGAGGTATTCAAATGACTGAGAGGAGGAGCAGCCCCCGCCCCCCCCGGCCGCACACACACACCAGTCACTGATTTGCACAACAGCCATGCATTTAGTGACTTTTAAGAAGTGGCCCTATCATGTACACAGAGTTCATTCACAGGAAAGGGAATTCTTATTGGCCCAGGGTGCCCCTCAAGTGTAGGAGCTCTTGTGTTTGCCAGTATGCAGGTAAGGGCTCTTCTTGTGCTCACCAAGCAAACATGTGGCTGAATGTGTGGCTAGCATCTGTGTCAGCAGTGGGTGGGTACTGATCCTACTTTTACTGCTGCAAAATCTTGTACAAGAGAGCCAGTGTGGTGTAGTGGTGAGAGTGTCAGACTGGGACTCAGGAGATCTGGATTCTAGTCCCCACTCAGCCATGAAGCTCACTGGGTGATTCTGGGCCAGTCACAGGCTCTCAGCCCAACCCACCTCACAGGTCTGTTGTTGTGAGGATAAAATGGAGTGGAGGAGGAGGATAATATAAGCCACCTTTGCTTCCTTGCAAGGGGGAAAAAGGTGGGATATAAATGCAATAAATGCAATGAATGAATGAATGACAATATAATCAGTGACAAACGCATAATAATCTTCACTGAGTATCTTCTGCAGAAGCTTTCCCATTCTGAAGAGATGACACAGAGCCCTGGGTTGCAGCCAGATTCATTCATACTTAAAGTAGACCCACTGAAATTAGTGGGACTTAGGTTAGTCATGACTAACTTAAGTCCTAATGATTTCAGTGGGTCTCCTTTAAGTATGACTAAAGGTGCAATCCTATGCATGTTTGGACAGAGAAAAGGCCTACAACTCCTAGCATGCTGGCTGGGGAACGCTGAGAGTTGTAGGCCTTTTGCCTTTCTAAACATGCATAGGGTTGCGCCCCAAGTCTGGCCCAACCCCCTATGTCTTTCTCACACTTTTCCAATTATAGAAGAGAAAAATCAGCAATCTATTCCATTTGTTTAAAATGCAGATAATAGCAAATGAAGGTGAAGACGCTGTAAAAACCCAAAAGATTTTAAACCTTACAAAAGTTTTAAGATTACTGAAATATTAAATGAAAGAATCAATTAATTACTCTTCTAATTCCAAATCTGAGAATATACATCTCCCAAATCTTGTCTCTCTTTCAATTTCAGTATCTCCTAAACATAAAGCAGAAAGAAAGCTGGAATAAAACTTACAATTGAAAAAATGTAAAATTTCAAAGGAATCCATAATTGACCAAGTGCAACCAAATTAGACTCCAGGTATTGGAAAGAGGACAGAGGCTGAAAGTGTGAACTTATGCAGACCTTTTTGGGAATTTACAGTTTTTAAAATTCAGTTCTGGGAATTTTAGGAGTGGTTCCTACTTAGTCAAGGGGACATCAATTGCTTAATTACTTCCAGTTAAATGTCAGTAGCTGGGTTTTCCATGTGAGTCTGCTAGTTTGCATGCCTAGTAACTAGGGATGGACGAAAGGGACTTACCTCATCCCGCAGCTTGCTTCGCGGTGGGGGGGAGGCGCTTTGGTTCTCCCCACAAAGTTCAGGTGAGGGGGGGGAGGCGCCCCGCCTCGCCCGGCCAAAATTCAGGCCGGGGGGGGGAGGCGCCCCATTCCTCGCCGCCGAAATTCAGGCCAGGTAGGAGTGCCCCGTCTACCCGGCCGCAAAAAAAAAAGTAAACACACACACACACACACGTGATAGGCTACGTAACGATTTACGTAGCCTATCACGGCTAGATTTCCAAAGTCAGTTGTGATAGGCTATGTAAATCATCACATAGCCTATCACGGGTGACTTTGAAAAAAAAAAGCGCGTATGCAAATGGCAGCTCCCATGGGGACAGCCATTTGCATTCCTTATTTTGGCACGTCTAGTCTACGTAAAGATTTACGTAGACTACGGCGAAAATAAGGGCAACGCAAATAGCGTGCCCTTATTTTCGCCGTAGTCTACGTAAATCTTTACGTAGACTAGACATGCCAAAATAAGGAACGCAAATGGCGGCGCCCATGGGGCGCCACCATTTGCGTATGCGCGTTTTTTTTTCTTCCCAAAGTCAGCCGTGATAGGCTGCATAACGATTTAAATAGCCTATCATGGCTGACTTTGAAAATCTAGCTGTGATAGGCTACGTAAATTGTTACGTAGCCTATCACGGGTGTTTTGTTTTTTTTTACTTTACTTTTTTTTTTGCAATGGCGGCGGTGGCAGCCGGTCGGGAGACTGGCCGCCGCCCCCACCCCCAACGAATGCCACCGAACCACCGCTGGGACCCGCAGCCGAGAGGGACATTCGCCGAAGGTAAGTCCCATCCCGGGGGGGGCGGGGGGCCGTTGGAGAATTTCCCTAACACTTTCGGGGGGCCGAATGCGTCGGCACTCGGCCTCCCGAAGATTCGTGGAGAAATTCTCCGCCAACCCTACTAGTAACCAAAAGAATAAAAAGAAAACCAATAATAATTTTATGATGAAGGGCAGGATATTTTTAAAAAATCACAAATAAATAAATATGAAAGCTATCGATTATATAAAAATACCTGTGTGTGCATGTCTGTTGTACAGCTTTGTCCTGCCTCAAAGTTCCATACGGTCCATGTAATAACAGAACATATAGAAGCCAAATCACACTATAGTAATCGATGGTTCAGTAAGCTATTCACTGATTTAATTTATATCCCATTCCTAAAAGTAGTGCTTAAGGGTTCAGTTATAAGAACATAAGAAGAGCCATGCTGGATCAGACCAAGGGTCCTGCGTTCTGTTCACACAGTGGCCAACCAGCTGTCAACTGGGAACCCACAAGCAGGGCGTGAGCACAACAGCACCTTTCCGCCCATGTTCCCCAGCAACTGGTGTACATAGGCTCACTGCCTCTGGTTTTAGAGATAGCACATAGCCATCAGGACTTGTAGCCATTGATAGCCTTTTCCTCCAGGAATTTGTCCAACCCCCTTTTAAAGCCATCCAGGTTGGTGGCCATCACTACATCCAGTGGTAGCAAATTCCATAGTTTAACTATGTGCTATGTATCAGATCTGTCCTTGATATGTGTCAGCCTCTGAACCTGGAAGCTTAGGAGTATCCAGTGCAGAGTGGGAGGTGCAGTGGAGGTGATCCTCACCTCTGCCATGCCTCCCCCTCTACAATTTTGCCAGACAGGCTTTTTCGCCAATCTAGCTGAGGTGTCGGGGAAGGGAGGGAGCCTGGGGAGGCCAGAGGATTCCTCAAAAGCTGGTCTCCCCAGACGTCTCCCCTCTCCTCCCCACCCAGGGGAATGCCCTCTTTCCCTTCCCTCTGAGGCTGCTTTTGCGATCTCAGAGAGGCAGCCGGAGTAGTTCTATCCACGCTGACTGGGAGCAGGGGGTGGGGCAGGGAGCTCAGACTCCTGGATCCAAGCTTGGAGTGCTGTCCCCAACCTCAGATCCAAGACTCCGAACTATCCTCTCCCCCCACCCCAATTCTGTCTAGAGGCCATAGCATTGCTCTCTAATGCAGCTAACAATAAGATGCGAATAAAATAACAAAACTATAATTAAAATGCTAAAACTCATCAACTAAAAAAACATTTATTCATTCATTCATTCATTCATTACCTTTATATCCACCTTTTTTCCTTCTCAAGGAACCCAAGGCGGCATACCTAATGCTCGTCCTCTCCATTTTTTATCCTCACAACTTCCTTGTGAGGTAGGTTAGGCTGAGAGTCAGTGACTGGCCTAAAGTCACCCAGTGAGCTTCATGGCTGAGTGGGGACTAGAACTCAGGTGTTGCAAGACCTAGTCCAACACTCTAACCACTATGTCACACTAGCTCTCAAATTAGCTCCACTTTGGATGAAAAGGTGAACTAACAGTCCACCATGGGAGGAAGGGGGAACCACTCCCCTTGAAAATGCAGGCTTGTAATTCGAGGGTTCTTTTGGACTCAGCCTTGATCTTGGATCACCAGGTCTTGGCTGTGGCTATGAGTGCCTTGGCCCAGCTGAGGCTGGTGTGCCAACAATGCCTATTCCTGAAGAATGCAGATCTGGTCAGCGCGACACATCCCTTTGTTACACCTCATCTCAGTTATCTCAATGTACTCTACATTGGGCTGCCTTTGAAGAGTATTCTGAAACTTCAGCTGGTCCAGAATGTTCAGTTGGTCCAGTTTTTATAGGGGCCATATATAGGGAGCATGTCACTCTCTTGTTGAAACAGCTTCCCGATTCATTTCCAGGTACAGTTCCAAGTGCTGGTGAGGACCCTGAAATCCCTGAATGTTTTAGGACTGGGACATCTGAAGGACTGTTTTCTCCTATATGAGCCTGCTGCCTATTGATATCATCTTCAAAGGTCCTCTTGTGTCCCAACAACTGCAGAAATATGCTTTGTTGGGACTAGGGAGAGGGGTTTATTTCATGGCTGTGCCTAGGCTCTGGAACCCGCTTCCAAGGGAAGCCCTTCTCACTCATTTATTTATTTGAAGTATTTTAATGCCGCTCCTCAGTCAAAAAGGCTCCCAGAGTGGCTTACATATAATCAATTAAACAAGTCAGTCCCTGCCCATAGGCTTACAATCTAAAAAGACACAGCACACAAAGAAAAAGGAATGGAGAGGGAAGAGGGAAACATAATAATTCTTTCAGCTGGCTGGCGGAATGGCTCTGCTCTCCCTCTCATGTCCCTCTGTATACCCTCCTAAATAATGACCTTCCGGAAACTGGTGGCGACCTTCATTTTTAAGGAGGCATTTGTGAACTGCCCAGAGAGCTTTGGCTATTGGGCAGAATAGAAATGAAATAAATAAATATGTGATTTTTAACAATCTGTTTTTGCTTTGTTTTTTGTTGAATATTTTAATAGTTGTATCTTCTGCTGTTGTTTTTATGTGTTAATGTTTAGAGGGATTTGCCTAGAAATCTATTGCGGGTGCATAGGGGGGAGAAATGACGAGACAACACAAATAGAGTTGGGATAAAACAGGGCCACATTTATTGACATATTACAATCTGCGAAGGAAGCACCGGCGGGCACATAGAAAACAAGTAATCATGACAGGTATAGAGTGAGGCATTCGTCGTCTGAGGCATGGCGTCTACTGTAGCTAGGGATGGCGGAGAATTTCTCCCCGAAACTTTGGGGGGGCCAAGCGCCAACGTGTTCAGCCCCCCGAACAACTTTCGGGGAGAAATTCTCCGCCCCCCCACTCCCCGCACCCCCCCCCCGGGACGGGACTTACCTTTGCCAAATGTCCCTCCCAGCGGCGGGTCCGGCCGGCGGTTCGGCGGGTGTTGGTGCGGGGCGGGAGCGGCAGCCGGTCTTTCTACTGGCTGCCACCGCCGCCATTCCAATAAAAGAAAAAAAAAAACGCCCCTGTGATAGGCTATGTGACGATTAACGTAGCCTATCATGGCTAGATTTGCAAAGTCAGCCGTGATAGGCTACGTAAATCATCACGTAGCCTATCACGGGTGACTTAAAAAAAAAAAGCGCATACGGATAATGGCGACCCCCATAGGGTGCTGCCAGAATAACCTACATTAGCATTTATTCAACACTTCATTTAAAACAAAGGCTTGCACAATTTCTATAAATATCTACTGGATCCCTTGTTGGTGCCATAGAACCATTAGGCAATTGCTCCGCAACAGCAATTGTTGTACACAACAATCACAACATTTTAAAAGCCATAATTTGTCCAGGATACGGAAAATACCTACTTTGCAAATGGGTTAGTTCGTGTTTTTCATTATTAATCCACACTTGTGTTTTGTCAGTTCCTGCAACGTTGAATCCTAATCTTTAGATATACATATTAATGCCACATAAATATGCACCAAGACAAACAAAGAAAAGGCATGCAAATGCAGCGTCTTCTGGAATATCAACATATTGTATCTTCCTTATAAAAAGCTCATTTTCCACCAGTGCCATTCTTACATGGATTATGCTGAAGAGAACGATACTTGCAATTACTCAATGACAGGTTTGGGGCATTAGTAATAGATGCTCTTGCCATGTGGATAACTCAAGCAAGGACACCGTTGCTGCTGCCTCTGCTGTTTTTAAACTAGCTAAGTAATCTCGTAGCAAACACGAACTTCATGAGGCTTCTTGTGATTGTAGCAAATTCTCTCCACATGACCTATTTTGGATTTCATTGATTCTGAGACCTCACAGGAAGGCAAATTCATGACAGAGAGGTAAGAGTTACACCCAGTTTTATACATTGGTTTAGACTAGTTAACTTTAAATGTAATGACTCGATGTGTTAAATCAATAGTTTGTCTTGCACAGTGGTGTACAACCGGTTGAACAAGAGTGGAACATTTTGCAGCCACGGTCGACAATAGCGGGACTCTAGCTTGCTCTGCAGTACGTACGCAGACCCTGTGCTTCACTTTAGTTCTGCTTCTTGTCCACTAAGTCAGAGTACCAGCTACATTCCTGTATTGAAGAGGCAGGCAGGCTGGAGTACACACCAGAACAGTTCTGTTCCAGGCCACAGTCATTCTTGCTCCAAAAGAGAAAAAGTGCTGAAATTGCCGTTTTGCTGCTGAAATTTGGCAGCAAACCATTCCACAGCACTACAGCTTTAGGGGTGCTTATCCACTATGGACACCATTTTTTCTTTTTAAAATAAGGCTCACCCCTGGCTGAAACCATAATCACTGTCTGGTTTTTCCAAACATCCCAATCCCTAAATGATATGTTCATCTATATCATATTATTATCATCATCACCATCTCTAATAACTATATACTGCTTCTCATTTGAAATAAATAGAGCAACCACAAAACAAACCATCAGGCCAAACACACACGCGCACACACACGTACCATGAGGTTGGTACAAAGATCATGGTTGGGGGAAAACCAAAGCAAACAGATATGTTTTCAATAAAGACCCAAAACATGCCAGTGTTGAGGCTTGGCATACCTCATTCCACAGAATGGGTGCCACTGCAGAAAAGGCCTGTCTTCATGTCATTGCCAAATGGAAATCCATAGGCTGCAGCATGGACAACAGAGCCTCCTCTGAAGATCGTAATGGCCTGGAAGGGTTTTTTTTTTGGCGGGGGGGAGTTCCCTGAGATATCCTAGTGCTGAGTTGTATAGCTTTTGTATACTAATACCAGGACCTTAAACGTAGCTCAGTAGCAGACTGGCAGCCAGTGTAGATCCTTTAGCGCAGGAGTAATATGTGCACAGCAAGGCACCCCAATCAATACCCTTGCTGCTGCATTCTGCACTAGCTGCACCTTCTGAATCAGCCTAAAGAGCAGCCCCACATAGAGTGCATTACAGTAACCAGTCTCAAGGTTACTAATTTGTGGATCACAGTGACTAGGCTATCCTTGTACAGGAACACGTGCAGTTGGCATACCAGCCTAAGCTTGCAGTAGGTGCTCCTAGCCACAGAGGTCCCTTGGCCCTCTAACGATGGTGATGGATCCAGGAGCCCCTCCCCCCGCACTGCAAACATGCTCCTTCATGGGGAGTTCAACCACATGCAGAGCTGGTAATTCCCAGACCTGGCAGCTACTCATCCACAGTGCCTTTGTCTTACCAGGATTCAGATTCAGCTTACTGGCCCTTATCCAGTCCACTGCTGCATTCAAGCACTGCTCTATTTTCCCATGTTACCCTTAAAACCTTCAGGCATGAGATGAAAATCAAAATATTATAAATTTTAGAAACCAAACCCATCAGTGTTGGGAGTGTTGAATTATGAGCCATTCAAATCTAATTAGATGCCTGCTGAATTATTGCAGGATTAGTTGAGAGGTGTTGCTCTTAAACCAATTTGGCCTAATATCAGATAGCATACTCAAGAAGATAAGAAAAATCATATGTTCAGATTTAATTCCAAATGCAAAGTTGTCCTTATTTGGAATTTTGGGTTGGGGGGCTTAGTGACCTGCCTCACACGGACTTACAGTGGAACTCTACTCAGAAGTAAGTCTGATAGAGTTCAATTGGGCTTACTCCAAGGTAAGTTGTTATAAGATCGTAGCCTTAGTCATTTGTTTCTTTCTTTCTTGGCAGCATGTATACAAAGTAGCAAGTACAAAGTTCTTTACAAGACCAGAAGGTTGTAGGGCCACTGGACATCACACTTGTGAAGGGGGCATCTCCCACACTCTGAGATCGTCAGCTGAAGCCCTTCTCTCTATTTCATCCTTGGTCCTGATGAAGTAGCTGACAACCAAGAAGAGGGCCTTTGGGGGTGTGGTGCTGTATCAATAAAATGTCCTTCCCAGGATATCAATAGAATGGCCTTCTTATTCTCCTAAGCTAGCATTCATCAACCTGGTTCCCTACAGATGTTTTGGACTTCATCTCCCATCAGCTCCAGCCAACTGTCAGGGATGATAGGATTTGTAGTCAAAAACATCAGGAGGGCACCAGGTTAGGGAAGCCTGTCCTAGGCTTTAACAGTGTAATCTTATACATGTCTACTCAGAAGTAAGTCCCACTGACTTCAGTGATGCTTATTCCCAGGTAAGTGGGTATATTGCAGCCTTCAAGTATTTAGGCGCTCCTTCTTGCTAACTGCTTTGCTTTTATCTATCGGTTGCTTTTATTATGAGCTGTATCGTCTCTTGATGTTGTAATTTTAGAAACTGCCCTGACACTAAACTTAACAAAGGCTGGCATATAAATAAATAAATATAATCAGAGAAGCTAAACACTCGGGGCAGTATCCAACTGTGTCATTCTGCGAGCGCAAATGACACTGCTCTAGCAGAAACTAGGTTCTGAACCGTACGCAAGAGAAGAATCCAACTAAAGTTATGTTTGCACAAGAATGGTTGTGTATCACACTGGCACAACCATTTGTGCAAGCATAACGCCCAGCAGGAAGATTTGGCAGAGCTCCACTAGCGCTATTTGAGTTTTGCAGAATTCCAGTGTTGGATAATGGCCCTTATTTGTACTTCCATCGCTTCCTTAACCATTCCAACCATCCTTCCTGTATCACATTAGAAGACCTGTATTAAGGAGAGGTGGAAAAAAGGGGGGGTAGTCAAACTATATTGTAACGAGTCATTCAGACCAGATGGCATTCACTCAAGAGCTATTAAAGATGTTGAAGAACAAAACTTATTGAAATCAGCCTCCACACCAGATGACTGGAATATGGCCAACTTTTTTTTTTTTACTATAATAAAATAATTATCAGAATATCAATATTTCAAAGCCCTCTTCTCACTTGTTTGCATGCAAAAGGAATTCTATACCTCTGAACCATAATTTGTGTTCTGACTTTCTGTATTTTTTTTCCATATCAACTGTAACCATGTTGAGGTAATGTAGCAAAATCTTAGCGATTTATTTAAGGTACAAATTGACTGTTGCTTTGCAGCATAATATTGCTTTCAGGGCTATTATTTTTTTCAGGGCTTTTATATCCCTGCAAATAGGTCATTGAGTTATATACCATATACATAAACCATGATGAAAAAGCACAACCTGGATACTTTAATCTAACTGGCTTGTTTTGTCTCCTCAAGGTATTAAGCCTGTAACTGAACAACAACAACTGCAAAATCCTCTTACTTGGGTACGTTTCTCTCCCTCCACACTTGTTCTTTAAATCCACAAGAGGCTTCACCTAATCTGAGCCAGCAGAAGACTAGCTTTCCTTTTCCCATCTTCTGGAATGTTCTATAATTCTGGGGCGGCACCTGTTTTCAGAAGCATTAATCAACTGACATATTCCAGGGGCTTGTTAGCGAGATGCTCAGAAATGACAGATAAACCTACATGGAAGGCAGCTTGCCTATGTACCAATCTATGCTTTTTAATACACGGCTACATAGAGGAGACTTTCTCAGTATATGCAAGGTGATGATGGACCACAACAAGGTATGGCTTGACATCCCAGAATGTGTCACTGAATCTTCTATAACACATAAACCTTCCAGTGAAAGACACACAGGGGTTCTTCAGCAGACCCATCAATATGGAAAAGGTCCCCAAGATATAAAAGCTTAAAAAACACTGATTCATCTCGAAAGTTAGGATAGTGAGGAATATCCTAAAATACATGTAGGAAGCCCTTGAATATAAAATATCAAATGCCTAGACATTTCTAGGCTTCCCAACTCATTGTATTAAAATTGGTTTTATGTCTCTTCAGAACTAAAAAAGTTTGATTCCTCAAACCGAGGTCCATCCAATGTTTTTAAAGTGTGAAACTACTTAAAAGACATGCAAGAATTGTCTGACACAAAGTTTATATCTAAGAAGCACTTCTGACTGTGAAGAGATAAGGACTCAATATGTTAAAGGTTTGGTTTGTAGCATTTCACCATAGCATAGGATTTTAACAGTGGGGCACCAGAAACCTGATACAAGTTCACTGTAACACTCTTCTCCAACAGAGCATTAATGGTGCCATTTAGCTCTCAGACCTATGAGTGCTTTGTTCCTGAAAACCTCTACGTAAGTTGAGAAGAGGCGAATTAGGGAGCCACAAAAGAGGAATTATAAAGGTGTGAAATGATTTGAAAAACAAAACTTTTGTTCAGAAAAAAATATAGCGTTTAATTAGCTTCCCACAGCATTGCTGCAACATTGTTCCTCACTTACCTGACTCTCTGGAAATTTGTATAAAAGATTCCATGCCTTTTTCTCCATAACTCCCTTCAGAAGCCAAGGTGGACACATAATTCCATCCCAAAGCTCTCACTATGTCCACCATTGCTTGCGCTTGGAAGGAATCCGGAGGAACTACCCGTGAGAAGAAATCGTAACGTCTGTCGTCACTTAATTCTGGTGCAGTTGAAGCATAACTGATCTGGGGTATCTGTAGGGAAAAGAACAGTTATTTGGAGTTATAAATTGATAAACTCAACACACGCACAACAATTAGCTTGGGCTGTAATACAATTAGCCTTCCCAATGCCCATCTGTTACTTTTTATCTCCATCAGTGCCTAAGTGAAAGTCAATGAATGAAGCCATCTTTCAAATGATTTTCATTATGTGAATACTAATTGGCCAATTAGAAAGTATTACCTGCCCTGCCCTCCAAGCTTTCATGAACCTCTTTGATGAAGGATAAGTTAACGTGCCTGGAATTAGCTGCAGGTAAGTCCTAGGTAAGTTTAGCACCCCATCCCCCAAGTCAACTTTGTGATGTGTGCATTGCCACCAATATTTAAATGTTTATAAGGTTCTTGGATATCTGAGCTTTGTCTGATTGCAATCAGCTCTGCTACTCTGGATCTTCGTTACTGCAGTCTTAATCCATAAAAACCTGTAACCATCACTGTTGCTTTCATTCTCAGCTATGTCAGACATAACCATTGCCTGCTTATGAGAAATGCCAGTTAACCACCATCTCAAGGATGAAGCCCTCCCAAAGTCCCATTGTGAACACCAGTTGTTTAGCAGGACATAGCAAGGCCAAGGAAGAATTCAAAGCAAGGCACCCTGAATCGCTAACCACTGGAAGATCTGGTCAGCCAACCTTTGTCTTCTGAAATTTCACCAGGGCTGCCCATTTGTGTTCAAGCTTCACTATGCTAGACCAGGGCTAGACCCTAGTTTCTTTTAAAGGGAGAGGAAGCTAAAAATCATGGTTGTACATGCAATCATAAACATACGAGAACCAGTGTGGTATAGTGGTTAGACTAGGTCCTGGGTTTTAGTCTCCACTTGGCCATGAAGCTCCCTGGGGTGACTTTGGACCAGTCACTGACTCACAGCCAGTGAGTTGTTTTTGTTGTTGTTGTTGTTGTTTTTAAGTCAGACGTGATAGGCTACGTAAACGTTTACGAAGCCTATCACGGTTTTTTTTAAAAAAACCTAGCCGTGATAGGCTACGTAAATCTTTACGTAGCCTATCACATCTTTTTTTTTTTAACTGGAAATGGCGGCGGTGGCAGCCGGTTGGAAGACCGGCCGCCGCCGACGAACCACTGCCGGAACCGCGGCTGCCCGGAAGATCCGCTCCAGGTAAGTCTCGTCCCGGGGGGGGCGGGGGGGGCAGGGCGTTCCGCCACCGATTTCGGGGGGCCGAATGCACTGGCATTCGGCCTCCCCGAGATCCATGGCAGAATTCTCTGACATCCCTATATAGAACTGTAATAAATGAATGAATGAATCTACACAATCTTGTCTCAGCAAACCTAGAAAACCTCTAATGTCTCCTTCACATCTCACATCCTAGAATCACTGTGACCCATGACAAAATAAATTCTGAGTTACAGTACACACAAGACTACTATTCATTGTAGATTATTCAAAGAAATCAATGGAATTCATCCAGATTTCTCAATGAAGTCTGACTGTATTTGGTCATTTAGGATATAACCCTATGGAAGTATTCAGCCCAGCTTCGGGGCTGGGGTAGGGATAACCACCCTCCCCGACTGATTCAGTCTCAAGAGTGGGTGGGCAAAATTGTAAAACTTTCATGTGGGGAGGGGTCTTACTTTTTAAATGCAAGGTAGCAAAGGGTGATTTTCTTCTTTTACTTAAGGTGGAAAGAACCTTGCTGCAGTAATGGGCAGCCATCTCTTCCCCGCTCCCCCCAAATGCCCCTGGGAATGATGTGACAATAATGTAACTTTGGTTACAAGGGCATTATGTCTCCAGGAATCCTGCTGGATGGTTGAGGCAGCCATGCCATCACTAGAAGTAGCAACAAGGCTTTAATAAAGTTAAAAGAAAGGGGGGGGGAGAAAGAAAAGAAAACCACCCTTAAGGCTCAGTCTTATGAATGTTGAGACAGAAAAAAGTCCCACAACTCCTAGAATTCCTAGCTAGCCATGCTGCCTGGGGAATGTTGGAAGTGGTGAGACTTTTTCTGTCTAAATATGCATAGGATTGTGCCCTTAGTTACCTTGGATTTTATAAAGTTAGACCCACACACACACACACACACACACACACAAAATGTCTTAGAATTTCACCCTGCAAACAGTTGCCAAATATGGTGTTGTTGTTCAGTTGTTCAGTCGTGTCCAACTCTCCATGACCCCATGGACCATAGCACGCCAGGCCTTCCTGTCCTCTGCTCTCTCCCGGAGTGTGCTCAAGTCCATATTCATTGCATCGGTGATGCTATCTAGCCATCTCATCCTCTGCCGTCCCCTTCTCCTTTGGCCTTCTATCTTTCCCAGCATCAGGGTCTTTTCCAGGGAGTTTTCTCTTTGCATTAGGTGGCCAAAATATTTGAGCTTCAGCTTCAGGATCTGTCCTTCCAATGAGCAGTCAGGGTTGATTTCCTTTAGGATGGACTGATTTGACCTCCTTGCAGTCCAGGGGACTCGTAACAGTCTTCTCCAGCACCACAGTTTAAAAACATCGATTCTTCGGTGCTCAGCCTTCCTTATAGTCCAGCTCTCACAGCCATATACGTTGCTACTGGGAAAACCATAGCTTTGATTATATGAACCTTTGTCGGCAAGGTGATGTCTCTGCTTCTTACTATGCTGTCTAGGTTTGCCATAGCTTTCCTCCCAAGGAGCAAGCGTCTTTTAATTTCATGGCTACAGTCACCGTCTGCAGTGATCTTGGAGCCCAAGAAAATAAAATCTGTCACTGCTTCCATTTCTTCCCCTTCTATATGCCAGGAAGTGATGGGGCCAGATGCCATGATTTTAGTTTTTTTAATGTTGAGTTTCAAACCAGCTTTTGCACTCTTCACTTTCACCCTCAACAAGAGGCTCTTGAGATCCTCTTCGCTTTCTGCCATTAGGGTGGTATTGTCTGCATATCGGAGGCTGTTGATAATTCTCCTGGCAATCTTAATTCCGACCTATGATTCATCCAACCCGGCATTTCTCATGATGTACTCTGCATATAAATTAAATAAGCAGGGCGACAATATACAGCCTTGTCATACTCCTTTCCCAATTTTGAACCCATTGGTTGTTCCATGTCTAATTCTTACTGTTGCTTCTTGACCCTCATACAGATTTCTCAGGAGACAGGTAAGGTGGTCTGGTACTCCCATCCCTTTAAGAATTTGCCACAGTTTGTTGTGATCCACACAATCAAAGGCTTTAGTGTTTTCAATGAAGCAGAAATAGACGTTTTTCTGGAATTCTCTTGCTTTCTCCATGATCCAGCGAATGTTGGCGATTTGATCTCTAGTTCCTCTGCCTCTTCAGAACCCAGCTTGTACTTCTGGTAGTTCTCAGTTCACATGCTGCTGAAGCCTAGCTTGTAGAATTTTGAGCATCACCTTGCTGGCATGTGAAATGAGCGCAATTGTACGGTAGTTTGAACACTCTTTGGCATTGCCCTTCTTTGGAATTGGAATGTAAACTGACCTTTTCCAGTCTTGTGGCCACTTTTGAGTGTTCCTAATTTGTTGGCATATTGAGTGCAGCACTTTAACAGCATCATCTTTTAGGATCTTAAATAGCTCAGCTGGAATACTGTCATCTCTGCTAGCTTTGTTGTTACTAATGCTTCCTAAGGCCCACTTGACTTCACTCTCAAGGATGTCCGGCTCAAGTTCAGTGACTGCACTATCATGGCTATCAGGGACATTAAGATCTTCCCTGTATAGTTTTTCTGTGTATTCTTTCCACCTCTTCTTAATCTCATCTGCTTCTGTTAGGTCCCTGCCTTCTTTGTCCTTTATCGTGCCCGTCTTTGCACAAAACATTCCCTTGAGGTCTCCAATTTTCTTGAAGAGATCTCTAGTCTTTCCCATTCTATTGTTTTCTTCGATTTCTTTGCATTGTTCATTTAAGAAGGCCTTCTTGTCTCTCCTTGCTGTTCTCTGGAAATCTGCACTCAGTTGGGTATATCTTCCCCTTTCTCCCTTGCTTTTCGCTTCCCTTCTTTCCTCAGCTACTTGTAAAGCCTCCTCAGACAGCCACTTTGCTTTCTTGCATTTCTTTTTCTTTGGGATGGATTTCGTTGCTGCCTCCTGAACAATGTTACGGACCTCCGTCCATAGTTCCTCAGGCACTCTGTCTATCAGGTCTAATCCCTTAAATCTATTCATCACCTCCACTGTATATTCATAAGGGATATGATTTAGGTGCCAAATATGCCCTGCCCCTAATTTCAGAGGAGTTGGTCCTACAAAAGGGGAGGGGATATTTGGTGCTTACTCCAGAGTGAACTTCAATCCATTGGTCTGTAAATCACATTAAAATCAGAAAGCATTACATTAGTTTTAAATCCCCCAAAATCAGTTTAACTGGATTCTTAATGTCCTTGTCTTCAATGGGACTAGCAAAGTTAATTACAAGTATACTATATTGGGTTAAATGGTTTCTGGATCACACACAGGGCTTTAGTTTTTTACCCTTTAGAACACATAGACGAGATGTCAGCTTCATTCCACATTTGTCTTTCCTATTTACAAAATGTAATTTATAGTGACTATAAACATTGTGCAGTATTAGGAAATTTGTGAAGATTGTTATTTCTTTATTTGCGGTGTCACCAATGTGGTCTAAGATTCCCTGCAAGTCATGCAGTAAACTTTGTGAGGTATGTGAAAGTCTTCTTCCCATCATCTTTATTCCCTGAAGGAGCACTGCCATTCCCAGACAGTCATCATCTCAGATGTACAAAATAAACAACATCTGCTCAAGTCAGCTAAAAAAAACACAAAAAACCTGCTCAATATACTGCTTTCCTATTCAGTCAAGTCAAAAAGGTCAATTCTAGAGCAATCGGGTCACAGATGAATAATAAACTGCAAGGTGTTTTCAAGAGGGAGCTGCATAAGTGTAAATAAAGTAGCTAATACATTTAAATCACATTCTGAACCAGAAACCCAGGGAGTTTGGGGCTTGCATCTGGCTGGGCTATGGACTACTGAATTACTCTGGATTCTGTATGCTCAGGTCTCAATGGCCTTTTCAGGCAGAAATGAGAATAGGAGCATGCAACATTAGCCCATGCATTTAGCAGGCAGCATGAAGGTCAGAAGCCACCATCATAAGGCTGGGATATGTAGAATACAACAGATCCTTATGCATTTATTTATTAAAATATTTCTCATTCCTTCTAATGCTGAACTTGGATGACCTGTGTCAAATCAATTTGAATGCAAAATGGGGTCACTCATGTGGACAAAATAGAGGCCCCAGCATTGCTGGGGAAGCTCCATGGAATGCAGAGGCAGATATCTGCCAAAATAAGGACCCCAAAGGGGGGGAGAGCTACCCCAAACTGGTTGATGAAGACTGTGCATGGGCGTCAGTGTCACAGCCTCTTTTTGCTTCCCATGAGGCCCAAGCCATTAAGTTTGCAAACCATTAGGTTTGCATTCCCTCTGTTCTGGGACAGGAGTTTACACAAGCATGTAAATTATTTAGGGATGTGCGGACTGGGTAAAACCCACCCTGTCTGTGTATCATGGATTGTCAGGTGCCTTTTGTTCCATCGTCCACACACAGAGGGATGCAAAAAAAATTTGTAATGTGGAAAAATATGCAAATAATTATGTAAGTATTTATGTATTTACATAATTTACTTTAGTACGTAGCAGTTAGCGTATTGTCCCCCATTCCATTCAACATTTCCTCAGCACAAGCATATGTATTTTCCTACAAATTTATATGCATAAATTATGGGAAAGTAAAAAAATAATCTGAAAGGCCACAGACTCTGCGCGGCCTGAGGGGGGCGCTCTGCAGCAGATTCTGCAGGTCGGATTCTTAGAAATCCAAGCTCATTTTAGTCCATCTCAAATTTCTCCAGCATCCCTAAAATTATTTTCTTTAACAGACAAACTGTCCAGCCTGCTCTTGCAACATCTTCCCCCTCCCCAGCCCCCAGGGAAATGGAAGAGCAGAGAGCAGCAACCAAAAGACACACACCACCACTGCCTCCCTTCCCTCCCCTCCCCTCATGCACCACTGCCCGGAAGACATGCCACTGCCTCAGGGGCTGCCACTGCTTCCACCACCCAAAGACTCTGTTGCAGGAGTAGGCAACCTGTGGCCCCTCAGATGTTTATTTATTTATTTATTAAATTATTAAATTTATTAAATTTATTTACTAATTTTATTAATCGCCCATCTGGCTGGTCACCCAGCCACTCTGGGTGACGTACAACAATAAAAACAGTTCAAAACAATAAAATTCAACATTAAAAACATCACATTTCTAAAATTACCCTAACCCACCCCAAATGCCTGCCTGAACAACAACGTTTTTAATGTGTGGCAGAAGCTCATTAAAGAGGGGACATGGCGGAGTTCCCTAGGGAGGGAGTTCCACAGAGTAGGGGCCACCACAGAGAAGGTCCTCTCCCTCGTCCTCACCAGCCTAGTTGTCCTGGTTGATGGGACAGAGAGAAGGCCATCCGAGGCTGATCTTGTCAAGCGGCCTGTCTGGTGTTGCTGGAGGTGCTCCTTGAGATAGGCTGGGCCGGAACCGTATAGGTTTTTAAATGTCAAAACCAACACCTTGAATTTGGCCCGGAAAACAACTGGTAACCAGTGCAGCTCCTTCAGCACTGGAGTGATGTGATCTCGCTGGCAGCTGCCTTTAATCAGGCGAGCTGCCCCATTCTACATTAGCTGCAGCTTCCAAACTGTCTTCAAGAGTAACCCCACGTAGAGCACATTACAGTAGTCTAAACGAGAGGAGACCAGGGCATGTACTACCGATGGGAGCAGATGGTTGGGAAGCTAGGGGCACAGCCGCCATATCAGATGGAGTTGATACAGCGCTGTCCGGCTCACAGCTGACACCTGAGCCTCCATGGACAGCTGGGAGTCTAAGATGATCCCCAGGCTGCGGATCTGGTCTTTCAAGGGTAGCCGTACCCCATTCAACACCAAGTCAACATCCCCCAGGCTCCTCCTGTCTCCCACCAAAACTATCTCAGTCTTGACAGGGTTCAGCTTCAGCTTATTCCTCCCCATCCAGCCACTCACCGTCTCCAGACATTTGGACAGGGATTCTACGGCCAACCTTGGTGAAGATTTGAACGAGAGGTAGAGCTGCATGTCATCTGCATACTGATGACACCGCACCCCAAACCTCCTGATGATAGCCTCCAGTGGAGTCACATAGATGTTAAATAGCATCAGGGTGAGGATGGAACCCTGTGGCACCCCACAAGTGAGCAGGCACAGGTCCGAAACCTTCTCTCCCAGTGCTACCCTGTGGTATCTGCTGGAGAGGAAGGTCCGGAGCCACTGTAATACGGTGTCTCCAATGCCCAACCCCTCCAGGCGGTCCAGGAGGATACCATGGTCAATGGTATCAAAAGCCGTTGAGAGGTCGAGGAGAACAAGGAAGGAGCATTCACCCCTGTCCAGACCCCTTCTCATATCATCCACCAAGCTGACCAAAGCAGTTTCTGTCCCATGCCCAGGCCTGAAGCCTGATTGAAATGGATCTAGATAATTGGGTTCTTCCAAGTGTGCCTTCAACTGCATCGCCACCACTCACTCAATCACCTTGCCCAAAAATGGCAGATTCGAGACTGGGTGAAAGTTGTTCAGAACTTGGGGATCCAAGGAGGGCTTTTTTAAAAGCGGTCTTATCACTGCCTCCTTGAGGCCTGATGGCATCACTCCCTCCTCAAGGGAGGCATTTACCACCACCCTGATCCCCTCACCCAGCCTCTCTCTGCAGCTCATAATGAGCCAAGGACTGCACTCCAAACATCTCTCACCACTGCAGTCTAAGGTTGATGGGAGTTGCAATCCAACAACATCTGGAAGGCCACAAGTTGCCCTACCCTGCTCTATTAGGCAGATTTTATCCATGGACTATGCATAGCTCCTTCCTTCCACCCAGTTCCCCAACTCTCAAGGGTTTAAACCAGAGGTGGACAATTTGTGGCCCCCCAGATGTTTTGGCCTACAACTCCCATCAGATCTAGTGATCATAGCCAATGTTGAGGGTTCATGGGAGTTGTAGGACAAGTTGCCCACCCCTAGTATAAACACTGCACAGCCATGCAACATTTTGTTCAAGGTCCAATTTGTTGTATTTCTCTGATGCTCTGAGTTGCTGGTGTTATATTTATATCTTTCTTTGCTTGTATCATTGGTTTACAGTACCAAAGAAAACAAACAATATAAACTCAACAACAACATAGGAACATCTACAGAAAACAATACTGGAAGTAATGTTATCAACCAAATGTCTGATGGAAGCGGGTGAATAATACGTTTCTTCCCCCTCTCCCCCCCAAACATAAAAAAACAGCTTTCATAAAAGACAATTTTCCACTATAAACAAAAGAGCAAATACCATCTTGTCTTTTAAATCAGTGGAGAGCAAGCTATTTCAGTGTAAATTAATACAGCAAATTGTATGCAATAATGGCAGAGAGGATCAGACAGTGATCCTTTTTGTGAGAATGAAGGTGCTTCAGGTGTGCCCTATTCTGTAAGTGAAATGTTGGTATACCTGCTGGTTTCTTTCTCCTCCTCCCTTTCTAGGGGATGTTTGAATAATGGTACAGGAGAATAAAGAAGGCCAGGGCAGAGAAGGTTGGGAGAGCTACTACCAAGCTGAACTAATTATAGGCCAAGCCAGACTCTTAGGGAACCTGGCTTGGCTAATAATTGTTCTGAATTTTTCAAGCTGGAGGAGTTTGTTTCCAAACCAGCCTAATTCCAAATTTTGGCACCATCCCTAGTTGAAAATACCTTTAAAAATATATGTGGGAAGAAAACCTCTATCCTTTGACAGAGCTATAGATTACAATTTGAGAACATTTACCTGTTACCTTAACTGCCCAGTGGCATACACAAACAGACAGCATTTGCAAGCTAGGCTTCCGCAGTATGTGAACCAAGAACTACCAGAAGTACAAGCTGGGTTTTGAAGAGGCAGAGGAACTAGAGATCAAATTGCCAACATTTGCTGGATCATGGAGAAAGCAAGAGAATTCCAGAAAAACGCCTATTTCTCCTTCATTGACTATGCTAAAGCCTTTGATTGTGTGGATCACAACAAACTGTGGCAAGTTCTTAATGAGATGGGAGTACCAGACCACCTTACCTGTCTCCTGAGAAACCTGTACGAGGGTCAAGAAGCAACAGTAAGAACCGGACATGGAACAACCGATTGGTTCAAAATTGGGAAAGAAGTATGACAAGGCTGTATATTGTCGCCCTGCTTATTTAATTTATATGCATAGTACATCATGAGAAACGCTGGGTTGGATGAATCACAGGTCGGAATTAAGATTGCTGGGAGAATTATCAACAACCTCCGATATGCAGACGATACCACCCTAATGGCAGAAAGCGAAGAGGATCTCAAGAGCCTCTTGTTGAGGGTGAAAGAGGAGAGTGCAAAAGCTGGTTTGAAACTCAACATTAAAAAAACAAAGATCATGGCATCTGGCCCCATCACTTCTTGGCATATAGAAGGGGAAGAAATGGAAGCAGTGACAGATTTTACTTTCTTGGGCTCCAAGATCACTGCAGACGGTGACTGTAGCCATGAAATTAAAAGACGCTTGCTCCTTGGGAGGAAAGCTATGGCAAACCTAGACAGCATAGTAAGAAGCAGAGACATCACCTTGTCGACAAAGGTTCGTATAATCAAAGCTATGGTTTTCTCAGTAGCAACGTATGGCTGTGAGAGCTGGACTATAAGGAAGGCTGAGCGCCGAAGAATTGATGCCTTCCAACTGTGGTGCTGGAGAAGACTCTTACGAGTCCCCTGGACTGCAAGGAGGTCAAATCAGTCCATCCTAAAGGAAATCAACCCTGACTGCTCATTGGAAGGACAGATCCTGAAGCTGAAGCTCAAATATTTTGGCCACCTAATGTGAAGAGAAAACTCCCTGGAAAAGACCCTGATGCTGGGAAAGATCGAAGGCCAAAGGAGAAGGGGACGGCAGAGGATGAGATGGCTAGATAGCATCACTGATGCAACCAATATGAATTTGAGCACACTCCGGGAGGGAGCGGAGGACAGGACGGCCTGGCATGCTGTGGTCCATGGGGTCACGAAGAGTCGGACACGACTTAATGACTGAACAACAACAGCAACAACAATTTAGCGCTACAATCATTAACAGAAAAGAGCATACATATTAGTGCTGGTCTTGCATGTTCCTCCTCCCATGTAACAGGGAGGAGGAATAAGCCAGAATTCAATTCTGCTTTAGCAGATTCTTCATGCATCATTATGTTGGATCCAGGAATTTTGGTTTAAAATAAACTCTAGTTCATTAGACCAGAATTCAGTTAAATAGATTCCTGGCTTGTGTTCACATGCAATCTAGGAACTGTGGTTTGAAAGAAACTCTAGTCAATGGCTAACTCTAGTTCTATAAATCAGAATTCAGTTTCACTTTAGCAGATTCCTGGCTTGTCTTCAGGTGTGATCCAGGAATTCAAAGAACACATGGGGGGGGCAGATGTGCCATCCCCATCAGTTGCACCCCCCAGCCTTTGTGCATTGAGCAGCAAGGGCAGCCATTCATTGCACATTTGGCTTAACATGCTTAGAATCTTCCCAATGATCAGGAACCCTGAAATATTTCAACCATGCGTCCTTTATGTATTCTCCTGCTGTGCACTTTAAAAAGGGTTTGTTACACATACAAGAGAAATATGGGCATGCCAGATTAGACATTCGAACTGATTAATTTTGACTTGCAGCAGAATCACCACTTGTGTCAGACTCAGCCAGGCCATGATATGATGTGAATACCCTGCTTCAGATGGGGAATTAGCATATTGTATTCCCTTTCCTCAGTATCCCCTACTTTCATTGCTGATACCAGCAGAAGGGGGCAGGAAGTTGAGTGAGAGGAAAATAGATTTTTGCCTCCCATCCAACAGACAATGAGGTAAAGAACATGGAGGTAAATTATGGAGGCCTAAAAAAAGTGCACTTTAAAGCTCCAGCACTATAAAAAGTGGTAGACACATCTGGCCAATTAACCACCAGCCTGTTGAGATTTTTCAGAAGTCTTTTGGGAAGAGGCCCTGATGGGTGGTTTTATGCATTGTATCTTTCTTGCAGGGTGGGAAGAGCAGCTGGAGAAATGTGAATGGTGTGTACACACTTGGAAAGTTCAAGATGATGTCTGTATGTGCAAGTGGCGAATTAGTATTATCCAAAGAAAGAAAGAAAGAAAGAAAGAAAGAAAGAAAGAAAGAAAGAAAGGTTTGACATTGCATCTTTCCACATGCAACTAAAATCAAACTTAATGCAGTCTGTCTGGTGGTGTGCATTAGTTAGCACCTCAACCAAATCATCAGAAAGTACAAAGGAAAAGGCAGGAAGCAAAATCACATGTACTGGGGGTACAAAGTCAGTTTTATGGAGGTTGAGAGAACTATATAGTAGCAATGTGTTTTGTTTTCCTAATTTGTATTTCAACTACAGTTGAGCAGCTGGACCCTAACCTTGTAATGCAATGCCACGAACTATTTAAAAGAAATTATTTATTAACATTTAGCCTTTCACATATATATATATATATATATATATATACACACACACACACACACACACACACATACACACACTGTGTTGCAAGGGTATGATGCATGAAATAAGGATAAATTCTTACAATCAAACAGCATGCATCCATAAGTAATTACTTACACTAATTACCATCTTTTCATGTTTACATTACTTCATCATAAGCATTTTTCCATTATCTTTTTGCATAGAACTCCACTATTTAGATCTGTTGTTGTGGAAGAAACACTTCTTCCCTGTGTTCTTGTTGAGTTTCTTCTGAAAATCAGGGTTTGATGAACATGACTAAGCGCCACAGCATATTTCATAACAGATGCAGTGAAAACATCCCTGTGTTGGAGGGATAAAACTTGAGCCAAAAGTGGTAGAAAACAGATGTTTTCCATTGCCTGTTAACCAAAAGATTGAAGCAGACTCTAAATAATGATATTCCAGTGAGATGTATGCTTGGTACAGAATTTATAGCTATAACGGACCAGCAACGCCTTGTTCCATGAGTGGAAGGAAAAAGAGGCAAAACAGTGTGCCCCTTTTCCTTTTTGCCTGTCCCTTCCTGTGGACTTTCTCCTGCCACCAGGTGGAAGTTGTTTTTTTCTCTTGCTGCCTCCACCAAACCAGCCTTTAAACTCTCTTATGTTTCAGGTATCTACTTCAGGTAATGTGGGGGTTGGCTATTAGATGTGGGGTAGTTAACCCCCAAAGAAAAGAGACCACAACATTTCAAATAACAAAGTTTAAATTTTACTGAAGAACATCATTAGGGGGGAAAAAAAACCCAGAATGGATACACACATAACACACACACAAATCCCATATTAGCAATAGGGTAATAAAACAACCAGGGATAAACACATCTAGCTAATCTAGACAGTGTCCCTATTTTATCCAGACCCTTTCCAAACAACGCCTTACTGTCATTGGTCCAGCTCTCTCAGTCACTTCTCTAGTTCCAGCAGCTCTAACCCTTTCTTTCCTCTAGGGCGCTGGACTTCTTTCCTTCCTTTCTCTCTTCTTCTTTCTGTTTCTCTGCCCATCTGCCTTTCTACCTAGTCATTTATTTATTTTTTAAAAAATCCTTCACAACTTCACCAATCAGGAGGGCAATTTCTTGTTCATTTCTGCAAACTAAGTTTCTCTTTTTCCCCCAAGTTTAAAACTTGTTTTACCCTCTTCCTCTGACCTTCAGGTGAACCTCATCATCTCCTGGGGGAGGGGGATCTCCACGGCAACTGGTTTAGTTCACTCTCCTTTGCCAAGGTTTTTACAGGAGTCAAATCTGCTCTGTCTGGGGCTTCTTGAAAGCCCAGATTATCCCAAAGCTAGCCTGGGGCTCTTGGCAGGTCACAAGGCAGTTTACCACAAATTCTTTGGGTAGCTACCAGGAGGAGTTTGATCCATGTAATCACTTAGAGAGCCTATTCCCACCCGCCCATTCTCACCCTGTTCTGCCCTTTCTGCTTTCTCTGGCCAATGTATGTTAGTGTCTCCCTCCCCAACCCATGCCCAATTCCTCCCATTTTTTTTTATTACAGTCCCTCTAAAACTGCAATAGTGCAATAGCAGGTAAAGGTACTCCTGTACAAATGCACTATTTTGCTATAGCGCTATTTCACTATAGTGCTATAATGGGATAGTGCTATAGGGGGTATAGGCATTGCTACACAAATGAACTGTTTCGCTATAGCACGATGGGGATATCTTTTAAATGCACAATTGCAGATGCCCAGTAACTATCTTGGGAACTGCAATCTGGCTGAATATATGTATTCCTCACCTCACGGTGCTTTTAGCACTTTAAATGTCTAAGATCGATACAATGTACAGTCCACAGGCGGCTGTGGCTGGTGAACCTGGAGCACTTTCTTTGGGCTCACAATGTAGTGCTAATGTGCCATTTCAAAGTTGTGCTTTCATGCTTTACTTTTTAAAAACAGTTAAGAGGCTGCCTGGAGCAGACCTATACTTTGTGGGGATGGCTACCAGGGGTTTAGTGGTATGCATGGTGAAGTAAATACCATGAGGTAGCTCAGATGAACTCCTGAACGGCCAGCCATGAAATGGCAGAAACATCGAGGAAACACAGGCAGGGAAAACATTGGGGAAACACCCCTTGACTGGGGTCAGTGAGGTCACAGCCAGGTGAAGTCACCCCACCCCACCCCAGGCAGGGCTATCATGCTGAAGTAAACATGGAGGGTTGGTGCACACTGCAACAGAAGTGCAGACAAATCGAATTAAGGGAAACAATTGGACTAAAAGTAGTCTCAGAAAAAACATTTTTTGGCGCAAAACTCCGGGGTGGCTGTGGGACAGCCACAACATCATTTGCCCCGAATGACCTCCAAATGCAGCAAACTTGCAGTAAATAACTTGTGGAGCCAACCCCTGGTTTCCTGAGATAAACTTCCTGAGCACAACATTCTAACTATACTTTTGACCTCTACACTTTTAACCTTTTTTTTTTAACTGAATCTGACTAACACACACACACACACACACACACACACACACGTTTAACCCCATAATATCCCGAAACCAACTAAATACAAAAATGCAGGGCAGTTCTTTCCTTCACACTAGCCTGTCTAAGTATACAGAGAAAGAATGTGGAGGGGGGGGGGACCGTCTTGCCTCTCCATAAACAAACATAATCATCTCAAAGTGCAATAGAACATTATCGGCTATTTTACTGTGCTATAGGTATTGCGTTGGTGATTAACTACCACTTTCATCTCATTGGCCATTCTTAAGAAGAGTTGTCATGATCCATCCCCCAACTGATGATACAGATGCTGATCTCACTCAATCATGAGATATGCCCTACCCGGTGCCAGCTTGTCTGGCTGAAAGGGGGGGGCATTGCAGGCGGGTGGGGTGATAAGACGTATGGGCCTCTGATTGGTGCACCGCAGTCGCACCACCAGTCAGGGAGGAGCAGGCCGAGTTGTCTTAAACTCGACCCCCCTCCCTATCTCAGCTCTCTGGCATGACGCAGCTCCCTCCCACCCTCCCCTTAGCAGTGTGGGTTTTTGCCAGTTGCCCCTTTGGGAGCCATGTAGGAATTTTTTGGCTCACAGCCAGATTGGCCTAGGACTGCGAGTCTTTTTTGCCTACGTCACACTGTTATGCGGGTTGAGTGTGTCCAGTAAGGGAATACAATCTATATCATTGGTCACATTCAACTTGGCGGCTAGGACAGGCAAAACAGGAAAGGGAGTAGGGATGGTGTGCACGCAGAGGCAACTTATGGTGGCAGGTGACGTCTGAGGCCCCCCGAACGGGTTGTGCGGCTCGGCGGGGGGATAAGGGTTGCCTGGGAGACCAACTCTACTCACTCACCCAGGTGTTGAGCGGCACCGGGTTGGGGGTGACACCGGAAGGTCTACCTCCCCCAGAAGGGGCAGTCCGGAGGGATGGCGAGATCACCGCCACCCCTCAGGCTGGGTGTGTTTTCGCCCTAGAAGTGTCAGCTAGCTGCTGACACAGTTAGATGCCCATCCTAGTTACCCCTTTGCAAATATTTCAATAAATGTGGCCCAATTTTCAATCCAAGCTTGTTGTCTGCGTCTTCTTTGACCCATCTCCGCTCGCAATAGAACTACCAATACTATGTTCTTCCAAAGAACAGTACTCTTGGAGAAGGAGGTTCAGAAGGAATGGGAAAATATCTCAATATACAAATACTGCAAATTTCATTTAAAGAACCAGCCCCTTACATCCACCTCCCAATCATCCGCTGATCTGAACACAAGGTTCCAAAGACTGATGTACAAATTTATTGGCAATTTAGATGAAGCAACCGTACTTTTTAATGGGGGGGGGGGAAATCCAGAATCCATGTTTTGAAACATGAGCTTCATGAGAGAATTCTAAACATAGAATTTCCTAAACTAAAAAATAGAATAAAAAATGTTTCAACATTCTTGATCTTTATGGAAAAACTGTTAAAATATTAGTTTAAGTGTAGTGGGTTTAAAAAAACAAAAACAGATATTTAGCTGTAATAATCACATGGATGCCAAGACATTTTGAATCTTGATCATTTTCCTCCACATATTTACCGATCCTGAACTTTAGTTTCCAGGCATAATCCAATTGCTGGAGTTAAATACAACTGTTGGATTGTTGCCACTATGACTCACTTAGAATATGGGAGAGAGCAGCAGATCAACAAAGAATATAATATAACTTCACCTGCATTATTGTGACGTCTGTCTTGGTGAATACTGACCCATTTCCTCTGCCCTATCACTTTTGCTCCTCCATGTGTTTGGCTTCTCTCACCATATAAAGAGGCATAGACATTAATAGCAATATAAATGCAATGTCTGTGTTATATTACTCCAAATTACTTAGTAAACTTTGCTATTCATCTTTTGTTACCCAGTCAGAATTTAATAAAATGAGACCAACCCAAAACTTCTTTCCAAAAGACAGTTGTTAGAAAACTTTTTATAAAATAAAAAGGCAATTTCTTTACGGATCATGTGCGATTAAGATAATGCATGAGTGTACCTGTTGAGATATTAATGAGCTCCCACTGGGGTATTATTAAGTGCACAGTTTGTCGTACTTTCACTTTCAACCTCCTATTAACTTTTATTGATATGGGTTCCAGACAAGATGAACAAATGCAGTAGAAAACAGACTCATAACCTTTTGAACCAAAGTTATTTGGAAACCTTAGTTTAGCATCAGCTTCCTCATGCCACAATACACCTTGCATACAAAGTAAAAGGAGTGTGAAGAAAATTGCGGTCAGCTACTAAACAATTCAATGTGATTGATGGGTGATTAACAGCTTTGAATTGGTTTTAGTCTTCAGTTGTACTGATGTAGACATTTTCCTCTGTCAGAGCTTAAAGATCAGTACTCTCAGCTGTTCTTTGTTCACCATTCACTGCACTAATTACAAAACAAAGAGCTCTGGCATTCTGTCAGCAGTGAATAATAATTTTTAGTCTCGAATTAACATTATTAGTTTAGAAAGTGCTTGTCTCTCTAGGGCAAACACTGAGGGACTTTCTCCCTGGATTTTAGCCTGTTAGCAAAAGAAAAGGATGCAAGGAAGACAGGAATCTCTCAACCCACCAAAAGCCCATACCCAGTGGCATGAGACGGTCCAAGTCCATCTAACAGTTGCTTCTCCATCTTTTTCCTCCCCTCAAAATGATTTACTTTTTAAGCTCTTCATCCTAGTGATGATTCTAAAAATTCCTGGATGGTAAAATACCAAGCAGACCTCAATTCAACAATTTTATTAGATTTAGGGCACAATCCTATGGCCGCTAGTCAGAGGCTAGACAGCCATAGGATAGGTCAGTTCCCGGGAACTGACCTTGGAGCCCGCACTCCGAGGTCAGTTCCCTGAGAACCGACCTTCACCCTCTCCCCTGCTGCCAGCCACATAGGCAGTGAGGATCGGCCCTGTGCTCTGCACTTGGAAGAGGAGTGCGGAGCAGTGAAAACGGGGCATTCCTGGGGGCGTGCCGGGGTGGGGAGGGCAGAAGTGCTGTTCCAATGCTTCCTATGTGTCGTCCAGCATCTGCACCCCCCTACTCTGACTTCCTGTGGCTAGACAGCTGAAATCAGCTGTCCAGCCACGAATGCAGGGCAGCTGAAGCATGGAGGGAACAATCCCCTCCGTGCTGCTCCTGCCTTGCATTGGATAGGTGGTCATCTCCGAGTTCAGAGGCGGCCACCTATCCCAATAGGATTGTGCCTCCATCTCTAAAGGTGAACGTCAACTGGTGCTTCCTGTCAGCTGATGGACATCCATCAGTGTAATGGGGAGGAGTGCAATCCCCCTCTCCCCTGCATTGCCCACATCTGTTCTGGAGGGGCTGGGCATCCTCCAGACAAGATCTGCGGCACAAGAGATGAAAGAAGGGGAAAGTTCCTTTGTGCGATGTTATGGTTGCATAATGTTGGATTTCATCTAAGTTCTTAAATATACTCACTGGTGAATTCAGTTCAGTCAGAGATCATTTAAAAAAGCTAACTGTACCAGATCACCATTGATGACCTAGGCATAATGGGCAATATCCAATGCTTTCACCGCACGGGTGTAAATTAATGGCGACGCAACATCATTAGTGTTTGCTAATGTAAACCTAGAAAAAAAGCAACAGTTTGCTGCTGAAATTCAGTGGCAAATCACTGCTTTTCCCTTTGTGTAGAAAGTGTTGGTTTATGCTAATTCGACCTCATCAGCACTGGCATTGTTGTGACAGCACTGGGTAATGCTCAATGATAACATGGCTTGATCTTTGACTCTTTACATTATTTCAAAAGAAATGCTCATACTACAAGAATTGGAATGGCTGAACAAAAGTAGCCTGTCCTAAGGCACCCTCTTATATGGTTCCCCCCTACACACACCAAGCATTAAGATGTTTGCAGTTCACACATTCTCCCCTTACTTTGCCTGCCCATGTCTGACAATTACTAAAGATATTTGTGTTCAAACATGATCCTGTTTGCTCGCCTTTCTTCAATGTTATCTTTGCAGTGAATTTGTAATGATGAGTTAGCAACCCTGCATGATTGCCAGAGTAGGAAATGTGGACAGATTTCATAAGGGACAAGAACATAAATATCAACAAGAGCAAACAAACCAAGACGCTGAGCTGCAGAGTGTTAAGAATCATAAATGTTTTCGGCACCAAAAGACGATAAGACTGTACGCCAAGCCAGTTGCTTATCCTAAGACCATATTCTGATTACTTGACTGTTCAATGCAAGTACTGTAAACGAATCATCTTCATGAGTGAGGTCAGCATGTGACAGACTCATTGTTATTCCTGGCTGTCGGCATTTCCAGATGCAGTGCACATTCTCCATTCGTAGCTTCAGAAAAAGCAACACTATGAACAAAGTCTCTCAGTTTCAGTATGTACATTACCCTCTGCGAAGAAACAGAACTGTTCTTTGTACTTAGTTTGGTTTTAGGATATTATGGGTTTAACTTTTTATTTAAATGGTATTTATGAATTGTTTACATTAAAGACATCTCTAAGCAATGTACAGAGGTCAAGATTACCTTCCTGGAAATGCCTGTTGGAAAAGATGTGTTTTTAGTAGGCACTGGAAACTCGGAAGAGTTTGTAGTGGTAGAGAGTTCCAGAGACTGGGTGCTATGAATGGCCCTTTTCTGAGCCATGATGGTCATAATGGACCAAATCTCTGAAATCTTGGGTACCACCAGGAGGGTATTCTGAAGAGGCAGTTGACACAATTGCTCCTGAGCGCTCTGCAAAGCAGCACTCGTACAGCCCCATGGTATACCCCGGAGCTGAGAACAATGAAACAAAATAAGAGAAGGCTTGAGTGCAGGCAGAGAAAAACTCCTAGTGGATGCAATTGAATGTGCCTGTGGTCAGGTATATTCAGGGGCTGTGAAAATAGCAAAGAAACAGTATTTCTCTGCCTCTGTTGAATCCTCTGTGTGCCACCCAGTGGAGCTTTTCAGGGACTTATTACACGCAGACCCTGAGGATGTTGTGGATCCATCAGAGCCTCACTGTGCTAGGTTTGTAAGGCACTTCCAAGATAAAATCTCTGGCATCCGCCAGGACTTAAATTCCAGGGTTCCAGCAGGTGAATCAGGTAAGCAATCCAGAGCACAATCTTGTCCAGTTTTCTTGGATGAGTTTTAGTTGGTACAGCTTGAGGATGGGGACAAGGTGCTTGGACAGGTTTAAGCAACCATGTCCATGTTGGATCCTTGCCCCTCTTGGCTGATTCAGACCACAGGGAGGGAACAGCTGGCTGGGCCAGGGAGATGATTGATGCTTCTTTGTGAAAGGGAGTGGTCCCTGGCTGCCACTCCTGAAGAAATGCCCTACCCTGCATCTGGCTTGACTGGCTGTGGGTGGGGTGGGGGGCTGTTGCGGGCGATGGTGGGGAGAGGAGACTTGGGGGGCACCATTGGCGGACTCTGGTGGTGCTAGCAGGGGTGGGAGGGGCCCGAGAGGTATGCAGTGTGGATTCTGCTGGTCACCCTTTTGGGGGCCAAGTAGGAATTTTTGGCTCACAGTCTGATTGGCCAGGGCTGTGGGTCTTTTTGCCTACTCCACAATGTAAGTGGGATGGGTGTGTCCACTAGGTTCAATTTGGCCTTCTTTGTTGGTCAGGTTATGCAATCACATTTTCAGGTTGGCTGTCAGGGATGGGCAATGGGAGGCGAACAGGGATGGTGAGCATTCAGGGGCACGGTTTTTGCGACAGGTGATGCCTGAGGCCTCCCTCTCTGGGTTTTGCAGCCCCAACAAGGGATAAGGGTTACCTGTGAGGCCAACTCACCTCACCCAACTGGTGTTTTGTGGCCCAGGAGGGGGTGAAGGGGAAGGCCTACCTCCCCCCAAAGGGGTAGTCCAGGGGTGGAGGTCTCTTTGACACCACTCAGCAGGCTTTGAATGTTTCACCCAATATAGTGCCTAACTAGTTGCTGGCACAGATTAGTTGCCCATCCAGGTCTCCCCCTTTGCAGATCGATCAATACATTTGGCCCAATTTGATACCAATCATTTATGTCTCATCTCTTCAGTTCCACCTTTACGCTCGCAAATCCTCCCTGGACCTGGAAGATCTTAACAACTTTAGGCCAGTGGCAAAAAGGCAAAGGAAAGAACAGAGAAGCATAAAGAAGCTGAAGCAGAAAAGGGAGAGAGGGAGAGACCCCTGGGTATGAGGGGTCTTCTAAAGACCTTCCTGTATTCAGCTGAATGTGCCTAGAAGGCTCAGTGAGATCAGGAACCCTGCCTTATACCCACATACCTAAGAATAAGCCTGATTGAACTCAATGGGACTTACTTCTGAGTAGGGAGATATAGGATTGTGCTAAGAGTCTGTGTCTTGATCTGACAGTCTCCTGGGCATATATTCCAGAACAGATATTTCTACTAGGTCTCTCAGTTCAACACTCCATTCCCAGAAACAAACAGGTTCTGGAAATGGAATGCAAGCACCATACTATATATTGCAAATACATTAAAAAAGGAAAAGGAAGGAAAAGGAAACAGCTGATGGACTATACTATTGAAATAGTAGGCATGACATCTTTTAGGTATGGAGAAGGCCTCCTCTGAATTGCTGAGGTCTTCTACTGTAAGTGTGATAGCATAATTTGAAAACTTGCAGCACAATCCTATGCATGTTTATTTCGAAGCAAGACTCAGTGATTTCAGTGGAACTTACTCCCTAGTAAGTATGCATAAGATTGCAGCCTGATTTGCCAACCCCATATATCTGTTGTCTGGCATGATGTCAACAAGTCCTTTTAGGCATCCTAGCTCATCCCTCAAAGCACCACAATTAAGTTTTTTTTTAAAAATAGCAAGGCTGCAGAAATCTGCTACTTACAAGCTGTAATATACAAATAACAATGTTTTATACTAATATGCAAAATATGGCTCTCTAGGCAGAGAATTATGACATTTGCTATATCAAACCTTCATATTTGAGGTGCTGCAATGGATTCTGTGCTTGGATTCTAGTATTTTCAGTTGTCAGATGTTATTTACATAGAATCATAAAATCATAGGGTTGGAAGGGGCCTACAAGACCATCAAGTCCAACCCCCTGCTCAGTGCAGGATGCCTTATTCCCAGGTGGTCCCCCATTCAAGTATTAGCCAGGGCTGACCCTGCTTAGCTTCTGAGATCAGATGAGATTGGGTGCATCCAGGTCCAAAAGAACAACTGTCTGGTTGAAACTAAAGGTCCATTTAGTCCAGCATTCTGGCTGAGCAGATTTTTCTTGGAGGATATGAAGTTAAAGAATAGTCTAGACAAGAGGCAAACTGAAATGGATTAGAACTTCCTGCTATATTGACTAATAATTTCTGGACACAACACTATAGAAACTGCTTCTAATAAAATCATTAGTGGTGTGGTGCCTACAGTTATTAGCGCAGCCCACAGACATAACACTTCCCAGGTAGCTGATGCTCAGAGACTGTAAATGCAGCCAAAAAGATGGCTGTACCACATAACCAAATGATGAGAAGGCAAAACCACTAGGTACAAGACACGTTTATTCACAAACTGGTGTGCCAAATTTCTCTCTTAGATGTAAGTTTACGTAATCCTTATCGAAACCTGGGCTGTCTACCATGCTCAACACAAAGTAGTGAATGATGTCAGGGAAGAAGTGCCCTTATCAGAGCACAGAGGCCAACACTGTTAAGGCAACTGCTTCCAAACCTGACACTTTTCACTAATTTGTGTTGAGCATGATAGGGATGCTGCAAGCTGTGTTCAGGGCCACAAGAGGAGGGACAGATAAGGCCCTGAGGCCTTATGTGTGACAGTCCTGGTTTAGATGAGGATTACGTAAAGTTACACCTATTATTTCCCAGTCTTAAATGTCTTTCACACTGCTATATTGCCATGATTCCCACAACTACCCTTCCATTTCCATCCACCTACTGGAATGACAGCCTCAGTTGTCTATTCCCTTTTGACCAATTAGCTGGCTGAGGCTTTGAATGTTGCCATAAAACCTGGTGTAATAAACCACGACTTTTCTTTGAAGGAACTATGAGCAACATCAAGCTCTTCATCCACCCAGCCCCCTTCACATTTTATCAAGGCAGAGGACACAGCTCAAAAGAAGAATGAGCACCACGAATTATAGCCCTCAGTTCAGCTCTTACATGCTGACATCCTTTGAAATAGCTGACCCCAGGCCTATCCTGTAGTAGCACTGGAGTAAAAATACAAAAATAACACTGCACTACAATACAGCCAGTTTCTCTCACCATCAGCTCCTCCCTCTACCACAATACAGGGATATTGACACTGGGCTACATTACAAAGTTGTTGTAAACCACTGCCCATCTCAACACGGTCCCTCTCTCCCACATATCATGTTTGCCCTGCAAACAGTTCCAAAGAGGTAAGGGTCATTGCTCTCAAGGTTGTGCTCTGCCAAAAAACTGCTTTTTGGGCACATTCCTTCTGCCTGCCAATATTTCCTGTTTTCCCCAAAACACTTTCATTAACATTAATAATGAGAAGCATGCAAGTAACAAAGTGTATTAAGTTTACCAAGTTAACTGTGGACATGGTTAAAGCTAAAAACAGAAAAGATCAGAATAGAGCAAACCAGACCACAACTCGTGATTCAAAATGTAAGGTTTTAACTAAGGTTATGTTGACTATAGCTCTGTGGTACAGCACATGCTTTGTATGCAGGTTCAGCCCTTGGCATCTCCAGTTAAATGGATCAGGTATCAGGGATGGAAAAGACCTCTGAAGGCCTGGAGAGCAACTGCCAGTCAGAGCAGACAACACTGGTCTAGATGGATAAATAGCACTCACAGTTTGACTCATAGATATTTTACAATGGAAGTGAAAAGGAAAACAAACAAACAAAATCACAGACACTGGTGGCTACTAAGAAGAGGGCCTTTTCTGTTGTGGCACCCTGGCTGTGGAATGAGCTTCCCAGAGAGGCTTGCCTGGCACCTACGTTGTACTCTTTTTGGCACCAGGTGAAGACCGTTCCCCCCCACCCCAGGCAGTTTAGCCTTTCAGCTTCTGTTTTAAATCTGTTACTGTATTTTAAATCTTTGAACTGCTGCAAGGTTTTATTTTATTTTTATTTTTAATTTTATACTGGAGTTTAAAACTTTAAAACTTTTATATTGTATTTTATCATGTTGTATTTTATGGCTTTAATTGTTGTGAACTGCCTTTAAGCTAAGGGGGAATATAGAAATGTAATAGATAAATAAACCGCATATTCCATTTCCCCCGCCCCTCTTTTAAAAATGCAGTAATAGCAGTTCTAGCAAGTGATTTTGAAAGATCGGTGCGCCTCCTTAACAATGACAAATAACTGTACGTATTTTCTTTGTGGAATTAAATATAGCAGGATGCCTTCATTCAAGTAGGAGAGGACAATTTTGTTGTCTCAGCTGGAGATGCTCAGCAGCAATGTGGTCAACTTATATTACAAGCACAGTTTATAGTCAACAATTCTGAGCAAAAAAACGTTTTTTCTGAGGCATATCGTAAAACATCAAATAATTGATACCCTGTATGAGTGGATACCTCTGCATATTCCAATAAGGATAAAATAAGGGTTTGGAAACAATATTGCACTTCGAGGCATATCATTTGAAGCATCAACACCACTTTTGAAATGATGCTTCAAACCCAATTGTTAGCGGCGCTCACTTGAGGAAGTAGGTTCACTGGAACCCTCTTAACCTTTCTAATTAACGCATTTGGGAAATTATACCCTGCAACAAAGCTGCTTCCACCACATCTCCCATTTCCATATCCTTTTTTTTTTCTATGCAAATTTTGGCTCTGAAAATAAGGACTCTGGCTGATTTTCCTCATTGCATTTCCCTGTGTATCCATATCCATACATTCCAAATAGCACAGCACATTTTATATTTACGCACAGACACAAACCTCCCCCTTGCTCATTGTATTAATTAGCGCTGTGCACAGACCCCGTGATCCACTTCGGATGCCACTTCGGATCATCCGAAGCGATCCTGAGCCACCTCAGACCGATTTGGACCCCCTCCGACCCGACTTAAGATCCAAATTCGAAGCGAGATTCGGATATCCAGATCATGCAGTTTTGGTGTTTTCCCATTGACTTGCATGGGAAAACACAAACGGTCATAACTTTTCCAATATTTAGGATACAGGCATGAAAACTGGGGACTTCTCCACCCTCCTGGAGAGGAGACGACCTGCAAAATTTAAGACACTTTGACCCAGTGGTGTTTTTGCTAGGTGAAGTTAAAATCTGAGGTTTTCCAAAGAAACTCTCCAAGCAAAGAGCTATGACTTCTCCCTGATTCCACACATGTGCATGACACCGTGGCCTCTCCCACCCGCATCCAGGACACTGTACCCCCCACAGCCCAGGCAGTTTGGCCCACTGGCTTGTGTGTTAGGCGCTTGAGAAATTTGAGTTTTTCCAGGAAAACTCCCAAAGCGAAGACTCGTAACTTCTTCCTGTTTCTACTGATGTGTGGGAAACCTGGGCTCCCAGCATCCCTCGAGGGCATCACATCCACCAGAGTTCAGGCACTTTGGCCCACTGGCTTTAGTGCAAAGTGCAGGCAAATTTTGAGTTTTTCCATGAAAACTCCCAAAGCCAAGAGCTGTAACTTCTCCCTGATTCCACACACGCACATGACACCTTGGCCTCTCCCAGCCCCCCTTGAGGGCATTGCACCCCCTCCCCCAAAGCCTAGGCAGTTTGGCCCATCAGCCAAAATTTGATTTTTTTTTCCAGGACAACTCCCAAAGCAAAGAGCCATAACTTCTCCCTGTTTCAACAGATGTGTGTGAAACATGGGCCCTTCCCAGCCCCCCTTGAGGGTATCCCACTTGCCAAATTCCAGGCACTTTGGCCCACTGGCTTCTGTGCAAGGTGCAGGTGAAATTTGATTTTATTTCCAGGAAAACTCCCATAGCCAATAGCTGTTAACTTCTCCCCACCTCTGCCCCTGCCAACACCCCAAAGATGCCTTATATTGCACTGAATTGCTTTGCCACACAGTGGAGTGTTATTGGAATAAGAAGGTGATTAATATAAAATACTATATGTTGCGTGATTTTTCAACACTGCCTTGAAATTTGGACGTAAAGTGTTGGTGGCACTACAACCTAGCACGCGCACACACATGCGCACACAGACACACAAGAGCTAAAGAAAAGCAGAACTACCTAAGCAAATGATGGATGTCTTTAATTTATTGTTTTATATTTCATGTTATTTTATAGAAGGCAGGATAATGTCAAGAAATGCAGGGCGATAGCACAGGCGAGTTTAAAAAACACACACACCCTTCTTTAATTTCTGTTTTGGGAAGATCAACACAGAGAAGACACAAATGGTTCACTTCAGCATGGGGGTGGGGGGGAGGCAAAGACTACACACATAGGATGCTATAATATGCCTTTCTTTAAGAATTTAGAAAGAAAGAAAAAACTAAATGCTTGAATATGACCCAAAAGGTGGAGGGGCAGGGAGAGGGATGTGCCCAGATGTCAATGTTTGTTTTTAAAAATCAAAATAATACCAGGTTTGTAAAAATCTAAAAGAGACAGAATTGACTGACAAAACCAACAAGGAAATAGAACAGAGAAAGCAGAAGTAAGGGTTGACGTTACACAATGAACACAGCCTTTTCCGGAGTCCAAAACTGAGATAAACAAACAAACACAGGAATGGTGGGGGAGGGTGGAATATAGCAGCAACTTGCAAGGACAAGCTATGCTGGTTTGAAAAAAATATGGAAAGGAGAAATTAATCTAATCAAATACAAATAACAAATGAGTTGGAGGTACAAAGATATAGGAGAAAGCGTCTGGACGAGGTGCTGCAAAAGATACTGTCCCAATGGGGATGGACGATCCAGGAGAGAGGGAAGGGAACACTCCCACTACAACCAAGCTATTTCCTTTTAATTTAACTTCTGAGATAAGCCTAATGGAGATCAAAATTGAATAAACTGAAGAAACAACTCCTAGGAATGCACACACACGTGCACACACACTCCCAAATGATCATCTACCTGCACCAGCCCTCTCTCCGAAAGACACAGCTAGTGCAATGACCAAACGCAGTCTTTTGCTGAAATATATATACCCCCTTCCCCCAACACTCTCTCTGATTGGAGACTGCTAGCATCAGTTCTGGCAGAGGGTTCCTATTTGCCAAAGCACACTCCCTCCTCCTCTGCACTTGCCTTCCCACCTCCCCCTCCTTTCCCGCCTCTACTCGCCTTCTCCCTCCCTCCTCCTCCTCCTCCTCATGCCCCTCCACATGAGCATTGAGAATTTGATACATTTTGGAGACAGTCTGTCTGGACTGCTGAGGCATTCAGTAGAGCTCCGAATATACGAGGAAGAGGAGGTGCTTTGTAGGGGGGGGGACTTTGCCCTGGGGTGCCTCAGTACTGCTCTGAACTACCTCATATCATGAGTCTTTTGCTCCAAAACATCTTGCTTCGCCTCATTATTTGGGCTTCGTAATGAGGCGGTGCACAACCCTCATTACGAAGGATGTATTAATAATGTCATTCTATTTAGGAATGGATTATAGTGATTCTCAAAACATAGACTAAAGACCTCTGTCAACCTGTTGTCCATCCCTGGTTTAGGCACAGCCTTTAGACTTAGATTGAGGTTTGTGGGGTGGCCTCCCCTGTCAAAAATATGCCTGTAGATTAGGGGTTTACAAAACCCTGCTTACCTGGCTCTACTGGGTTCCGCTGGGGGGGAGGCGCTCCATCCCTCCCCCGGAATCCTGGCCGACCGGCTCCGCTCCGTGGGGATTCCGCGGAGCTGCCAGCTGGCTCCGCCAGCAGCCAGACATCCGGCCGCTGGCTAGCAGGGACGCAAATGGCAGCTGCCGTAGCCGCCGCCGTTTGTGTCCCTGTATTCAGCCGTGATAGGCTACGTAAAGACTTACGTAGCCTATCATGTCTGGGTTAAAAAAAAAACACGTACACAAATGGCGGCGGCTATGGCTGCTGCCATTTGCGTTCCTTATTTTTGGCCGTCTTAGTCTACGTAAATATTTACATAGACTAAGACGGCGAAAATAAGGGGGAACACAAATAGTGTAGTGGGTGCTATTTGCGTTCCCCTTTATTTTCACCGTCTTAGTCTATGTAAATATTTAGGTAGTCTAAGACGGCCAAAAATAAGGAACGCAAATGGCGGCGGCCGTAGCCACCGCCATTTGCATACACGTTTTTTTCTTTTTAACCCATATGTGATAGGCTACGTAAGTCTTTACGTAGCCTATCATGAATGGGGGGGGGACCCAGAGTGCAAATGGCGGCAGCGGCGGCAGCCATTCAGAAGACCAGCTGCCGCCACCGCCAAAGCCGCCGCTGGAGACACCGCCGTCCGGAACATCCGCCCCAGGTAAGTCTCATCCCGGGGGGGGGGTCGGGGTGGGTGGGGGGGCAGGCCGTTCTGCCACGGAGTTCAGGGGCCCGAATGCACTGGCATTCGGCCTCACCGAGATCCGTGGTGGAATTCTCTGACATCCCTACTGTAGATTCAAAGGAGTAAAGTGAAGGTTGCATTCATACAAACGCTGTCTACAGACATGCCACAGCTTCAAGGCTAAAACCTTCCTTGTGGTGAATGAGGTCCTTTACACACAGGTCTGCCTCTATGACTGAATGGCAGGTCCCTTCCATGGCATCATCATCCACATCTCTCCAGGATACCCATGAAGTTCAAAACTCAAGGAAAAGGCTGTGTAGTAAAGGCATCTGCCATGATTCTTGCCCACAACTGCCACACTCCTTCCTTGGAGGTGGGAAAGATGAGCAGTCGCAGCCTAAAAGATGACAAACACCATCTAGGACCAAAAGGAACCATGGAAATGTTCACAGGCTGTGCTCGCCTTTAGGGCCTTTGGTAGACTGCTATCTGTAAGCCCTCTCTTCCCATCACTAAGTACGTTTGGGTGGGAAAAGAGGGGGAAAGGGGGCTCCTTTGAGCATAATCTGAATCAGTTTGCAGGATATAAATATTTAAAACTAAAAAAAAAAAAAAAAGACTGTGCACTGTGATTAGCAGTAGCAACTCTCTGGGATTTTTTGATAATGTTCCAACAGAATCTAGGCAGAGGACTTTTCCCAACCTATGTCCCTTTTAACTGGAAATCCTAGGGACTGAACCTGAAACCTTTAACAATGCAAGTATGTGTTCAGCTGTTGATCTATGGCTTTCCCAGGAGCAGCTTCCACAGCAGAAAAGAAGGTAAACATGGGGAGGCAATTTTGGCACTTTCCCCCTGCAATTTGAATGATTGGATCTAATGCCTATCCATCAGGCAAGGTATAGAAATACCTTCATGCTACTGAAAGGTCTTAGTCTTGGGTATTTTTTTTTCACTTACTTCTGTATATCCTAAGCTTTTTATCAATCATTTGCAGCATTCTATGAAAAGTCAGCATGTGCTACCCAATGACTGCCCTACAAGCCCAAAAAAGACCCTGCTATTAAAACATGACAAGTTTTATGCATAAGACATTTTGGAGTAGATAAATGAGCAGTAGAAAAGCATTAAGTGTGAATAATTTTGATCTGTGAGCAGTATACAAGGATTTAGAATAAAGGAAACTCAGGATACAGCCCTCACTTGTCCTGAATCCATGAAATAAATGGCAAACAAGAGACAAGCAAAAGTAGGTTGTGTAATGGGGGACCTGTTGGAAGATAAGGCTGCATTCCATTTAAGATGGGTTCTCCCGCTGCCACACACACATTTTGTATGGCTCATCAGCCAGTAGCTTGTGATGTGTCAGGGATGGTCTGTCAGGGATGCTGTGACTTGGATTCCTTCATTGAGCAGGGGGATGGACTCGATGGCCTTGTAGGCTCCGTCCAACCCTACTATTCTATGGCTCTGTGATTCTATGTGGCTTGCTAGCATGTATATGCTGCCACTGATAAAGGGCAATTTGAGGTGGACATATCATTACTTGTGACCATTGTGAGGCAGTGGTAGAAGCAGGAGGCAGTTCAGTCTGATTTGCTACTATCCCCAGATGAGATCTTTGGCCCACATCTGCAGTGCAGGTTGCTAACCATCAGCATTTGATTGGTTTCATTTGAATGGTGCTAATCAAGATCCTACTGCTTCCTCCACCATCTCTCAACTGTCTCTAGTAAGTATGGGCATTCCCCTACCCTTTATCTCAGCGGTGTAGTATACCTGCAAGAAAATAGTCCCAGTGGCTAACTGGGAGCAGCTGTTCTAAATTCCTCAGCCAGTACTAGTTGCTTTCCCCAAACCTCCAGGGTTCTTCTAATGTTTTCAGCAGAGTTCTACTGAAGTCATCTGGTCAGTAAAATGGAGTAATTTTGCCTAGTTATGACATTGTAGGGAAATGGAAACTGAGCAATGTGGCCAACTCTATTATGGCGCCATCAAAACCAGACCAGACAGGGGATCGTGAGCAATTCTATGGGCCTACTGGCTCATCGTGAGCAAGTAATTCTGAGCCTCAGTTCACTATCTGTAAAATGGGAATAATAATGGCATGCCTACCTCCCCGGGTCATTGTGAGCATTAAAGAAACATTTGGAAGCAATGTGCATACTAAAGAAATAAGAACTATGGGTTGCATCCAATTTTACTTAGAGTAGGCCCATTCATATCAATGAGTAGACCCATTGATATGAATGGGCCTTGAGTTAAACTAACATTGGATACAACCCATTAGATACAATCCTATAACATAAATTTTTACTGTAGACTAGAAGCCGAAGGAAAGGAGATAAAATGTACTGCATGTGCTTAAGAGTACGTACTTGAAATGGAGTATCGATTTGTGTGTTTGTTTTGTGGAACTCCAGCCCAAACAGTTGTAATTAATGTTGTCCTGCATTACAGCACAAATACACTCTCACAGAATACCTTTGGGGATTATTCACAGGGGCTTGTGAAGAAGGAGTTCTACTGGTTTTCCACCACTGACATACTAACAAAATAAGAACGAAAGCCATCCTGGTACAGATCAGAAGTCTATCTAGTCCAGCATTCTGGGCAGTAACCAACAGTTGCAGTCTGCCAAGGCCTGGAATGGGAGCTGGTAGTGGGGCTCCATTGACTTGTCCCATTTTGGAAGAGCTAGTTTGAGGTTTGAGCTAGTTTCCAGAATTGTGGCATTGAGCGCTAGCTAGTGGTTATTCCCACCACGAGGGCAGTGTTAGATACTGCTCCCACAGTAGCCAACCAGATGCCTCACTGGCACCACCGCATCCGAACTGTACCTGTCACCTGGTCCCACAGCCCATCATGCATTGAAAAGGGAAAGTCTGAAGTGGGCAGCCTTCTCTTAATGGGTAGACTTCCTGCTTGATTTAAAATCTTGATTGTGCAGGCTTCTAAATTGGGTAGGAAGTCTACTCATGTGAAGAACATAAGAAAAGAAGAACAGTGCTGGAACACACCGAAGGCGTACTCCAGCATACTGTTTGCGCAATGGCCAACTCAATGCCTATGGGAAGCCCACAGGCAGGACACAAGTACAACAGCACCCTTCCACTCATGTTCCCCAGCAACTGGAATTTAGAAGCATGCATACTGCCTCTGATACAGCCATCATGACTTGTAGCCACTGATAGCTTTATCCTCTATGAATTTGTCTAATACCCTTTTAAAGCCATCCAGGTTAATGGCAATCACTACATCATGCAGTAGCAAATTCCATACTTTAACTAACTATGTGCTGTGTGAAGAAGTGCTGGAAGGGCACCATGGTAGAGCAGGTTCCTAGATGGCATGGTAAGCCATCTGTATGAGTTACAGAATCTATTCTGTTTCTGCTCTTGTGCCGAAGAGTAGTAGCGGCTGAAGCACCTTGCATATTTGGGTGGCAAAAAGTGGGAATGCCTAGTGTAGAAATATTATTCCTGTCCTGAGCAGCAGAATAAGAACCAACTGGATAAATATCAAGGCTGCTGTGGTTAGACTTGTTTTTCTTATATTGAGATGAAAACATGACTTTTATATGTCCACTGTAAGAATAATTGCATAAGTTTATTTGTAAACTTGCTTTTCTCTGCTATAAATACGAATTCAAAACTGCAGATCATTTTTTTTTCCCTAGCAAATGGAGAAAGAAAATAATTATTATGATACGGTATTATTTGCAATTTAAAATTGGATCATGAGCTGACTGGCACTGTAGGTTTCCACAGTATTTTATTTGAGCCAATAATACAAACTGAGAGGTTGTGAAATTGTTTTTAGGAAAGTTTATGGTTTATTGACTTACATAAAGCTCACAAATATCTGCAGTTTTTCTACATGTTATTTCTACAAGAGCTTTCTGTAAATTGACTGAAAGTTGTTGTTGTTTTTTAATTACCTCCATATGCTAATACTGATGAAAACATAAATTGCTTCTCCTATCATCTCCTAAAATAGCTCTGTAGCGTGTGTGTGTGTGTGTGTGTGTGTGTGGTCTTGGACTTTGTTCAACAGACACTGCAAACTTGTTAAAGGGTAACTTTTATTTGCCTTGGAGGTTAACTGCAAAAACAAAAACAGAGAGAGAATTTACCAAATGCCAAAAGAACACCACTTGGGAGTTAATAACAGAGCTGAAAAAACACACAGCTCCTAAAGAAAGAGAACTTAGGGTGTTGTAGGCCTTTTTTCCACCTAAACATGCATAGGATTGCACCTTTAAAAACTGAACTTTACAATTTTAAGTAACTGGTCAATCCTGAGTGGATTTCCCCAAACTTAAAAAGAGCACTATCTTGACTGAAGGAAATGTAGTACTTAAATAATTAGCCATTCATATAATGCATTTTTGGTGTTGAAACTGCTTCACATGTATTATTTATCCTTGCAATAATTCTCTAAGATATAATACTGTTATCCCCATATTACAAATGGGGCATGAGGATGAAAGAATAGTGGCTTTTCTGATACCACCTACTGAATTTTTGGTCCAGGAGAACTTTGAAAAACAGACTTGACTCTCAGCTCACACTCAGTATTATGCTGTACCAGAGTCTGTCTTTTCCTCGTTTCCCTTGGTTGTGTGTATTCCCCTTCCCCAACCTGATGCCTTCCAGATGTTTTGGATGACAACTCCCAGCATTCTTCACCATTGGCCAAATCCCATCAGCCTCACCATTGGGGCTGATGGGCTTTGAAGTCCAAAGCTTCTGGAAGGAAGTCAGTTGGGGAAGGCTGGACTGTGTATCATAAATTACATTGAAGTTTGATATGAACATTCCATTTGGTAAAAGCATAACAAAGAGATCTCAATTTTTAAATTTTCCTGACACGCTCTTCGTAAGCTCACAGCACATGGAATTTCAAAATGACTAATATGCAGGCAACATAAAGCCGAATGGCCATGTCTGCTTTTATCTGCTGCTGTTTGGATCCACGCATCTGCAGGCTTCTCTGAAAGAAAGAGAGGGAGGGAGGGGGCCTTTTCATGGTAAAAACCTTGGCCTTATGTTGCTTATTCTTGTCTCCATTATCAATGAACCAAAGAAGCCTGAGTCACTGTGATTTGTCCTCTGGTGGGCAATATTATAACAGGAATAGTTTGTCCTAGTCCTGCCACAATTCTGAGTATTTCTTTTATGTATGTATGAATAAACAAAACCTGTCCCTGTTCTGAAAATGACCTCAAGTCATGCTGTAGCCACCTCCTGTAGGTTCTCTTCTTCACTAGCAGAACAAAATGAGAGGCCTGAGGAAACACAGATTAACCTGGCAGTGCAAGATTCTAGAATCCCTCACCACCACCACCCTCAGTAGAGAAACATCTGTGGCAATCACTGGTTTCTCCCTTGGTCTCTGAACTGCTTTTATTTTTCATGTTTTGACTAGTTCTCTGCTGCATCTGAAACTGTTCCTCAACACTTCAGGGATCAAACCACTAACAGGCTCTCTACTTCTGAAATACTTCTGTCTTTGTCTCATCAGGAATTTCCTGCCAATTACAGAGTGTAATTTTACTTAACAACAAGAAATATTAATAAAGGCCTCTTCTTAAACCAAAATCAATACACAAAGCAAAATGAGTTTAAGAGAACGTATAAAGTGTAAGATTAAGATGGAGCGACCATTAAATACATTTTCATAAAATAACAAATACAAAGTGTAAAAAGTAGTTATAAAATGTGCCTGATCTTGTCTGATCTCAGAAGCTTAGCAGGGTCAGCCCTGATTAGTATTTGGATGGGAGACCACCTGGGAATCAGGTTTCCTGCAATGAGCAGGGGGTTGGACTTGATGGTCTTGTAGGCCCCTGCCAACCTTATGATTCTATGAACTATGAATCTATGAAATTTATTTATCTGACATACCATATAAAATCATATCAAAATGGAAAATTTACTATCCCAAAGCTTACTGAACATTTCTGATTTGAAATAATTACATAGTAGGTTATACTAATACACATCAACCTGTCCCCAACTTGTGAACATAAAAGTTTCATTTGCTCCAACAGACTCCAGGTACCTCTGGTAAAGAACGTTTTGGACATGGGACATGAGGAAAAAGACTTGAGGTTCTGGACAACTGAAAGAGCCCAAGGACATGGGATGAGATTATACCACCAAGTATGAAGGAGGGAAATATTTTGGCTCTTCACCGTAAGGACAACAATGCCCCAGGGGCTCAACAAAGAGTGTAATTGGTCACCAGTATTATAACTCTGTCTACTTCCTCCTTTTTCCTGTCTTTCTCCTCTTCTCCTTGAACTGGATTTTGTTTTCTGCTTTTTATTTGCCATGTAGATGTGGTTTTATATAGCATAGTGTGTTGGTTTTATATCAGTTTTGTTGAAGCACTGTTGTATTTGTTGAAATTGTAACAGTCCTGTGTGTGCCCTTACGGTGATTCCATAAGGTTTCAGATCAGGAGCCATGTGCTCTAGGACCTTTCAAGTGAATTAACTAAGAGAAGACCACTGTGATTATTGACTCCCTAATGAGGCGATAACACAGCTGTACAGGGCCATGGCCTTGACTGGTATTTAACAGGAAAACCCCTCAAAGAATGGGATTATGGCACCCAAACCTGCAGAGTATAGACTTTTCATATGTAGGATTCTCTCTAAGATTGTATTTATACTTTGGGTCAGTGTATGCAAGCCAATGGCTAGGGTAAGAATATTCTCGGTTGGAATACTTCTAGATTATTTGGCCTTTGGACAAGCCATTTACGGACAATTAGTATGGCATGTTTTGCATTCTTTATATACCTCAGAGATGGAAGGGACTGGTGTTCCTCCCTTCTCTCCCTGTTGTATCCAGTAACTGACCGAAGTAGACGAAATACTAGACAAGCTATGCAAGAGTGATTTTTGGGTAAACATATCTGTATCAGTTGAAATGTGTGTGTTTAATTTAATGAAAGCAGCAAAGGGTGACTGTGACCTGTGACCTTTGTCTTTCTTTTTTCCCTTGCAGGTCCAATTTTGACAATTAACACAACTGAATGTTTTGGGGTTATAGTTAGGGTAAAACTTTTTATCCCACTGACAAAGACCCTTGGGATTGAAACGCATCTGGGACAGGTTGATGTGTATTAGTATAACCTACTATATGATTATTTCAGATCTGGAATATTAAATAAGCTCTGGGATTGTCAATTTCCCATTTTGGTATAATTTTATATGGTTTGTCAGATAATTAATTTTTATATCTAGTTTTTACACTTTGTATTACAGATTTGTTATTTTATTAAAATGTATTTAATGGTAGCTTCATCTTAATCTTACACTTTATACATTCTCTTAAACCCATTTTGCTTTGTGTATTTTATTTAACAGCAACAGGATTATTTACTGTATAATGCTCTAGAAATCTATTATTGTTGTTGTTGTTTGTTTATTCATTTTTAGTCCACCTTGAGAAGGTTCTACCCCTAACAACAGCATAAAGACCATTTTAATAAATAAACAATACATTATTACATTATTTGTATTATAAGCTGTTGCACATTAAAATGAATGATAGACCCTATCCACAGGCTTATGTTTCTATGAACAGAGTAAATTATCTCTCTCGAGTGCAAAAAGCTAATTCTACCCCCTGAAAGGACAACCTGAGGGCCAGTTACTAAAGTAGTACTTTTTAAATATTTCCCCTTTTTAATAAAGTAAAATGTATCTTTGATATCTTATATGTCCGCATATGTATTCTGTGAATTATTACTCTTGCTTAATGTAAAACACATTGCGTCGTGGCTCAGTCTAGATTTAAGAGCAGTCTAGGATTGGGAAGGTTGCTCTCTGTGAATATGAACTCAGTCACGCAGCAGGAACAGACTTCCCAATTGTGATAGGACTGCTGTACTTTGAGTCTAGGAACTGCATTTCCCTTGCTTCTAAACTGTGACTTCAGAAAGAGGAAGGGAGGAGACAGGCTGGAAAGAAGCAAAGCCAGAAAGAGGAACACAACCTGCAAGTATGTTTGTGAGTGGGACTTCGAGCTGGACTAGAAAATTATTAGTACCAGGCTGAAAGCAAAAGGGGCTCTCCAATTATTATACAAGTGTACTGTGCTGGGAAAGCTCGGGAACAGAAGGGATTGGCTCCGTGGGCACACTTTGACTGCTGAACTGGCAACCAAAGAAGCCTGGCTGAAAGGTGTGACGTTCTGTGCCAGTTATCAAGTGCCACTCCCTAGAGCCCGGCTGGGGAACCCGCGGCCCTTCAGATGTTGTTGGACTGCAGTTCACATCATCCCTCACCATTGGCTATGCTGGCTAGGGCTGATGAGAGTTGGCGTTCAGCAACATCTGGAGGGCCACATGTTCTCTACCACTGGTTTCAAGCCTTACTCCAACCCATGTAGAAATAATGTGTGAAAAGGCTGCAGGGCCACATGTGATGCCCTTGCCTCCAACATCCCACATGCACCGGCCCTGCCTCCTACATCCCTGACCTTTACATGTTCAACATGAAGGTCTGGAGGGAGATTCCAAGCACATTCAGCTGAATGCCCTAAGCAGCTTAGCCTCCTCATGACCAGGAACAGTGCGCTATCAGGGTTCCCCATCACGGGGAAGCTTCTAAACATGTTTAGCTGAACATGCTTACAATCTCCCTTTGGACCTTCACTCTGATTGCACAAAGGTTGGGAATCTGGAGCTGATGGAGACAGGAACATTGAAGACGGCACTTGCATATGTGGCCCCAAAGCCTCTTCATGCATTATTGCCACACCATTTGGAGCAATGCCTGAAAAGGTCTCAGGTGGCAGTGAGATGCTCTGTTTTACTACTTATCAACAGAACAATCCTATACAGGTCTAGTCAGATGTACGTCCAACTGAGTTCAATATGGCTTATTCCCACACATGTTGGTCTAGCCTAAACCACCCATTTGATAGCCATGTGTCAGGGCAGCTGGTGAAATACACCAGGCTTGTTACTGAAGTTGGTAACACAGCAGTGCCTTCAGTGTTTGCCTGCCACCATCTGTGTTGCACAGGCATGCTAGATAATAAAGCATGCATCTGCTCTTGTTTGTAGAGTGCCTCTTGTTTCCTCTTGTATACGGTACCCAACTATGGAGCTAAGCTATTTATTTTTGTATTATACTGTTGTTTCCTGTCTGTAACAAAGATTAAGCTTACTGCACAGGCCAGTCTAAGTGATCTGGGGTGACTCAATCCACTTCCCCACCCAATAATATCAAATTACACTGAAATTGATCATAATGTTTTCCCTTCCCTTCCATTTTCCTGTTTTGAAAGCCCCTTACCACCAACGCCATCTAGTGGCTATTTTAAATGGTTGATCTAAATACAAATGCCAGCTCTCCAATGACTTAAGAAAATAAGTGTTGCAGCTGATTAAACTCCCTCCATGTTGGATGTCCACTTTTCTGTAGATCTCTCCTCTGCAATCAAATGCAGAATGTCTCTTCTTAAAAGCATCACTGTTATCAGTACAATTGGGTCATCCCTTTATTTAAATTGCTGCACTGGGTTCCTTTCACACTCCATGTCAACTTGCAGTCCTTACCTTTAATGACTTCCACTTCTCCGGCCACGGCTGGTATTACTCTGATCTCACTCTCTCAGCTATACACAAGTCCATCTGCAGTTGGCCTTCCCATGCATTTGGCTACGTTGGTCCTTATGCCTAAACAGACTCCCCATTTCTGCATTTTTTCCTTGCCATAAAGACCTTCTAGAAAACCTGCTCCTTTAGAAAAGCCATACATAATCCTCCACTGTTTGTTTCCTCTACACTACTCTTGTTTATCTAAATTACTCCAGATTGCACATGCACGGACATTACTTTGTTTCTTATGATTCGATTATTCAACAATTGCTAAATGTATGAACAGAGTCAGCTGAAAATCATTCTAGGTTGATTCCTCTGTTATGTTTAACCTGTGACAGCTTATCCAAGGCAGGATTTGATACTGCCGTCAAAAAAATGGAGTATGCCATAGATTCTAAATTTGCTTCCACGCTATGATTTGCCATCCTTTTTCACTCGTACAGAAAATCCAGATGACATTGCCAACCAATTGGATTAGGGCCGTGCACCACTTTGTTCTGAAGCCCAAACTCTGAGTCGAAGTGGGGTGCCTCGGGCCACTTCAGGCCACCTCCTAGTTGAGGCAGAGGACCCCTGAAATGGATCAGGTTGCTCTGAAGCACTTTGGTGCGCTTCAGCATGATCCAGAGCCCCATCCGCCACACCACTGCCACTGCTGCCACCCAAATACTGCTGTATTTCCAGAAATACAGGGAGTTGCCATTTTAAAAATGGCTCCCCCCATTTCCCTGAACAAGATGGCTGCCGGCACACATCCAGAGGGCCCAGGAGCTGGAGGTGGCAGTGGCTCCCCCAGCAGAAATGGCAGCAGTGGTGGCAGCCTGCCCTCATTTCAAGCTGCTGCCACTGGCCTCACTCAAGCCTTCACAGGCTCCTTGCAAGCAAGGAACCCATGAAGGCTTGAGCAGAGGCAGGAGTCGGCCTCCCACTGGGCACTGTCCCCTCCTTCCAAGGAAGGGAGAGAGTGCAGTTGGAGGGTGACTCCTGCCCTCATGCCTGTTGGTGGTTGGCGGACTGCAACGGGCAGCGGTTTCCCTGGCAGCGCTGGCAGCACCTTCCCTGGTGGCTCCCCCAGCCGTGGCTCTCTAGCGGCACCAGCAGCAGTGGCAGTGGGAGCTCCCCTGGTGGTGCCTCTCCCCTGGTGGTGCCCCCCCGCCCCAGAACAAGGGTCCAGGTAAGGAGCTGGGCACTGGGCAGCATGTGTGTGTGTGTGTGGGGGAAGCAGGATTTGGGTGTCTGAATCCCACTTTGTCTTTGTAGGCTGAGGTGGGTTGGGGGCCCCCTGAATCTGCCCGAGCAGAATTGGGCCTGCTTTGGAAGCCGCAAAGAGGCTTCCGGGTCGGACCAGGGAGTCAATGCACACCCCTAAATTGTATCCCAATATTTTGTTTTGTCCCTTCTGTTTTCAGATCCGATTTGTTGGAACACATTTGCAGGGCTAGCCTGTCTAGGAATAGCTTCTTCTGTCTCTAATTGTTTCCTGTTCAGCATGATTTAATAAATGAGTTCCTATTCCCCACATGGAGGGATGGCCTTTAATTATTGATATTGCATTAAAAGTTTTTTAAAAAAAACATACAGGAAAACCTCATTTTTACTTCCAATAAAAGAAAGGGGGAAATGGCAAGAAGCCAGTAATTAAAGTGCCAAGGAATCTGACCAGTTAAGGGGCAATTCATCACTGGTGCCACACCACACTGAACAGGAAGTGATTAGAGGCAGAAGACGCTGCAAAGAGGAAGCTTCTAATTCAAGTTGCAGAGGACCTTGCTGAATGTGACTTACTTCTAAGTAAACATTCTGGAGAGATTATTACCATAAGTATAGGCATATAGGCCATGAGTAAAATACAGAGTGACATGAACTGCCATGTGGAAGCACCATTTAAATTCTGCTTGCAGCGGATTATGGAAAAGCAATGCATCACCCTGCTAGAGAGTCCAAGTGTGGAAGCAACATAGGTCCTTCAGGCAGAGACATGTGCTTTCCATTTTCTGGGCAGCATAGCTTTAGCATCAAATTGTTTGTATTATAGTTACACTAAGTAGTTATATCAGCGGTTTCTGCATTATTCAGCATATCTGTTGTTCCTGGATACAGGATGGCCTAGATAACAATATGACATATTCGTACGGTAATTTTTTTAGCCAAGGCTGCAAGTTCTGGTGGCGCAGACATTCTAACATGCCAATTAAAACTTCTCCTCATACTCATCTCAGCAGAAGGGGGGATCTTTCACCTCAGGTTTTCCAAGTGTGGCCTGTGGAACACATCCTGTCATACCCATCAGACTTCAAGAAGTGAAATGGCTAAAAGCAGCTCAGTATGAGAACTCTTGAGCAGCAAACCTTCTCCGTGCAGCCAGCCTTTTTGTGTGGGTTTGTTTCTCTACCTCCTCAGTTCGTTCAACTACAGGAAACCTGCCCCATTTCCCATCTGTGCATCTCTACCATCATATCAGCATATACCTATGCAAATAGCATGCTTGCTCATGAGAATATCTTACAGCATTCTAGATTAGAATATTTAAATTGTTGCTGCCAGCCACTGCACTATCCCAGGGAGACCCTAATCCCAGCTGTCTGACTTTCAGCCATCCTGGCTGGCTGTGTGGCTTGTCCAGGTCATGATTCATTTATAAAGATGATGTTAATTACAATGGATAACCCCCCTTTCTGTCATCCCTTCTGTGGTTTTAGGAGGGAAAACTAGTAGAGTCTGAGTGAAGCAACATTGTCAAAGCAATATTAGTCAAAATTCAGGATGGGGCAGGGGAGGGGAAGATGTTTGCTCGGACAGTATCTGAAATCAAGCTAGGTATTTCCTCCTTAACCTTGCCTTGACAGATCAGGAAGTGCATGGAATGGGGTTGGGATTCAGACAGATAACTTCTCTGGCAAAAGAAGAGGAAAACATATCAGAAAGCGTGGAACCCTTTTCACCAGCTCAGCAACTGTTTATTGGTATTCACACAATTATCCTTGCCCTCGATTTGGAAGTACTGACAGTATACGCAGCTTGGATAGCTCCTTTAGAGTTCTGACTGGTTCTGAGTGAAACCTGGAGTGGATTCACCAGCTCACTGACATCAGCGCCACCAGCCTCCACTGCTCTCTAGCTTGCATAATCTTCAGAAAAGGCATTGTGTAAGAACACCACTGAATTATGCCCCAGTATAAATTAATGCCATATTTCCAAGCTCCACCGGATGTAAGGTTTAATCCCAAACAGAAGCAAAATCTGCCAGCAGATATACTGCTAGGTTTCAGGGCATATGTCCTTGTAGCCTGCACGCAGATGTCTGTGCATTAGGAGGTTGATGACATGATCAGTCCTGTGACATACAGGATGTTCCTTGGTCGTAGTTGTTAATAAAATTTCTTAAGACACCTTTCTCAGAAAAAAACTCAAAATGAAGCAAGCTGGCACAAGGAAAGGGGCTGGAAAGAAAGAACACCCACTCTCCCCTTAATAAGGTTGGACAGGGAGGCAAACAATTAGGGAGGCTGAAGAAGAAGAAATCTATTTTGTCCCCCACAGAGGAGGGGGAGGGGGAGGGAGAGAGAGAGAGAAAGAGAGGGAGGTTGTCTTGTCCACTTTTGGCTTTATCCACACCCACCACCATCAGCAGCTCTATCCCAACCCACTACTTGTATGCAAAGCCAAGAGATTTCCTACAAGGAAATACTGCCCTTGACACCTGCCTGGAATAGCACCCCTAATATGATATAAAACTGACAAATACCCAGGGGCTGGGCCTTTTAAGTGGTGACCCTACATCTTTGTTACTCACTTGTAGGGATGTACGGATTCCCCATCGTCCGTTCCAGTGGGGAATCCATAGTGGGGGGAGGCGATCCATTCCTCCCCCCCTCCGGAATCTATCAGAGCAGCTCCGCTCCATGAGGATTCTGGGGGGGGGGGAGCCCAGCTTGGGGGCTGCTGACTTGCCACCTGCTGGCCAGAGCCGTTCTCCTCCTCCCTGCCGATTGCCATTTCTTTCCCCCCCTTTTTTTTAAATGGCGATCGGCAGGATGTGCCCATAGACTTATACTACGGGTGGCAGACAATTCCACCATGGACTCCAATGAGGCTGGATTCTTTAGAATCCGGCCCCCCAGAGTCCGTGGCGGAACGAACCATTTCTCCCTGCCATCCTGCAAACTTCGCCCCGGACAGACCCTACTGGTGCCGGCCTGGTCTGGGTCCATCCACTGAGTCCTTGCATCCATTGCAAGGCGTAGTGGATGCCATTTGTATCCCTGCTTTAGCCATGATAGGCTATGTAAATATTTACATAGCCTATCATGAAAAGAGCAGGGACACAAATGGTGTCTGCTACGCCGGACGCCATTTGTGTCCGCATACTGGCTGGGCAGCGGATGGAAGTCTGGCTGCGGATGGGCCCGGCCAGCTGCTTTGCAGAGTCACCATGGAGCAGAGCTGGCCGGGGAGGATTCCAGGGGGAGGAATGGATCACCTCCCCCCCCGTGGACCCCCCAGGCAGATCGGTGAGTGGGGTTCGTACACCCCTAACTTATACACAACTAGGGCCATGAATCTTGCATATAAGTCTATGTGTCTATAGGCTCATACGCAAGATTCACGGCTCTATTTTGCGTATAAGTCTATAGGCACATCCTGCTGATCGCCGTTTTTTTTTTTTAAAAAGAAAAGAAATGGTGATCGGCAGGGAGGAGGTGAATGGCTCCGGCCAGCAAGAAGCAGCTGAGTGCCGTTCCACCTCCAATCCTCCTGGAGTGGAGCTAAGTGGTGCCACTCAGCCACGGATTCCTGGTTTGAATCCATGGCAGATTTCTCCAACATCCCTACTCACTTGGCCTGAAAATTTTGTTTGGCTCCCTCACTTCAGAGTTTTAGGTGGGCCAGAAAGACCTTTCCATTTTGCCAGGTCTTCAATGGATCTGTTGCTGGTCTATTTCTCAGTTTTACTTTGCTTCTGTCTTTAGTGATTGTGGTTTTATTACATGTAGTTTCATGTGAACATGTGGTTTGTTTTCATTGTACACCACCTGGGGTGGATTTACGCTGAAAGGTGGCTTCTAAATAATGTAAATACATAAAGAAAATCAAGGAAGCTCAGACATTGGCTGTATGAAAGCTGAACTTCCCCACTCCTCTTGCAAAGCGAGCCATTTTGTTTTTTTTTTTTTACCTTTTCAATTTCCTTCCCTCTAGTTAAATATTCCTTCAGCGGCTACAAGACATATACCACAGAACAAGCCCCATGTGCATACTTTATCAAGATCCATAGACTAGCTACTAATTACTCCGTTCACAGTGATCAAAACCCTACACAAGCAATTCAAAATGGAGATCAAACTAGACTCACTTCACAGAAGCATGGCAAGCATGTAACCCTGCCATTTTACTCAGACACCAATTTTCCCCTCACATCCCAGAAGTCATGAAAGCACAAGACTTTCCATGATGCTACTGTCTTCTTTCACAGGCAACCAAGAGAAAAATTAGCATTCTGAAATGGCAGGCTCCTTTATAGAAGGTTTTCTCCATGTGTATACATAGTCATTATATGGTCACAGGCAAGTGACTCAAGTCATTTTTTTTTTACTCTCTCTCTCTCTCTGTCTCTCAATCTCTGCCCCCCACCACCCTCGGTCCCTGCTGCCACACCTGATATTACTGCTCTGGGAGTATTTCTTGATACTTATACATTGATGTTTGAGGCACAGCAGTGACAGTTCCCTGGCAGGTCTACTTAAGTGGCAGGGACATTATTATTAATTACCCAACATAGCTGTCAGTCTGAGGGAAGGAGCTGGGATGTATGACAGGTATAATCCATTGCCACCAAACTATAAATAAGCAAATTATTTCAAGTAACCTTTTTCAGGCATTTTGATTTTAAGCAAGTTTCAATTTTACTGCACTCCCCTCTTCCTCTACACATGGCAGGGGAGAGCAATCATCTTCAGACACCAAGGGAGTTTCTCCACAACAACAGAAGGCGAAGAGAATGGAGGATCACACTGATTTTTTCAAGGGATAAACTTTGGTGCACTTGTGTCCGTGTAGGGCTCCACAGGTGAGTGCACTTCACCAGTTTAAGTCACTTCACAGAAGATACTTCCAGATTGGGGGGGAGGGTCGCAGTGAATATCATCTGACTGGCAGGGGCTGCTCAACCAATAAGAGAGGTTCCCCCCCTCCACATCCCCCCCCCCCGTTTATCCGTTGATAAATTCTTGGGAGGTTTCCTCCAGTGTCTTGCCAAAAATCACTTTCCTTCTCTCCCCCCAGTACTTCCTTAAACCAACAGCCATCAGAGGAACACAGCATTCCCCCTGCCTTGAAGCTGCCAAAGCTGTGAACAATCTCTTTCTCCCTGCCCCCCCATCACTTACTTCCTTAAATAATCATTATAGGAACAGTGTTCTCGCTGCTCTACTGTGAGCAATCGAAGCCTCAGAGCTTCAAAGCTTTGACATTAAGGCGCTCTGAATGCGTTATTTTGATTAATGGGAATCTCAGTAACTTTGGGAATGTGCATTTCGGGAATACTCCTCATTCATCACAATGGGAGTTACTTCTGAGTAGGCACAGATATGTTTGTGCTGGGAAACACAGGGAGGGGAAACAAAGGGATGGGAAGCTAGCCCCCTTTCTAACCCAATGCTGCACAGGAACGCAGGTGTGAATTAGTTACTTCCAAAGAGAATAAACCAAACAATGGAGAATCGCAGCTTCGGGAAAGCGCTTTACAGCCTTTAGGGAAGTAGTGCTTTAAAATGTGCTAGTTCAATTGAGGGGGATATCTGTAAATGTTGGTGTGCACATTCAGGGGACAAGCCTCACTGATCTCAATGGGAGTTACTTCTGAGTAGACACTAGTTGGTTTGTGTCTGGGAAACACAGGGACAGGAAACACCCCTTGACTGGGGTCATGGTAAGGATGGACGAAAGTCCCTTACCTGGTCCCGCAGCTGTTTTTGGTGGGGGGGGAGGCGCCCCACCCCTCCCGGCCAAAATTCAGGCCAGGGGGGAGGCACCCCGTCTCCCCGGCCGCGAAATAAAAAAGTACATTGAAAAAAAAAACGTGATAGGCTACGTAACGATTTATGTAGCCTATCACGGCTAGATTTTCAAAGTCAGCCGTGATAGGCTACGTAAATCTTTATGTAGCCTATCATGGCTGACTCTGAAAATCTAGCCGTGATAGGCTACGTAAATCGTTACATAGCCTATCACGTTTTTTTTTTTTTTTTAACTTTATGGGGAAATGGCGGTGGCGGCAGCCGGTCAGAAGACCAGCCGCCGCCCCCGCCACCACCGAAACGCCTCCGGGACCCGCCGCCGAGAGGGACATTCGCACGAGGTAAGTCCCATCCCGGGGGGGGAGGGGGGGTCAGAGAATTTCCCCACCAGTTTTGGGGGGCCAAATGCGTTGGCATTCAGCCTCCCAGAGATTCGTGGAGAAATTCTCCACCATCCCTAGGTCATGGTGAAAAGCACACCCCTGGGCAGGGCTAGCATACCTTAGGTAAATGCAGGGGTTGGGGTGCACAACAGCTATACCGCTGAGAACCTGACTTGAGGAAAAGAACTGGACTTTAAGCAGTCTCAGGAAATCTGGTTTTTCCATGATAAACTCCGGGGTGGTATCCCTAACAACCTCCAAACGCAGCCAGTTCAGAGCAAATCACTGACACCACCCAAGAGCACTATTGTGGAAAGTTAAACTACCAAACTCGTGAAGTATACAACAATCTATTTGCCAAGTTTCTTATTTGTTATCCAACATGTTACTTCAAATGTCTTCCAGCCACTGATCGTGTTCTAGGAAAGGGTTTGTCCAGGGATTTAGAAGAAAAAGTAGGGAAGAATAAAAGGAACTATATAGGAGAAATGAAATACACATATGCTGGAACCAAAGTGAGGGTAATATGTCATACAGAAGCCATTTCACCTACAGCTGTATTGTTTTCAAAATAATACATCAGATTTGTTTTTACTTTATCTAGTACAGCCTTTCCCAACCCCGTGCCCTCCAGATGTTTTACACTGCAACTCCCAGCATGCCTGACCATTGGCCAAGTTGGCTGGGGCTGATAGGTGCTGAAGACTACAATCTAGGTGGTGCCATGTAAAATAAAGGGTACTTTCTGATAAACTATAATTAAGAAACTTTGGATTGCATTCTTGGCTTATATGGTCACCTAATGGTAGAAAGAGGTGTATGCCATTAGAACACATTCCAATTCAATATGAACCTCTCCAGGATTTATTTTATGCATGGCATGCTAATTGGTTTTTAAATATCCTTTTAATTTGAAGAAATTACATTCTGTCCTGTGTTTCCACAAGGGAGATGAGGCAGGGGGAGGGAGGAAAAGACTGCTAATCAGACTAATGGTATTCTTTCATAAACAATCTCAACTAATTTTACCAATTATGACAGGTACTATACCTCTGTTATGATATGTAAACTGTGCCCAGTTAAGTGAGCAATGGTGAGATGATCTTTTTCAGGAATAACTGGAACCAAATACTGTGGCACAAGTCCACAGGAGCATTTTCTGGGATAGGCAAAGAATTATATGAGTTGTAAATTTAGGTCTGAGACACAAACCATAAATGCAATTAGAACTTGGACTTTGAAGCTTCCATCACAGATTGTTCTCCATGCCATGCCCATATGTAAGCAGTAAGGGAGAAGAATCCCTGCCATAGATGCACATATCATCCAAATTGTTTGTTAATCAATTATCCGAGCCCAAGGTGTTTTGCGATTGGTAACTCATGCTTCCTCGCAACACCCGATGAGTTTGACTCAATGGTCATATTTTGAAGGTAAGGGAATTAATTATATTCAGGCACAGTGACTTAACTGTGTCCTGCTCCTTTAATTAATTAAATGTCTGTTCTGTCTCTCCTCCAAGTAGTTCAAGGTGACATGCACGGTACTTCCCACCCAATTTTATTCTCACATCGCTCCCATGAGGCTGGTTAGGCTGAGGGAGTGACTGGTCCAAGGTCACCCAATGAACTTCATGACAGAGGAGATTGGAACCTAGGTCTCCCCAGTCCTGGTCTGACACTAGCTACTACACTACACTGTTCTCAACATTTACTGTCTCTTCCTCCTCCCCTACCTTGCCTATATATGTCCTCTTCCAAGAGAAGGGGAAAATGGTGGAGGAATACAAAGGATGCATTTCCCTCTCACATCTGGGTATCTGGAAAGGATAATGATAGTTTTCAGATGGGACAGGGTCAGGGATGCTCTGCTTTTACTCACTGGAGCAAAGTAAATCTAGACACAATTCTGGACAGCTTTTGTAAGTGCAATATAATTCCATACAGCTGTGTGATGAAGTTTACATGAGTTTAGTCACCAGGATGGGCAAATTTGAAACAAAACAATTTTCCACATTATTCTACTCACCCACTCTTTCCAATGCAGTAGATTCTTGAAGTATAATACACTTAAGTATTAAAGGCCCACGTGGCCCAGCCTCAAGGCTCTCCTTTCCTTCTCTTCTCTAGGAAAAACTGTGGCTGCAGGCCTGTATTAAGAATCATGTTGGGCGCTTGGGCCCAATATTATTTTTACTAAGTTATGCAAAAAAATAAAAAAATCTTCCACTGACCCATCATGTGATAATCACATGCATAATTAGTATAGCTAGAATATATGTACACAGCGTAGATAATGTCCTGGGTGTGAGTATGTAATTTCTGCACAATCAACTGATCACATTCAGAAAATACAGTTAAATGCAAAAATAAGATGACAAAATAAAACTTTTTGAAAAATGGCAACCTTTGAGAAAGTTTTGGAAGAGTTGATTCTCCCTTTTACAAAGAATAAAATGTGTGTGTGTGTGTGTGTGTGTGTGTTTTAAAGAATCCTGCTTGGGAGCTGTATATAACCCTGTTACACTACACACCTGTTTGGACCCTGAAGGAGTACTTAAGGCTCAACAGTCAACACAGAAATGAAGGTGAAAAAAATAACTACTCTAAGGGTGCAATACTATGCAGATAGGCGGCCGCCTCCAAACTCAGAGGCAACTGCCTATCCAATACAGGAGAAGCATGTAGAGGATCGTTCCCTCCGTGCTCCTCCTGCCCTGCATTTTCAGCTAGACAGCTGATTGCGGCTGTCTAGCCACAGGAGGGTGGAATGGGGGAGGAGGCTGCTGTATGACACATACTGGCATTTCCGCCCTCCCCTCCCCGGAACGCTCCCCGGAACGCCCTGTTTTGACCACTCTGCACTCCTGTTGCGAGTGCAGAGCACGGGGCCATTCTGCGCTGCCTGTGAGGCAGCGCAGAAGGGGTGAAGGTTGGTTCCCAGAAAACCAGATATCCTATGGCTGTCTAGCCGCTGACTAGCGGCCATGGGATTGCTTCCTCCTCTTACCTTGAGAATTCATCACTACAATTAGAAAACATGCTTCTGTCGTCCCTGTTAGGCACTGATCATTGCACTGCAAGCTGACAAAAATTGTATCAAGTGTGAAAAGCCATTGCTCTGGATCTGTAACAACTAGGGATGTGTGAGCTCACCCCCGTCTGGGTTCTACAGACTCCTGCCCAGCCCCCAGCCCCGCTCACCGGTCCCTGGACTCAAGCCCCTCCCACTCTCATCAAGCAGCCCGCATTCACTCCAGTGGCCTCATCGAGCTCTGCAGTTGCCATTTCTAAAAAAAAAGATGATCGCAAAAATGCACACTTTTTGCATGTGCGAAAATGCACATTTTTGCAAATGCACATATTCTCATGTGTTAAATGCTCATTTTTGTGAAGGCACACATTAGTGTGTGTATGATAATGTGCAGTTTTAGTGAAATCTGCATTTTTTGTGCATACGCAAATATGCACATTCGCAAAAATGCACATTTTTGTGTGTGTGCAAATTTGTGCATTTTTGCTATTGCCATTTTATTTCTCCGAAAATGTCGACCGCAAAGCTCGACCAGGCTGCCAGGGTGAGTGCAGACCATTTGCTGAGTGCAGGCGGCAGCGAGCAGGAGCTCAACAAGCGGGGCTCAGGGGTACAGGCAGGAACAGGTCCACCAGATAGTTGGGTGCCCGTGCCATCCCTAGTAACAACCTTTTCTGGTTAGTTCATAACAATATATTTCCAAAACTGGATATCTAAGCTGAGCTACCAGCAATGAGGTTATTCATTTGGAAAGCATTTTAAAACATGTTACAGAAGGAAAACTGGAAATCTGACTGAGCAGGAATTTTTACAGTAGATGTTGTACCTAGGGGTGTACGAAACCTACTTACCCGTCCGCTGAAGGGGTCTGCGGGGGGGGGAGGTGATCTGTCCCTCCCCCCGGAATCCTCCCCAGCCAGTTCCACTCTGCAGCGAGTCCACGGAGCTGCCAGCCGAGCCTGTCCACAGCCGGACATCTGGCTGCTGCCACGCAAATGCCCATTTGCGTCCCTGCCCTTGGCCGTGATAGGCTATGTAAATAATCATGGCAAAGAGCAGGGATGCAAATGGTGTAGCACAAAAGGCATTTGTGTCCCTGCTCTTTGCCATGATAGGCTACATAAATATTTACGTAGCTTATCACAGTGAAGGGCAGGGACGCAAATGGCGTCCACTATGCCAGACGCCATTTGCATCTGCAGCCCGGCAGCAGATGGCTGCAGACCGAAGATGACGGACCTGGATCGGCCACCACCAGGTAGGGTTTATCCTGACCAGCCTTCGCAGGGTGGCCCAGGGGAGCAGTCCATTCTACCATGGACTCCGGGGGGGGGGGGATTCTAAAGAATCCAGCCTCATTGGAGTCTGTGGCGGATTTCTCTGCCGTCCCTAGTTGTACCATAAACTGTGTCCAGTGTACGACTTGTGAGATGATGCAAGTTTCATGGGTCAGTTGGTTGCATATCAGTGCATACATGATGTAAAACCAACCAATGAATTTGTGTTACTAAGGAGATGACATTCATGAGGAAAGATGTGAACAAATGATCTTAAGAACATAAGAAGAGCCATGCTGGATCACACCAAGATCCATCCATTCCAGCATAGAATCATAGAAGAGTAGGGTTGGAAGGGGCCTACAAGTCCATCGAGTCCATACCCCTGCTTAATGCAGGAATCCAAGTCAGTTCTGGTTATAAGGCTGCTAAAGCAGCTCCTGTTTCTCTCAACAGCCCCTTTGAGTAATTAACATTAGCAGCCATTTAATTAATTGTTTCCTGAACTTGTTGCCACTCTGAAGCAAACTGTCCTGGGCTTCTGGACTGAAATTAGCTATTTGACTAGGGGATTTATGTTCTTTGTTGTTATTCGTCAATTCTGTTCACAGAGTGGCCAACCAGCTGCCCACACAAAACCCACAAGTGCAACAGCCCCCATCCCACCCATGTTCCCCAGCAACTGGTGTACATAGGCATACTGCCTGTCTGCCTCTGATACTGGAGGTAGCATATAGCCATCAGGACTAGTAGCCATTGATAGCCTTTATCTGCAAGGCAAATGGGTCCACCTTTGTCACCCTTGCCTGTTGAATTTCACAGCTCTGAAAATGGACTTCGATCACCACATTTTCATGTGACGGCAGCAGATTTTCACACAGTATGCCATTGCAAAGAAACTCATGCTCCACAATGCTTACAGAGAGTAGGGTAACAATGTTGACATGCTATTACTTTATTGTGCTTTGATGATGCACAATGTTTTGCCTGCACCAGACATTATTAAGGAGGAAAATTTACTGCTGTGGGTTGCCAGATTAATATTGCCCAGAGAATACAAAGATAGATGAAGACATTGACATTCTGGTATGAAAATCCAGGCTGTAGGAGATGTGCATGGATGAATCACTGGTGAACAGATGACCGCTATTCCATGGGTTGGCTTAGAACTGAGCTGAAATTTCACAGAAGTTTTTTTTCTGAGAAAAAGTTTAACACTTTTGAATTTTAACATATTAAATTTAATTGGATCTTAAAAAAATTATTGATGGTTGTGCTTTTGTTTGGTTTGCTGGTTGAAGAGCTGTTGTTGCCTTTTAATTTTTAATTGTATGTTTTTTTACATTGGATTTGCCTTTTAAATGGTATGTATACCACAGTGAGATCCCTAATGGATACATTTTATATAAAGTATAAATTTTAAAAATAAACACTGTGGTGTGGCCTAGTGCTCACAGCCCCTATCCCATAAGGCCTACAACCTATCACTGAATGTCTATGTCCTTAGGGAAATCTATAGAGATTATGAGTTGGATCCAGACTTCCTCCATTTGCAGAAAGAGATTATTTTTTCCGGTTCTCCTGTGCCACCTCCAACAGTGTTCCCAGGTCTTCCAGAACAGCCTTTCAGGGGGTGCAGGGGCTTCAGAGGAAGGACAGATCAGCAAAAATCATATCCCCAATCTTTCTCCAGCAGGAATTTCTGGGAGCAGAGTTCCACTCAGAAGAAGTCTGGATCCAAAGCTAATGAAAGATTAGCAGATGTGACAAATGACTATCGAATGATGGATGGATTGAATACATTGATTGGTTGATATCAGCACATCGTTCAGACATGCATTGGCATCATTAGGGATGGGGGAGAATTTCTCCCTGAAACTTCGGGGGGCCGAGCGCCAACGCATTCGGTCCTCCGAAGGTTGTTCGGGGAGAAATTCTCCACGCCCCCCCCGCCCCCCGCTCCCCCCCGGGATGGGACTTACCTTTCACGAATGTCCCTCCCGGCGGCGGGTCCCAGCAGCGGTTCGTCGGGTCTTCGTCAGGGGCGGGGGCGGCAGCCAGTCTTTCGACCGGCTGCCGCCGCCGCCATTACAAGAAAAGTAAAAAAAAAAACAAAACGCCCCTGTGATAGGCTACGTAACAATTAACGTAGCCTATCATGGCTAGATTTGCAAAGTCAGCCGTGATAGGCTACGTTAATAGTCACGTAGCCTATCACGGGTGACTTTAAAAAAAAAAGTGCATACGGCTAATGGCGGCCCCCATAGGGAGCCGCCATTCACATTCCTTATTTGGTCCCTGTAGTCTACGTAAAGATTTACGTAGACTACGGCGAAAATAAGGACAACGCAAATAGCGTTGTCCTTATTTTCATCGTAGTCTACGTAAATCTTTACGTAGACTACAGGGACCAAATAAGGAACACGAATGGCGGCTCCCTATGGGGGCCGCCATTTGCGTACGCGCTTTTTTTTTTCAAAGTCACCCGTGATAGGCTACGTGACGATTAACGTAGCATATCACAGCTGACTTTGCAGATCTAGCCGTGATAGGCTACGTTAATCGTTACGTAGCGTATCACAGGGGCGTTTTTTTTTCTTTTGAAGTTCGTGGCCGGGGAGATGGGGCGTTTCTCCCCGGCCTGAATTTCGGCCGGGCGAGGCGGGAAGCCTCCCCCCCGGCCTGAATTTCGGGGTGAGCAGCGAAGCGCCTCCCCCCCACCACGAAGCAAGCTGCGAGACCAGGTAAGTGACTTTCGTGCACCCCTAGGCATCATAGCAAATCATTTAAAGCAAATCAAGGCAACATCCTCAAAGTGGCCAATTTCAACCACAGATATTTTTCAAAGGTGTTTTTAGAAATATATTTATGCATGAACTCAAAAGGCTTTAATTGTTTCTGCTCTGGTTTTTCCAGAAGTGTTTGATCTGCTAGACATATTTCCACATATGGAACAATATGCTAGACATATTTCCACATATGGATCAATCAATCAAGTTGATTGATTCTTCTTCACGTGCAAAGCCCAAACGATATTTTATTATTCATGTGGCAATATGCTTCTACTTTTTCTTTCAGACTGTTTCCCATCTAACTAGTAGTAGTTACACGGCTTGAATTTACCAAAATTAAGGATAAATCAAACCATTTCAGAGAAAAGACATAAAGAGATGCACTTAGCTGTGAATTATATAGCTTCTATTCAGGAGGATGTTGCTGAAGAAGAGCAAAGGATGCTAATTATGATCATCCTCAGAGGCCCTTCTTTGGGTCTCCCCACCTTTGAAGTTGAGACAGATAGTCATTGGGAATAAGGCCTTCTCAGTTGTGTCCCTCAGCTCTGTAATGCACCCCCCGAGGAGGCTCACCTAGCACTGAGGTCCCTTTGGCGGAGAATTTCTCCCCGAAACTTCGGGGGGCCGAGCGCCAAAGTGTTCGGCCCCCCGAACAAGTTTCGGGAGAAATCCTCCGCACCCCCCCGCCCCCTGCACGCCCCCCGGGACGGGACTTACCTTCACCGAATGTCCCTCCCGGTGGCTGGTCCGGCCGGCGGTTCGGCGGGTGTTCGAGCGAGGCGGGAGCAGCAGCCTGTCTTTCGACCGGCTGCTGCCGCCTCCATTGCAATGAAAGAAAAAAAAAACGCCCCCTGATAGGCTACGTGACGATTCACGTAGCCTATCACGGCTAGATTTGCAAAGTCAGCCGTGATAGGCTACGTCAATCGTCACGTAGCCTATCACGGGTGACTTTAAAAAAAAAAAACAAGAGTGTACGGATAATGGCGGCCCCCATAGGGAGCCGCCATTCCCGTTCCTTATTCAGTCGCTGTAGTCTACGTAAATGTTTACATAGACTACGGCGAAAATAAGGGCAACGCTATTTGCGTTGCCCTTATTTTCGCCGTAGTCTATGTAAACATTTACGTAGACTACAGTGACTAAATAAGGAACGCGAATGGCGGCTCCCTATGGGGGCCGCCATTCGTGTACACGCTTTTTTTTTTAAGTCACCCGTGATAGGCTACGTGACAATTCACGTAGCCTATCACGGCTGACTTTGCAGATCTAGCCGTGATAGGCTACGTGAATCGTCACGTAGCCTATCAGGGGAAGTTTTTTTGTGTTTTTTTTTACTTTCGCGTTCGCGGCCAGGCGAGGCGAGGCGCCTCCTCCCCAGCCTGAATTTCAGCCGGGCGAGGTGGGAAGCCTCCCCCCCGGCCTGAATTTCGGCCGGGCGAGGCGGGAAGCCTCCCCCCCCAGCCTGAACTTCACGGGGGGAGCAGCGAAGCACCTCCCCCCCACCGCGAACGGCCTTCGACGACAGGTAAGTGAATTTCGTCCACCCCTATTTGGCGCTAATGAAGACCTTTCTAATAGCCCGACCCTTTTAATTTGTTATAGCATTTTTGGTTGCACATCAGTAAACTCTGCATAAAATTGATCATGATGGAATTAGCAATACAATCACACCACAATTTTTAATTTCATTTTTGGCAGCGTTTTCTCAAGGTGCATGTGCACACTGATAATGCAGCGAAAGGGAAAGAACATGACTTGACTGAAAGCTAGAGCAAACTGCATAGCCACAGTGCTCTGTACAAAATTCTGCAATAACAGAAGTGAACAATAGCAAATTCCTGATGCATCTGTTCCATTTTGGAAATAAGACCAAGTAATTAAGAACTCCAAACTCTGTAGAGAAATTCAAAACAGGGTATTTGGAGAGCATACCAGTAGCACAGGTCAGTGTCAAGAGGAGAACCCTGGATGGTAGATGTTCCAAAACTCATCCAGATGGCTATCAATCATATAGCTACATTCAATCATATAGCTACATTCTCTAGTGACTCAAACTAATTTCTGATCTTCCTTTTTCAAAAGATATTCCCACTATACACCTTTGTTCATAACAACCCTTTTACCTCTCCTTGTTCCTCACTGAAAGTTGTTCATGGCAGCCCTGTTTTGCTTGCCTTCCAGCTCTGCCTGTTCACCCTTGTTATCCTTTACTCCAGCTTTGCTCAACCTTGGGCCCTCCAGATGTGTTGGACTGCAGCTCTCATCATTCTCAGCCAGCATGGCAATGCTGGCTGGGAATTATGGGAGTTGCAGTCCAACACATCTGGAGGGCTCTAGGTTGGGGAAGACAGTTCTACTCTTTGGACTGCGTTCCTAGATTTGACAGCAGACTTTGGGTGTAATCTAGCCAAAATTAAGTATTTCTAGATCCTACCAACTTTAAATGGAGAGATGCTGAATTTTGGCTGGATCATGCCAATTTTTTTTTTTTCCCCCTGCCAGATCCATCATTTAGGCTGAATCTACACATAGCAGTTTTACCGTTATCATACTGTAATGACAACTATTGGTGCATATGACACCAATGGGCACCAATAGTTATCACTGCAGTATCATAATGGGTAAAACTGAGAGGGGTAGATTGAACCTTAGATACCCTTTCATCCTTAAACTATTAGCATTTATGATGGCTTCAGTCATATCAGCTGGGCAATACCCATCTGGTTTTAGCAAAACCGAGGCTTATGAAATCTGAGTGCTGAAAGTCAGATTAATTATATCAAGCTTTCTATATTTCACTGTGTTTTGAGATAAAGGAGGGGGGATTCAGCACTTAGTTTTTACACAGCTGCAAACCTATAAGCACTTATTTGGGACTAAGTCTCATTGAATTCAATGGGGAGTAACTCTGAGTAGACATGTACAGGATTGCACTATATGTGCTTAACTCAGTCAGGAGTTTTTGTTGTTCAGTCGTTAAGTCGTGTCTGACTCTTCGTGACCCCATGGACCATAGCATGCCAGGCCTTCCTGTCCTCTGCTCTCTCCCGGAGTGTGCTCAAGTTCATATTCATTGCATTGGTGATGCTATCTAGCCATCTCATCCTCTGCCGTCCCCTTCTCCTTTTGCCTTCAATCTTTCCCAGCATCAGGGTCTTTTCCACGGAGTTTTCTATTCGCATTAGGTGGCCAAAATATTTGAGCTTCAGCTTCAGGATCTGTCCTTCCAATGAGCAGTCAGGGTTGATTTCCTTTAGGATGGACTGATTTGACCTCCTTGCAGTCCAGGGGACTCGTAAGAGTCTTCTCCAGCACCACAGTTCGAAAGCATCCATTCTTCGGCGCTCAGCCTTCCTTATAGTCCAGCTCTCACAGCCATACGTTGCTACTGGGAAAACCATAGCTTTGATTATACGAACCTTTGTCAGCCAGGTGATGTCTCTGCTTCTTACTATGCTGTCTAGGTTTGCCATAGCTTTCCTCCCAAGGAGCAAGCGTCTTTTAATTTCATGGCTACAGTCACCGTCTGCAGAGATCTTGGAGCCCAAGAAAATAAAATCTGTCACTGCTTCCATTTCTTCCCCTTCTATATGCCAGGAAGTGAAGGAGTTACAACCCATTTAAAACAAGCTTTCTCCCTATGTGTTCCTATAAAAGGTTAGAGCACACTGTGGGAGGTGAGTGATGCCTTTCTGTTATTTACAGAGCTCTTCTTCCTCTGCACAAATGATTTAATGAAATAATGGCATTCCAGATGTCAAAAAAGACACACAAAGCCATGCTTATTTTTAAAAGAGCAACATTTTACAGAAAGTCAGCAGCCCTGCCAGAGAATGATTTTGTGTTTGGGGATATGATACACAAAAAGCAATTTAAGTAACAGCTATGAAACTGAACCAATCTGACGTGTCTGTTACACACAATGCACTGTGAACTTCAAGAAAAAGTGGAAGATCACCTGCATGCCCTTGTTTTCCTCCCACTGGGGAAAGTATTTTGGTGGCATCAGCTCCACTTAGGGTAAGTTGTCTCTTGTTCAAACCAGAGAACTCTTGCTATTGAAAGCTAAAACTAATTATCTATGCAAGGGGTTGGATCTAAGATCTGCCTTCCATGAGAAGCTCAGCTCACAGAGGATCTCTCCACCCGATTTTTGAGGATCCCTCCCCCCCAACAGCACAACTCACACCATTCATCAGGACCTCTTGACAGTCTGGGTAGTACGTTCAGGGGCTGAAGGGGCTACTGTTGGAAGGAGGGAGCAGTGGAAGTCCACTTCCACCAGTGCAGTTGATCCAGCTTAAATCTCGATCCAACCCAAGAAGTGTAAGTGATCCTATGTAGCTGCCACTTATAATATTCCCACTGTCATTCAATGAGCCCCTGCCCATGAAAGAATGGATATTGGACTACACACACAACAAAATAGCACAGGATCTTGCCAGAAAAATTGTTGCCATAAAAGCATAAAAACAACCCTGCTGGATCAGACCAAGGGTCCATCTACTCTAACAACTTGCTGCCAACTATGGTGAATCAGATCCTTTTGGAAAGCCCAGTCATGACATGGAGGGAATACCGCTCTGTATTGGCCCCAGAAGCATAGCCACGTCATTTGTAGTGTTAGAGAGGCCTAAAGATCCATAATGCTTGCTTAAGTTCATTACTGTTGCAATTCCCTTGCTAGTGAGCCTCTGAGCATGGGAAGATGACTAAAAGGCCAACAACAACCCCAGCACATTCCACACTAATGAGTAGAGTGTCTAATCAAGATGCGCCTGGGAAGCAAAGTTTGTTTATCTTAGGTGGTTGTGCTTGAGAACCAAACAGTCTATGCTGGGAATGAATGCCAGGGGTGCTTGCTAGTTTAAGCTGCCTTATTTCTAACATGTATTGTATAAAACCCATTGTACCCCATGGCTCTTGGTTCAGAGAAACTGTCTGATCCAACCATTGGGTACACCTTAGGGATGGGGGAGAATTTCTCCCCGAAACTTCGGGGGGCCGAGTGTTCGGCCCCCCGAAGTAGTTTCAGGGAGAAATTCTCCGCACCCCCCCGCACCCCCCTGGGATGGGACTTATCTTTCCCGAATGTCCCTCCCAGCGGCGGGTCCCGGCAGCGGTTCGTCAGGTCTTCGACAGGGGCAGAGGCGGCAGCCGGTCTTTCGACCAGCTCTGCCGCCACCATTCCAATAAAAGTAAAAAAAAAAATGCCCCCGTGATAGGCTACGTGACGATTAACGTAGCCTATCATGGCTAGATTTGCAAAGTCAGCCATGATAGGCTACATAAATCGTCACATAGCCTATCACGGGTGACTTAAAAAAAAAAAAAAAGCGCGTACGGCTAATGGCGGCCCCCATAGGGAGCCGCCATTCGCGTTCCTTATTTGGTCGCTGTAGTCTACGTAAAGATTACGTAGACTACGGTGAAAATAAGGGCAACGCTATTTGCGTTGCCCTTATTTTTGCCGTAGTCTACGTAAAGATTTACGTAGACTACAGCGACCAAATAAGGAACGCGAATGGCGGCTCCCTATGGGGGCCGCCATTTGCGTAAGCTTTTTTTTTTTTTTAAGTCACCCGTGATAGGCTATATGACGATTAACGTAGCCTATCATGGCTGACTTTGCAGATCTAGCCGTGATAGGCTACGTTAATCGTCACGTAGCCTATCACGGGGGCATTTTTTTTTAAACTTTTTATTTCGTGGCCGGGCGAGGCGAGGCGCCTTCTCCCCGGCCTGAATTTCGGCTGGGTGAGGCGGGAAGCCTCCCCCCCCAGCCTGAATTTCGGCCCGGTGAGGAGGGAAGCCTCCCCCCCCGGCCTGAACTTCGGGGGAGCAGCGAAGCGCCACCCCCCACCGCAAAGCAAGCTGCGAGACCAGGTAAGTGGCTTTCGTGCACCCCTAGTACACCTGTGTGCTGTTAAGTTACTCAATAAACTATCTCCTTGTAAGTACACCTGGGTCTGATTTATCACTATCTTGGCACCTCTAAATCAAGAGGTACACACCCACCATCGGGGCAACACACCCTCCCATGCTGCTTTCCTCACCAGCAACTGGTATTCAGTCACATACTGCCTCTGAGCATGGAAGTACCATTTACCTATCATAGCTAACAGCCCTAGCCAATATCCTCCCAATTTAAAGCCTTCTCCACTAATGGCCATCTCCACATTGCATGGCAGTGACTAGCTGGAAACTAATTGTGGTTTGTGTGAAAGATGGCTCTTTGATGCAGCAAAGGATGGAGATTGTATTGACCCTTTGCTTCATCAAAGATCTTTCTATTGGGAAATGGGGTCCGAATACACCCCAGGAACATTCTTTGGGGTGTACTTAGGTAACCACTGCCCAATAAGAAAGTTGATAATTGGATTACACATGGACAACCAGCCTGGCTCCAGAACTGATGCTTCTGAGCATGTCCAAAAGTGTAATTTTCTGCTAGGATCACATTTGTAGGGGGATTTTCCTGCCCAAGAAAACTATAACTCCCCATAATCACAGAAGGAAATGACTTCAAGTTCTGGTGCTAAATAAGTGTGAGTGAGCACACTTTCTTTTTCTTTTTCTTTCTTTTTTTGAGTTTTTAAAATATAAATACATAAATTTGTATATAGCCTTAGCAATGAATGCTTATAAAATGTATACATGTGAAAATATAATTTCCTAGCAATTATACATAGGCTTCAACAAAAGTGGACCAGACATGCAAATAAGTATCCATTTGAAGGTGGTCACCTGTTCAAATGCTGAAAGCATTATAAGGTCCTCAGTGAATTGCATTACAGGAGGTGAGTGTTTATCCTTCCAATATTGTAATATCAGTCTTTTAGCTGTCAAGAGGGCGCAAAGAATCCACTTATGATGAACGTTCATTAATTTCCATGAAGCAGGTAAATATTTTAAAAGAATGTGTACATCAGCCAATATTAAAGGTTGTTCCTGTACAAAATGTGCCCATATAATAACCTCCTCCCCAAAAGAAGCAACTATCAGAGATTGCCAAAACATATGCTTAAAGGAAACATTAGCTGCATTGCACTGCCAGCAATTAGCCTTATTAGGCAATCTCTTATTGAAGAGACACTGTGGTGTCCCATAGACATGAAACAAAAGATTTTGCAAGACCCATAGACATGATAGGTAATAGATGCTAAAGTGGTGATCTACTGATTAGGCAGAATCCAATTACCTCCTTAAAACCCTGTATATCATATGTATCCACCAGTAACAAGTATTTATAGACATGGATCATGGGTCGCTTTTCCTGGCCAGCCTCAGTATGTGCTTCCAAAAACGATGGAGACCCTGATGCTTTAAAAGTGGCCGACCCAAACCCAGATTCTAACAAATGCTGCAAATGCAAGTATTAATATTTAGCCATAGCTGGCAAGTCACATTTGGCATGCAAGATAGAAAATAACAAAGCTCATCACTGGCACCCCACCCCAGTTGATCCAAAGTAAAAAAAAAATCACCTTATCTGTCCATGTCTGCCACAAAAAACATTTTCTTACCAATTTTTAGATCTGGATTGCCTAGGGATGGCCATGAATGTCTCCACGAATCTCAGGGAGGCCAAATGCCAACGCATTCGGCCCCCCAAAATTGTTGGTGAAATTCTCCGCCCCCCGCCCCCCCCCGGGATGGGACTTACCTCCCTCAAATGTCCGTCACGGCGGCGGGTCCTGGCAGTGTTTCAGCGGCGTTTTCGCAGGGGCAGGGGCGGCGGCCGGTCTTCCGATCGGCTGCCGCCACCGCCATTACAAGGTGAATGAAGAAAAAACAAAAACACCCATGATAGGCTACGTAACGATTAATGTAGCCCATCACGGCTAGATTTCCAAAGTCAGCCGTGATAAGCTACGTTAATCATTACGTAGCCTATCATGGGTGACTTTGGAAAAAAAAAAAAGCATGTACGCAAATGGCGGCACCCATGGGCGCCGCCATTTGCGTTCCTTATTTGGGCCCGGGTAGTCTACGTAAAGATTTACATTGACTACGGCGAAAATAAGGGCAACGCTATTGCGTTGCCCTTATTTTCGCCATAGTCTACGCAAATCTTTACGTAGACTACCCGGGCCCAAATAAGGAATGCAAATGGTGGTGCCCATGGGCGCCACCATTTGCATACGCGCTTTTTTTTTTTCAAAGTCACCCGTGATAGGCTACGTAATGATTAACGTAGCTTATCACGGCTGACTTTGGAAATCTAGCCGTGATAGGCTACGTTAATCGTTACGTAGCCTATCACGGGTGTGTTTTTTTTTCCATTCACTTTTGTATTTCGCGGCCGGGGAGATGGGGCGCTTCTCCCTGGCCTGAATTTCAGCCAGATGAGGCGGGGCGCCTCCCCCCCAGCCTGAATTTCGGCCGGGTGAGGCGGGGCGCCTCCCCCCCGCCTGAACTTCGGGGGGAGAACCCAAGCGCCTCCCCCCCACCGCGAAGCAAGCTGTGGGACCAGGTAAGTGACTTTCGTACATCACTAGGATTGCCCCATAAAGTTAATTTAGCATGAGAAAATGGATCAAAGTGTAACTGACATGATATTATGCACCACACATCTGTAACTCTAGAAATGGTGAGCGGAACCCTATGCATTCTTTTTATGTCTAGAACTTAATGCCATCCATTTAGAAAGAGGAACCAGACAAGGAGATTCCAAAACTGACTTAGGCGGAAGATATGATGCAGATGGGGAAGATCAAATTCAGTAAAAGTCAGCAGATAACCCTGATGACATAAGGCAAGATCTGGAAAACTAAATCCACTTTCTTTAATTGCAAGTGGCATCCTTTTCAGAGATAATCTTGGCAGAGAGGAACCACCCCCAAAATTACGAAACCAAGCGCTGATTTTCTGAAAATATTTGTCAGGTATAGATTAGGGAATCCCATGTACAACAGAAACAATTTGAGGTATAGTATTCATCTTAAGTGTATTTATCTTACCACACAAACTCAGCTTTAAAGATGCCCAACTATTAAATCTCAAGAAATCTCATTAATCAATTTAATCTTAATCATTCGAGAGATATCTGTGGGAATCAGATTTCATGATAAGCAATAACATCTGGGCACCATCAAAGCTGCCAATCTGCCAATACACTATGAGATTATAGAATCTCCAGTTGGCACATATTTAGCATCTCGCCCCCTTCACAAAGATAACATCAGTGCCAGCTCCAGGTTTTGGAGGGGCCCTCAATGGCCCCCCTTCCTTAGTGAATCTACCTTCTTGCCACAGTTGTCAACAGCTGCTATTGCTCCTTGTTCTATTTCTCTTCATTATTACCACTTGGTTGCTTGGCAGGCAGAACCTGTGAGTGAGTTGGCAGTGACATTTACTAGGGCTGTGCACTGCTTTGGAGCTGAATCCGAATCCCAGAGCAAACTGGGTTGCTTTGGGGGTGCTTCATTGAGCTCTGAAATGGGTCAGAATACCCTGAGGCAGTCCAAAGAAAGCAAGTTGTCCCTGAAGCGCCTTGGTGAGCCTTGGAGATTCAGAGCTATTCTGAAACCATTCTGAAGCCCAGACAGCCTGTCTCGAAAATGTATCAACTTGCAAAAGATCAGGGAGCGGGCGAGGAGGAGGAGGGAGGGGGGAAATGGCGAGCCTTGGCGAATGGCAACTCTAGTTGCCAGATTGGGGCCAAACGTATCCCAGCAGTGTCCAATTAGTGACAGTGGTGGTGGTGGTGGGAAGAAAGTTGTATATAACAGGAGATCGGTCTGCTTTTCTTTCACGGTGTGAGAGAGATGGTTAGAGAGAGAGTTGGCTAGCTGGATTTGCGTGGTGTGTGTGTTCTACTTCAGCTTCACTTATCATTCTTCTTCTTTCCCACCCAGCCCTTCTCAATTCAGCTATTCTCATTAGTCTTCCCTTTCTTTCTCTTCTAGATTCTTTATTTAAACAAACCAAAAGAAACATTAAAAAGTAATTTCCTTGCCTTGTTCTTTGCCTCCCTGCTGCCCTTCTCAGTTCCTGCATTCCTTCCCTTCACATTTCACCTGTTATCTTTACAGGTGCTTTGCACACATGCTTTGCACACACACACACACACACACACACACTTTCTCTTCTATTAGGCTTTATAGTGTACTCACCCCAACCCCAGCTTGTAGGTAGTTTTTCTTTCTTTCTTTCCTTTTCTTTTGCTGTGTGTGTGTGTGTGCGTGTGCAAAGCACTACACACGAGTCCATACAATATGGTGGGCAAAGCATTATACATTTATTATATATTTTATACAATATATAATTTATAGTGGGCAAAACACTTTAAAAACCTTTTAAAATGACCATGCCACTCCAGGACCGGCATGGTCATTTTAAAAGGCTTTTTCTTTCTTTAAAACAGCATTGTTTTAAACAAAGAACTTATTGCTCAGGCACACCTAAGACAGCCTCCTTTTGGGAACCCCCTAGGAACAGGAAGTGTTTTGGCTGAAAGTAAATGGAGATGGAGGATTTCAATTTTTTTTTAAAAAAAGTAAATATTTACGAAAAATAGCAATTCTTATGGAAGTTATGCAGACTCATGGAGACAGCTGGGCACTGGAATTACGGTTTTCAGTACGGATTTATCTTTGTAATTTTCGGAGCAGAAAAAAAAGAGGAGAATTCCGGGGGCTTGTGAATGGTGGAATGGAGCACTGGCCACAAACTGCGGATGTCAAGCAGCACTGAAGGTACACAATTTGTACATCCCTAGGGAGAGGGGTTATTCTGCAGGTTTAAAAAAACCTACACCAGAGAATAGGGATAGTGACATCCTCATTGATAGCCTTCTCCTCCAGGAGAAGAATATTGGAAACATGCATGAAATCAAGACAGCAATGCATCTGATGGATGACATGTCCGTATCTTCGTCTCTCTGTACCTCCAGTCAACATCATCCTTTTCTCTTTTTTTCATCAGGCACCAGCAGGCAGGGCCATCATTGGGGAATCCCTCACTCGCTATATTTGTCCTGTGTCTCCTCTGAAATCCCAACATGCATATCTCCAGTCCCACTCATCACGCCAAGATAAAGCAGAGGAATTCTTTGCTAGAGCCACCCTTTGCAGAATTCATGAACCGTACCCTCCGGGATTTGATGAGATGGATGAGTTTAAGAATTGTGTCATGCACACTTATGATGGTTGATTATGCACATTTCAAAGATGTGACTCCCATTGATCACTTAGATTGCTAGCTACAGCTTTCTACTCTTGGTCCAAATTACATATTTATTTAAAACCATGTTCTTGTTTATCTGCTCCCTCCTTCCCCTCCCCATAACTGTGTGATTATTTCACTTTATGCCTATCACCCAGCTTCCATTCAGTAAGCCTTCACATCCATAATTCAGAACAAAGTTCCTTCTTCATAATGACTTCATTATGAAGTACTAGCAGCCAAGCGTCTGTTAGTGCAGTAACAGATGTATCATCAGCTAGCCCAGTTTACTTAAAATGGAGTGTTTCCAGTTTTTCTTGTGAACAGAGAAATAAATCTCTCTCCCTTTCCTCTCTTCCCCAGGAAAACAGAGTTGAAAGCTCACTTTCAATTGCAACTGCTTTCAGAATGCCAAGTAAATGGTAAAAAAAAGGATGGAATTACACACACTTCCCCAAAAACGTGAGTTCAAGATTGGGGTAGCTCAGTTACAGTGATTGGAGCAAATTGGAGCATAGGGGGTAGGGAAAGATCTGATGTGGAAGATTTCATAGGCAATTAGAATCTCCATGAAGTTACTCCAGAAAATAAGGCATTCTCCACAGAATGTGCCCCCTTACAAAGAACTATTCAAGCTGATACGCACCCTGGGGAATGTAAAATGTGCATGATCCAAGCCTTTCTGGGATGTGAGTAGTGTGGTTTTTAATTGCCTGAACCTTTACATTTCATTTGACTTTTAAAAAGAAACAAACACAAATAGATTTAATGAGAAGATCAAATGTGGGACAAGCAGAAAATCAAACATTGCGGGAAGATATATTTAAGGGTTTCTTCCTGTGTAGATCTTTAAATATTTCATGGGAACTTTGGGACAGGTTTCTGATCCGGAGAACTAGCTTTTTTGTGCACTAGTATTTTAAAGGAATTTAGTATCTTATATTGACAGCATAGCGACCTGGCCCATACATAATGAAAATTCATCAGAAGAGGAACTGGGACCAACTTAAATTCTTATGTTCCAAACGCTTAGTCCCCAGAGACAATCCGGTGCACATCCTCTCTGTCTATTCAGTCTTCTCTGTTAGAGACCTCCTTTCGAGCTTGCTTTTCTCCTCATTTTGCTCCTCTCTACTCATTTTATGAACATTTAAAAGGACATCTTCCCAAGTCCTCTACCATCCCACATTTCCCAATGGTAGAGCCCCTCACTAATTAATAATGTAGGAGTCTTCATGTCTGGCTGTAAAGAAAATGTGCTAACCAAGATATTTCAACACTTGTTGCAGAAAAGATGGCGGCACTGCATGTATGGCTGTGGAACATCGAGTCCATAAGATTGCACAGCCAATTATAAGAAACTCTGTAGTATTAAATCAGCTTAAATAGTACTACTTCAACTTAACTGTATTGTGGATCGCACCATCAGGCAAACTGGGAATACAAGGAAAATATGTCATTTCCCAGGTGAGCTATTCAGTGCTGGCTCAGGAACTATGACGAAAGCATGCATTTTTGACTAGTGTGCTGGAGAAAATAAATTTACGGTCTTCAAATCATATGCTGCAAGATAGCAATCATTCAATGTATTCCAGCTTAAAAAGAAAATTAACCTAGATTCTGTCAGTTCTGCCAGATGGCATATGCAGAGTCCATTTCAAGGACATTTCTGATTCATAAACAATTAATTGGTCAAAGGTAGCATCTGCCTGTTTGATAACCATGTTATCTTATTGTGTAGCATTACTAGATTTATCTGCTAGAGTCACAGGTTAAGCACATATAGCATTTTCAGTAGGGCCAGGAATGGCTTCCAATTCTGCTTTAGAAGTGGAAATAGAAAGGAGATGACATTTATCATAAAATGTAATCCCAGGCATATAAAAACATGATCGCATGGATTCAGCTAGGGACATAGATCATGCTATAATCAAATCACAATCCAACTTAGGTCAGTAGAAGTGCTACAAATTGGCATAGGCTGTACCACTAAAAGTGCATTTTGCTTTTCACCTGTATATGCAGAAAGCAGATTTGCAAGCCTTCATATTGTATGAGGATAGGAACATAGGAAGCTGCCTTACCCTGACTCAGACCATTGGTCCATCTAACCCAGTATTGTTGGCAGTGACTGGGCAGCAGCAGCTCTCCAGGATTGTTTCCTAGCCCTACCTGGAGATGCCTGGAATTAGAACTTGGGACCTTCCGCATGCAACACGTGTACCCTACCCCTGGGCTATGGCTGTTCTTCACAAAGGATACTTACCAGGGACTGGAATGGGTGTCCTGGTTTACCACGTCACACACATGGGCAAACATGATTTAACTATATAATATGCCATGTGAAAAGGTCTTAACTGAACTCACCATTAAACAGTTCTCTTCTAAAACCAAGGTATATATCTATTTCCGTAATAAAAAAGAAATAATAAAATAGCCGCCACCACCCATCCGATGACAAGTTTAACATGAACACCCTTTAAAATCCTTTCCCCCTTATTTTTTGCATATCACTCATAACTGTGAGATACTGACTGCTGATACTGACATTTTATAATGGGGAAATGCAGACCTGAACACATATGCTCTGTCAGTGCTTCTAATCTTCCTTGACTACACAGTGCCCAGAACTCAGTCTAAGACCTTATCCTAGTCTGAGGCTTGAACAGGAACAGAGCAGGTTAAGCTGTCTGCACTATCAGATTATGTGATATTCATATAGGCCTCTCTAGCATATTCATCTTGGAGATGTGCAAATTTCTCTTGTTAAATTATTTTCACTAGAAGTCAAGCATCAGCCAGTGAGCCAGCCACTTCTTTTTTGTGATCTCTCTGTGTGTAAAGATAGACAGATTGATAAATAATGTTGGGGCTTTCTTCTTTAATTAGTTTGGCTTTCTAAGATTCTGTTGTCGGAATCATTAATAATCAAATGAGCAGATAATCTGCACTTCAATAACAACATTCTCTTGAGCTTCTGAAGTGATGACTATGTTCCATTTCTGTGTATAAAGTAAACCCACAAAAACAACACTCCTAATTTATCTACACATCTTATTATAAGAATATTCTTGCCCTTCCCACTGGAGGAAAGAGCATGTACTAAAGTTTCGTGTTGCTTTTTAAAAAACATTTCACCTGATGCATTGTTTCATAAGCAGAACATTCCAGCACAATTATTATCTCTTGCACTGTGCAAGGCAAACTGGATGAGAAGTCTCTTCCACTTTAAAATCTATGCATGAAACTAATTCACTGTACAACTGCATCACTTATACACTCAGGAATCATTTTACAAGCCACTGAACTATTCTCAGGCTCTCAGCTTCCAAAGATTATACATTCAGTATATTTTTCAAGCCCTTAACATATGAGCAGAATACTGATGCAAAGTTATGTTACGCTGTAGTTTCTTGAAACATTTAAGACCTGAACTGATCTTACAACTTCCATTTGAGACTACCAAAAAGGCCTCTCTTGAGGCAACACTCCATATTATTTAACTTTGTTTTTATTCTACCTTTCTTAAGCTTAAGGTGGCTTGCTTCCTCCATAAAAACTAAAATAAAATATGATTATATGCCATACACAACCCTAGTGGTAGTACAAAATCCCCCAAACATTCCTGAAACATTAGAAATTCCTATAAGGATAGATTTCACTCCCTTCCTGAAAACCAAAGACATGCCAAAATGACCCTCCTCTGGGAAACTATTGCACAGCCAACTAGGGTGGTCAGGTGTCCTACTTTACAGAGGACAGTCTTCAATGTGAAAAGCTGTCAGAGGACAGTCCTCTATTTGAAGATGTCCTCTATTTGATGGGCTGCCCAGTCCAGGTCTGGTTTAAAGTTGAATAACCATAAGAATGGAGAGCAGGGCCTTGAAGTGGCCCATCAATTATTACTACTTGGACAGCAGACTCAGCACACACACCAGTCACCTGCTCAGTCTTCATCACTATGGTGAGATTAATTGCATTTCTATTTAAATTATTATTATTCTAAATTTGCATGTATACATATACCTTAGCATATGCAAATATTATGTAAATGGATGCCCTCTTTTGTCCTTTTTTGGGGTGACGCATTACCTCTTTTTTGGTATTGCCCAAGTGAGCACTCAACAGCCAGTGAGGAGCAGCCAGAGTGAAGGTCCTGCATCTCATGGAGGCCATTCTGACATCAATGAGAACGTTCGCAATGAGGCCAAGCCCTTGGTGCTAATCTTAACTGATGAAGGAGCTTATATAGGGAGTGGTTTAAAAGATGTGTCCTTCCAGGCTGCCTATTAGCCCCATTTGGCCAGTATTTCCACCACTGATGTTCAGGTGGTGCCCACAACTGGGGAAGCACATATGATAAGGAGTTTTTGGATGTGGCACCCTTTTATCAAGTGTCACCATGGGTTTTTGAGAGATCTTCGCATGGGTCTTCAACATTTAAAATCAATCCAAAGCGCTCCGGTAAACCCTTTAGCCACATTTGATAAATATATCATCCATATATTTCTTATCATGAACTTGCAGTCCACATAAAAAAGTTGCATATGGTGAGGAATTGGGCGGCCAGTTACACATCGCGAAAGAGGGCAACAGAGGACACAGGGTTGCACAAAAATTGCATATACTCATGGATTTGTCAAAAACAAGTCCTGCCAGACAAATCTGATCTCATTTTTTGATCAAGTAACCTCCCTTGTAGACCGTGGGAATGCTGTAGACATCATGTACCTCGACTTCAGCAAAGCTTTGAGCAAACTAGCTCAAAGTGGGCTAGATGAAACAACGATCCGGTGGATCCACAGTTGGCTACAGAATCGGACTCAGAGAGTGCTTATCAATGGGACCTTCTCAAACTGGGGAGAGGTAACGAGTGGGGTACCGCAGGGCTCAGTCCTGGGCCCAGTGCTCTTCAACATTTTTATTAATGACTTGGAGGAGGAGGTGCAGGGAATGCTGATCAGATTTGCAGATGACACAAAATTGGGTGGGATAGCCAATACTTTGGAAGACAGAAACAAAATTAAAAGTGATCTGGATAGACTGGAGCGCTGGGCAGAAAACTACAGAATGGCATTTAATAGGGATAAATGCCAAGTTCTGCACCTAGGAAAAAGAAACCAAATGCACAGTTACAAGATGGGGGATACGTGGCTCAACCACACTACAAGCAAGAAGGATCTTGGAATTGTTGTCGATCACAAGCTGAATATGAGCCAACAATGTGATGTGGCTGCAAAAAAGGCAAATGCTATTTTGGGCTGCATTCATAGAAGCATCGCTTCCAAATCTCGGGAAGTACTAGTTGCCCTCTACTCAGCACTGGTTAGGCCTCATCTGGAGTACTGTGTCCAGTTCTGGGCACCACACTTTAAGAAGGATGCAGACAAACTGGAGAGGGTTCAGAGGAGGGCAACAAAGATGATCAGGGGACTGGAAACAAAGCCCTATGAAGAGAGACTGAAAGAACTGGGCATGTTTAGCCTTGAGAAGAGAAGACTGAGGGGAGATATGATAGCACTCTTCAAGTACTTGAAAGGTTGTCACAGAGAAGAAGGCCAGGATCTCTTCTTGATCATCCCAAGTGCAGGACACGGAATAATGGGCTCAAGTTACAGGAAGCCAGATTCCGGCTGAACATCAGGAAAAACGTCCTGACTGTAAGAGCAATACGACAATGGAACCAATTACCTGGGGAGGTGGTGGGCTCTCCCACACTGGAGGCCTTCAAGACGAGGCTGGACAGCCATTTGTCAGGGATGCTCTGACTTGGATTCCTGCATTGAGCAGGGGGTTGGAGTCGATGGCCTTGTAGGCCCCTTCCAGCCCTACTATTCTATGATTCTATGATTCTATGCATCAATGCAAATTTAGAAATAATTGCTATAGTTTAAATAGAAATACAATGCAGCTCACCATCGTGGGGAAGACTGTGACCAGGTGACCTTTGTGCCTGCTAAGTCTGCTGACCAGGTGGTGACTGTGGATGGACAATTTCAAGGCTCATCAACAATAAAGGAGGACACCTGGCCAACCTAGTGAGAAATAGTCTGATGACAGCAGAGTGGTCAGTCATCCACTAATACAGCAGATACAGTTTGGTACCATGGATTATGAATCACACACTAAAAACGTGTACAGGTTTTTAAAATTTCACACATCAGCAAGGCTGGCCTCATGTCTCCCCCCCGCCCCACCAAGGTGGCTGTCAGTGGGTCTTTCCCATCAGTGTGCCCTTGGCTGCTGGCTTACTTGATTGGAATGGACAGGTCCAGGCAGGGCTGGCCTTAGGGGTGGGCAAGCTGGATGGTTACCAGGGTGCTGAGCTGAAGGGGGTGCCAAGCAGAGCTCAGTGGCTGTTTTTTTTTTGTTAACATTCTGTCTGCAGTGAGCTAGGGTCGCAAGTGTCTATAACCTTTCTTTCAAGGTTCTACAGGTTGTTTCGGTACTAACTACAAAAAAAGATCTTCCTTCAATTAGCTTGAAAGTATGTTTCTTCTTCAGTTTCCACTTTGATGTCCTTTGCTCTAGGTAAAAATCAGTGGAATGCAGCTTTACTTCGAGGCAACGTTACTGACCACGTAGCACTTCAAATACTGTAAACACTAAAAGCACTATATAAATACTGATAAAATAAAGCCGTAAGCTGTAAGAGGTCAGCTGGATAACTTTTTATTTATAACTTTTCTTTTATTATTTTTAACGATAAAAATAATGGATATTCTAAAATAAAGACTGCTTATCGAAAGATGGGAACTGTACAAAACAAAATTATTATAAGTAAAATATAATAATAATATATTTGGCATACAGTGTACTGCCACTTCTCGGAATGTGGCTTTTCAAACTTTGGCTTGTGCAAACTGTAGCGCAGTAGCTGAAATGTCAAGGTTTTGAGCAATGTCGTTCTTGATGGACATCACATCTGCACCAGGCCCCATAAATCCTCTGGGTGGCCCTGCATAACTGACTGCAGTGGGGGCGGGCAAAGGCACTCCTTGCCCAGGGGGCTATTTATCCTAGGGTCAGCCCTGGGTCCAGGAAGCTTCTTGTTATGTTAAACTTCCTTGACTCAGACACTGTCATTCAGGTAAGCCCACAGCCAAAGGAATGAGTGTGGGTGCCAAGTGCCAACAGGCATCGACATGAGTCCTGACCAGCAAGCCCTACTGTGACGCTTGGGCCTTGGCGGCTACCCATAGATGTCAGGTGCACGATGGACAGAATTTACGTACATTACATAAATATAATGTTCTGAAAGACCAAACAGGGAAGAAAGGGGCAAAGCAAAAATGGTGTTTACGCATGTGCACACACGAATTTAAATAAAGTTATTTTTAATAATAAAAATACATACCCCATGACAATAATGCCTGTCAATATTAGAGACAAAAATATGTATTCTTTTGCCACTATTCCCTTTTCACTCATTCCCTCATGATCCTACCTTGATGCTATTTCTAAATTTACATCTAGACATATAAATCAGCACGTGCACATTTTATGCAAATTGCTGCCCCCTTGTCCTCTTTTTTGGACATACATGCTCTCTTTTGGGGGCAATCCACAAGTGGTCACCCTAGTTAAGAAAGTGAAGGGTTAGGGAGGTTGGGAAAAGTTTTCCAAATAAGGCCTCAATACAGCCCTGAAATGAGGAATACAAATGGGACCTGCAACAAAACATTGCAGTGTGGAGTGCTTCTGTTCAGGTTGCCAGCCAGCCAGCCATGCCCTTTTCAGGGATACTCAGTTCCACCCCAACTAGTTTTCTGCCCCTCTCCAAAAGGCACTCCATGTTTGGGATATGTTGAGTCCCACCCACCGACCCACCTCAGGCTTTTCCAGATGAGGATTTACTGAGGAATCACTATAGTTCATTCACTCACATTTCTCAGGCGATTCAGATGACATCATCATCCTATTATAATCTGGCCATGTTTTCCCAGAAATTCTCCCGTCTTTTCGCTTAAGGCAGAAAATCCATTAAGGAAGGGAAAAGCAGAACAGCTGCACATTCTTCTTGGCGGCGTGCTCAGTAAAATGCAGAATAGAAGCAGGTTGGGAGGAGTTGTCACTGGGGAAGTGGATGCCATGTTGGAGATCCCCCTCCTTTCCTGATTGCTTGCCCTGTGTTTTCTATTGTAGTCACTTCTTGCAGCACCTCTGAGCTCTTCAAAACAGCACTAACAACCACTTAATTAACTGTTTCTATTGCTGCTTGACTCCTTGAATGCAATGTGTTTAGCACTAGCACTGAAATCGCCTGCTTAACTTTGAAGTTTGCTTTGGTGCTTTTTTTTTTTTGAGGATGTTAGTGGTGTTTAGGGATGGCACAGGCATCCAACTCTGTCTTAGCATCCATCAGACGCCCCCCCCGCTCACCCCCCCAATCCAGCTCGGCGAGCTGCCACTCCTGCCTGCCGAGCCGTGCGAGTGGCTGGGACTTATTAGACCTGTCCACTCACACCCAGCAGCTGCCCACCCTCCTTTCAAGCCACCATCTTGTACGCAAGATGGAGCTCTATATTTTCATATATTTACTGCTGCACACAATGGCAGCCATAAAGGGCCATTTCCACAACACTAGAGGCCTCTAATGTTGTGGAAATGACCCTTTACGGCCACCGTTGTGTGTAGCAATAAACATACACAAAAAATAGAACCCCATCTTGTGTAAAAGATGGCGGCTTGCATGGAGGAGTGGCCAGCGGCGGTGCTCTCCCAGACACCTCTCTGAGCCCTCAAGGGGCATGTGCAGCCAGGCTCGTGCGGGCACGCGGCAGCAGCACCTGCTCAAGGGCTTGCCGAGCACAGACAGACACTAGTGAATCCTAGTGGTATTGCAGAAGAACAGACTTGCACAAGGAGTTGCAACAGTGGTGATGGAGTGGTGCAGAGAGGGGGGCAGAATCTGCTCAGTTCTTTAAAAACTGGTGCAGCATTAATAGCAGCTGCTTAATTATTTCTTTCCTTTGCTGTTTTAATCCTGGAATGCAGGATTGGAATTGCCCGCTTATCTTCACAGTTGCTTTATAAATAAATAAATTCATATGTATATTAGTGGTATTCCAGAAGACCAGACTTGTGCAAGGAATACTACTGCTACTGCTACTGCTACTGCTACTACTGTGTGAGACAGCCTGTGAGACAGGTGGGGGGTGAGGATTTCATTTTACAAAGCAGACAGAGGGAAATCTGCTCATTCCACTCTCAGCTGCCCCCTTTCTAGCAGTCGTGTTAGCTGGGAAACTGAACATCACGAGCCAGTGGCCCCACACCTTTGGAACAAGCTGCCATCAGAGGTCTGCCATGCTCTGTCATTGCAGACTTTTAAGAAGGCCTTGAAAACATATTATTTCACCTTTGCCATCTCTTGGTATGACTGCTGTTTTTGCTGTTACTGCTGTTAACGCTGTTGCTGGTTTTATTGTTGGCTTTTATTGTTGTTTTTATTGTGTTTCTGTTTTTTTCACTTTTAATATTTTAACCGTTTTTATGTATTTTATTGCTGTAAGCTGCCTTGGGAGGGCTTCTGCCCTGAAAGGCAGCGAAGAAATATTTTAAATAAATAAATAATTCTGCAGAGCAACAGAGAGGGGTTCAGCAGAACCCCCCCCCCCCCACACACACACATCCAGTACCCTTGGTCACCTCACAGTGATTAGGGTAAAATAAAAAACACTACCAAAATGAATTCGAAATCAATTATAAAATACCCTGAAAATGAGGCAGAAAAATTGAAACCCCTTTCATGGGGCAAGAAAACTTTCAGGCAAAACTTTCAGGCAAAAAGACAAGCTGTGCTACAACCTTTGCCAATGGTGAGCCTTCCTGTGAGAAAGTGATGGAGAATTTCTACTCCTGCTGGAGAAATTGGGTAAAATTGTCAACATGTAGGGTGGAGAATTTCAAGAGGCCATTTGTGCACAGCTCTAGAATATACCCCCACTGAAATACATGGGATAGATCTCCAGTGTAAGGGAATGGACAGAAAAAGAGAGAGATTGTGCAGTATCTTTGTCAACCTTCAGAATGCGTGAGAGATTGAACTTTGAACTGAAACAAACCCAGAAAGCATGGGAGAGAGATTTGAGAAGAGTGGCTGGTGCCCTAAGAAACATGATTAGAGAGACCTGCTCTAGACTGATAGTGGGGGAAAGAGAAGGAAGTGGAACCCCGGAGCTGCCATATCCTTCTGAGGAGCTTATGGGAGATTGTAATCATAGCTCAGTAGAGGATTAAACTGCAAATCTAACAGACCAGAACATAAACTACAAAACTCTGACAGTGCCAAAGCAGATGGGATTTATTCATCCAAGAGCTTTTCTGTGTGCTCTTTGCTTCTGTCTGACCCACAATACAAAACTTCGCTAATTTGGGAATAACAACAACAAAACACCTTTGCATGGTGTCCTGTTCCATTGCAGTTAACCCATGGGGAAATTCTCATAAGAAAACCTGGATGTGATCCCTGCTTTGACTGGCCGTATTTAACTTAAATTACAACAAGGGCGTCCTGAAGTGGTAGAGACAGTTTCAAGCAGCAAGAATGGCACAGAATTAATATATTACCAGTGATGGTGGCTTCAGACATCACAACTATATTATGGACACAAGGCACAAGTGGCCAGCGCTTCCTCTTTTTATAGGCTCCTTGAATAATGTGCAAACTGGGTACTTGTGGCTCGGTTGTTCCATGTGGCGCTCACAACTCTCACTGCACTGGGATGCCACATATTACCCAGGAGGCATGAAAAGAAGCACAAGAAGCTGCACAAATTATTCAGGCTTCCTCTATCTCCTCTTGTGTGTGACGTCCAAAGTTGCCCATGGCAAGCAAAAGACTAGGGTGTTTTGTTATGCCTAAAAACCTGCCTAAGCAAGTGCAAGAAAGAGCCAGTGTAGTGTCGTAGTGAAAGTGTTGGACTGGGAGCCGGGAGATCCGGGTTTTTGTCCCCACTTGGCCATGGAAGCTCACTGGGTGACTTTGGGCCGGTTGCAGACACTCAGCCCAACCCACCTCACAGGGGTGTTGTTGTGAGGATAAAATGGAGAGGGGGAGGATTATGTAAGCCACCTTGGGTTACTTAAGGAAGAAAAAAGGCAGGATATAAATGAAATAATAATAAAAAAAGAAATAAGAAAGTCTGATCCATGAAGTACTGATACTCTTAGGCTGCAGTCGGCTGTACACCTACACGGGAGTAAGTCCCACTGAATTATATAGACTTATGCATCTGAGAAGACATTCGTAGCATTGCACTGTTGGACTGTTTCAGCCTTCCCTTGCCTGGTGCCCTCCAGACACCCGTTTTGGACTTCAAGTCCCATCAACCCCAGCCAGCATGGCCAATGGTGAGGGATGATGGGAGTTGTACTCCAAAACATCTGGAGGGCACCAAATTGGGGGAGGCTGGTGTAGAAGATTGCAGCAGCCAAAACCTGGGGAAGGCTGGACTATTTAGCATTGGGAAAGCCAACATAACTCAATCTGCTTAACTCCTAGTATTTCAAGTTTGGCAGGATCATGTGGACTGGAAGTTAACTATTTCAATGTGAACTGCCCAGGGCGCTTTGGCTACTGGCATAGAAATGTCATAAATAAATATGTACCCTACACATTATCATGCTTCCATAACTCCACCTGTCTGCCTGAAATTCCCTCCACCTGTCTAAAAAGCCTCACCCCTTGGCACCCTTCCCACATACCCAGCAGAAAAATCTCCTCCCTTACGCCCTCCATGAGGAAGCAGCAACAAAACAATGTTGCTTTGCACCTCCTGTAAAATCCCAGGGTGGGATTTTTCACCAGAAAAGAACAGATCAATAAAAGTGCCTCTGAGCATATGCAAAGTGCTTTACCCTCACCAGTAAGCCATTATCCCCTCCCCGCATGTTTAGAATGAAGATGGGATATCTCACACAAGGCACCAGGCCCTTTAAGTGTTAAGCAGTCACTCCAGCTCCACAGGAAAGCACCACCAAAGTAAGACATGCCGTCTCACCAATAACAATCCCATGCCTCATTTTTATCCTCCATCCAATAACTCTTTACAAAAAACAGGTTCTTTTCCTCCACGGCTCTCTCATTATAGGCATGCCTGTTGTTCCCCCTACCCCTGACACAATGTGTTCTGAGATCTCACCAGAATAGCCCTGCAGTCCATTTCCAGTCTTGGGGCTGATTCTTCAAATATGGGGAGAAAGGTACCTCTGAGCATGTACAGAGCCCCTTTCCCTCACCACTGAACAACTCCAGTCTCTTGCTCCCCAAACACTTAGCATTCAAAGGCAAATTGCCTCTGATAGCATGCTTAGGCAAGGCTTTCATGACAAGAGCTGAACCTACATAATTTCTCTCCCCCAGAACTCCACTCCTGCTTTCCACTCTCTCACCTTCACTCATTCTAGCTAATTCCTAAACCCTTTCCTCCCTGCCCTTCCACTTTTCCACCTTATTTTATTTACAAACCTGCGTACCAACACAGCTGACAAAAACACTTTTCATGTTATAAGGTATCATCTCTTGACATTCTGCCAATACATTATGAGAGAAGATGGAAGACAGGAAAAAAAAAGAAAAAAAGGCCTCTTCCGAGCTCCTTCCATCCTGCCCTCCTCCCCTCAAATGTCAGTTGCTGCCATGGGAGAAGCAGAGAGCTCAGCCAGCCAATAGCAGAATGATACAATTTGCTTTTAATGCAGAAGGTTTTATGGAAGGAGGTTCAGAGGAAACACTCAGCAAGTTGTTTGCTTGCCTCTAGGGTTGGCAGAGAATTTCTCCCCGAAACTTCGGGGGGCTGAGCGCCAACGTGTTCGGCCCCCCGAAGAAGTTTCGGGGAGAAATTCTCCGCACCCCCCCGCACCCCGCACCCTGCCTGGGACGGGACTTACCTTTCCTGAATGTCCCTCCCGGCGGCGGGTCCCGGCGGCAGTTCGTCGGGTCTTCGTCAGGGGCGGGGGCGGCAGCCGATCTTTCGACCGGCTGCCACCGCCGCCATTCCAATAAAAGTAAAAAAAAAAAAACACGCCCCCGTGATAGGCTACGTGACGATTAACGTAGCCTATCACGGCTAGATTTGCAAAGTCAGCCATGATAGGCTACGTAAATCGTCACATAGCCTATCACGGGGGCGTGTTGTTGTTTTTTTAACTTTTTATTTCGCAGCCGGGCAAGGCGAGGCGCCTCCTCCCCGGCCTGAATTTCGGCCGGGCGAGGCGGGAAGCCTCCCCCCCCAGCCTGAACTTCGGGGGGAGAGCAGCGAAGCACCTCCCCCCCACAGCGAAAAGCTGCGAGACCAGGTAAGTGGCTTTCGTGCACTCCTACTTGCCTCAGACTATATAACCCAAGGTGGGGAATGTGTGGTCCTCCAGATGTTGTTGAACTGCAGCTCCCATCACCTTTCACCCTTGGCTATGCTGACTAGGACCAATGGGAGTTGCAGTCCAGCAACATCTGGGGGGCCACATTGTAGGGTGGCCAGGTGTCTTTTTTTATAGAGAACAGTCCCCGATTTGAAAGGCTGTCCTTCCACAACTGGTTTAAAGTTAAAGAAGTGTAAGAACTGTGGCCCCACTGTGTAAGTGTAAGAACTGGGGTGACTACCTGGGCAGCAGACCAAGCGAAGCACCCAGGTCACCTGGTCACAGTCTTCCACACTATGGTGACATGTACCACACTCCTATTATAATAATTATTTCTAAATGTGCATCTATACATATAGATTTACATAGGCAAATTTTATGCAAATCACCATCCTCTTTCATTCTCTTTTTTGGGGAATGCATTTACTCTTTTGGGGGGATTCATAAGGTGGCCAACCTATCCATACCCCTGATAAAAACTAGTTATATGACCAACAATTCCACTGCTGATTATCACCAAAGTTACAATGCTATCAAAAATACAGTTTGAAAGGTTGTTTTTGTGATGCTGTCCTGGACTTCAGGTTTAGCAGCCATCAGCATGAATAATGCAAAATAGGGGGTGGGGAGGAAACTGGGGGATTGAAGCTCCTCTCCCAGTGCACTTTGTTCTGGAGCACAATCACCCTCACCCCACCCTGATATTTAATTTTTAAACCATGACATGGTTGCTAACCACGTCATTAACAAGAAGTATAGTTGGGCCCCCAGGATACAAAGGAAGAGATCTAGGCTTTCTTCACATCTGGCATTTTATCCCACTACAAATCGGTCCTTCTGATTCTAGATCCTTTCTGGGATTTAGACTAGCCCTGTTCACAGGCATCTCTCATAGAACTTCCCTCCACTCTATACCTTTTCATGGCTGGGTGGGGCTGCACAGAAAAATCAGGACAGAAGGGGCTGCTGGCCCCTTGCCCCCTCCCCTCCCTGATCATTGGTTCCTGTAACATGACTGATGGCTCTGGCGATTCCTCCAACCCTCTGCAGCAGGAGGGAAGTCGTAAGCCCTTCTAGTGACCAGGATAGTGGCCTATTGGAACTGCTCTCCCCCCCTCCCACACACACGTTGTTGTTGTTGCTCTTCCCCCTTATTCTGGCTTCCCAACAACCCTGTAAGGTGGGCTAGGAGAAGAGATAGTGGCTGGCCGGCTTCCCAACCATATGGATGTTTTCACAGGCATGAGTGCAAGTCCATTCAATGGCTGTATGCTCATACATGCCAACCCTGTGCAGATGTCTGCCTCACCTTCTTCCATGATGTCCTAGATGGTTGCTACTCAGAAGACCTTGTGGTAGTGACTGTGGTGATTTGCTGTAGGTAGGAAGGAATGATATGGAAAACAACCTCGGCATTACTGCCTTAAAACAATTCCACACACAAAAAAAGAAACCATTAAAAATGACCATTCCAAGCTCTGCATGATGAATTTATTCAGGGGAGGAGAAAAGGCACTTTTAATACCCATTGAAATCCTAACTGTCATGCCTCTCGCCTGTGTAGCTGAGAAGGGAGGCTCCCCCATCCACCCTGGGAGGAAAAAAGCCCATCCATCTGGTGAGCAAAAGGCAGAAGAAGTAGTCAGTGAAGTCAATGGGAGGGGGAGGGTCAAAGAAAATGCATTGAAGGGGATCTGAGACTTTAAGACTGCTACTCTAAGTAGACTTACAATGCACTCCTGTGCATCCCTACTCAGAAGCAAGCCACACAGATTTCAATGGCACTTACTCCCAGGAAAGGAAAGCCTTACAGCCAATGACTTTACTCAGAAGTAAGCATTGCAGTGTTCAGGGGGATCTCAGAGAAGCATTTGGGATGGTTAACCACTTTACAGTTCAAATGCCCGCCCCGTAGTGGAATGGGAACAAGGCAGAAACCATCACTGAAAGCTAGAGATGTATGAAACCCCGCTTACCTGGCTCCGCCGGGTTCCACTGGTGGGGGGAAAGCGCTCCGTCCCTCCCCCCAGAATCCTGGCCGGCCGGCTCCGCTCTGTGGGGATTCCGCAGAGCCGCCGGCCGGCTCCGTCAGCAGCTGGACATCCGGCTGCTGGCTATCAGGGACACAAATGGTGGTGGCTGTAGCTGCCGCCGCTTGCGTCCCTGAATTCAGCCATGATATGCTACGTAAAGACTTACGTAGCCTATCAAGTCTGGGTTAAAAAAAACAACAACAACCGCGTACGCAAATGGCAGCGGCTACGGCTGCCGCCATTTGTGTTCCTTATTTTTGGCCATCTTAGTCTACGTAAATATTTACGTAGACTAAGACAAAGACAAGAAAGGGGAACGCAAATAGCGTAGCAGACGCTATTTGTGTTCCCCTTTATTTTCACCGTCTTACTCTATGTAAATATTTACGTAGACTAAGACGGCCAAAAATAAGGAACGCAAATGGCAGCGGCCATAGCCGCCATTTGCGTATGTGTTTTTTTTTTAACCCAGACGTGATAGGCTACGTAAGTCTTTATGTAGCCTATCACGGATGGTGGGGGGGAACAGACTGCAAATGGCGGCGGCGGCGGCACCCGGTCGGAAGTCCAGCCGCCGCCGCTGCCGCCAAAGCCGCCGCTGGAGCCGCCACCATCCAGAACATCCACCCCAGGTAAGTCTCATCCTGGGGGGGATCTGCAGGGGGGCGGGGGGGTGGCAGGCCGTTCCACCACGGAGTTTGGGGGGCCGAATGCACTGGCATTTGGCCTCACCAAGATCCGTGGCGGAATTCTCTGGCATCCCTACTGAAAGTGCGGTCAGTGACCTGCCCCCCGCAATTTGTTGTCATGACGAAGTTATTCAACACTGCCCAGCAACACACCCACACAAAGCGGGACAAAGCGCTAAAGGGGGAATACACAGGGAGGAAATGGTGATTTCAATCGCAAGCACAGAAAATGCTGGGTTTCTCCCATTCTCAGATAACACGGGAAGAGGGAGGGGAAGTTGTGAGATAGCAGCAGGAGAACAGTGGTGTTGTTTAAGGGTATATCTACACCAGTCTAAAATCCTGCATTTAAAACAGGGCTTTCTGCTTCTGTTTTAAATGCAGAATCACAATGACTCCCCTTTTCACGAGCTTCCTTCCCCCCCACCCCCTCCCCCTCCTTCTCCCCATCTCTGAGTCTTCCGTTATCTTCCATTGAACTTGTGCCTCTTCTTGCCGCTTTTACTCTTTTCACGGAGGGAACTCAAGCAGAACACAATGGGGTAATTTGATACCTCATTATCTGCGATCTATTTAAAAATGGAACAAAGGGCATTTAGTGCAGGAGACACCCTGGAGGGACATGGTGTCATGTAAAGAGCCTGGAAACTTCTGTGAGGGAGCAATCTCAATAGCAGGATAAAAGATCCATGTGAAGGAGCCCTACAGCTCCTGGGAAAACCAGTGATTACAGAAGAACAATGGTGCTAAAAAAACTAAGGTGAGAAGGTGGCCCTAGACAGGATTCAAGAAGCCTTTAATGTGAAAATATATGGACTTGTAAAAGCTACAAGTGGTAAAGATCCTTTTCCTGACCAGAATACAGTGATTCCCTTTTTTGAAAGAAGCAGCAGGCAGCAGCACGTCTTGGGACAAAAGAAAAAGGGAGCAGCAAAGCCCAAGATCTCCCGTATGAGCTGGTATTGACAATACTGGAATGAAAGAGCCCTTTTCACTGGATGCACACAAAGGCATCTTGTAGCTGTGAAACAATTTGTAAAGGGGTGGGGTGAGGGAACATGTAGGAAGAAAACAACAGGTGCCTTTTAGTGTGACAGGGAAAGACATGCAAGCATTGCCGTTTTTTCAACATGAAACATAATTTTGTTTCAGAAGGCACATGGACAAGACTGCAGTTGTTTCAAGGAAAATCCAATATATAACATAGCCTAACACCATGACAACACATATTATTCTCAGCGTTTTAAAAAAAAGACAGTCGAATTTCTGAAAGAGAGCACAGTAAAGCAGCTTAGGCACACGATATGAGCTGAGCTGACATGTTTGACCACCCACACTCACATTCCAAATGAACCACATCAAATATCCAGCAGGATTTATTGCATCACAGGTAGCAAGCTGCTTACGGCTGCGATGTTGCATTCAGTGGATGTTTTTTCGAAGAAAAGATGTGTAGGATTGGACAGTGTATGTAACAAAGCAAGCATATGAAGCTCTTTGATCAACTATATAGTGTTAATGTGCAATCCCAAAGGAAACCAAAAGGTCTTATATTGCCTACCAGATTGTTGTTGTTCAGTCGTTCAGTCCTGTCCGACTCTTCGTGACCCCATGGACCATAGCACGCCAGGCCTTCCTGTCCTCCGCTCTCTCCCGGAGTGTGCTCAAGTTCATATTCATTGCATTGGTGATGCTATCTAGCCATCTCATCCTCTGTCGTCCCCTTCTCCTTTTGCCTTCAGTCTTTCCCAGCATCAGGGTCTTTTCCAGAGAGTTTTCTCTTCGCATTAGGTGGCCAAAATATTGGAGCTTCAGCTTCAGTATCTGTCCTTCCAATGAGCATGGAATGGACTGATTTGACCTCCTTGCAGTCCAGGGGACTCGTAAGAGTCTTCTCCAGCACCACAGTTCGAAAGCATCAATTCTTCGGCGCTCAGCCTTCCTTATAGTCCAGCTCTCACAGCCATACAATACTACTGGGAAAACCATAGCTTTGATTAGACGGACCTTTGTCGGCAAGGTGATGTCTCTGCTTCTTACTATGCTGTCTAGGTTTGCCATAGCTTTCCTCCCAAGGAGCAAGCGTCTTTTAATTTCATGGCTACAGTCACCATCTGCGGTGATCTTGGAGCCCAAGAAAGTAAAATCTGTCACTGCTTCCATTTCTTCCCCTTCTATATGCCAGGAAGTGATGGGGCCAGATGCCATGATCTTCGTTTTTGTAATGTTGAGTTTCAAACCAGCTTTTGCACTTTCCTCTTTCACCCTCAACAAGAGGCTCTTGAGATCCTCTTCGCTTTCTGCCATTAGGGTGGTATCGTCTGCATATCGGAGGTTGTTGATAATTCTCCCAGCAATCTTAATTCCGACCTGTGATTCATCCAACCCGGCGTTTCTCATGATGTACTCTGCATATAAGTTAAATAAGCAGGGTGACAATATGCAGCCTTGTTGTACTCCTTTCCCAATTTTGAACCAATCGGTCGTTCCATGTCTGGTTCTTACTGTTGCTTCTTGACCCTCGTACAGGTTTCTCAGGAGACAGGTAAGGTGGTCTGGTACTCCCATCCCTTTAAGAATTTGTCACAGTTTGTTGTGATCCACACAATCAAAGGTTTTAGCGTAGTCAATGAAGCAGAAATAGACGTTTTTCTGGAATTCTCTTGCTTTCTCCATGATCCAGCGAATGTTGGCGATTTGATCTCTAGTTCCTCTGCCTCTTCGAAACCCAGCTTGTATTTCCGGTAGTTCTTGGTTCGCATACTGCTGAAGCCTAGCTTGTAGGATTTTGAGCATCACCTTGCTGGTATGTGAAATGAGCGCCATTGTGCGGTAGTTTGAACACTCTTTGGCGTTGCCCTTCTTTGGAATTGGAATGTAAACTGACCTTTTCCAGTCTTGTGGCCACTGCTGAGTGTTCCAGATTTGCTGGCATATTGAATGCAGCACTTTAACAGCATCATCTTTTAGGATTTTAAATAGCTCAGCTGGAATACTGTCATCTCCGCTAGCTTTGTTGTTACTAATGCTTCCTAAGTCCCACTTGACTTCACTCTCTAGGATGTCCTGCTCAAGTTCAGTGACCGCACTATCATGGCTATCAGGGACATGAAGATCTTTCCTGTATAGTTCTTCTGTGTATTCTTGCCACCTCTTCTTAATCTCATCTGCTTCTGTTAGGTCCCTGCCTTCTTTGTCCTTGATCATGCCCATCTTTGCACAAAACGTTACCTTGATATCTCCAATTTTCTTGAAGAGATCTCTAGTCTTTCCCATTCTGTTGTTTTCCTCCATTTCTTTGCATTGTTCATTTAAGAAGGCCTTCTTGTCTCTCCTTGCTATTCTCTGGAACTCTGCATTCAGTTGGATATCTTCCCCTTTCTCCCTTGCTTTTCGCTTCCCTTCTTTCGTGAGCTACTTGTAAAGCCTCCTCAGACAGCCACTTGGCTTTCTTGCATTTCTTTTTCTTTGGGATGGATTGAGTTGCTGCCTCCTGAACAATGTTACGGACCTCCGCCCATAGTTCCTCAGGCACTCTGTCTATCAGGTCTCATCCCTGAAATCTATTCCTCACCTCCACTGTATATTCATAAGGGATATGATTGAGGTCATACCTGAATGCTTTAGTGGTTTCCCCTACGTTCTTCAATTTAAGCTGAAATTTTGCAAGAAGCAGCTCATGATCTGAGCCACAGTCAGCTCCAGGTCTTGTTTTTACTGACTGTATAGAGCTTCTCCATCTTTGGCTGCAAAGGACATAATCAATCTGATTTCGATATTGACCATCTGGTGATGTCCATGTGTACAGTCGCCTCTTGTGCTGTTGGAAAAGAGTGTTTGCTATGATCAGCGTGTTCTCTTGGCAAAACTCTATTAGCTTTTGTCCTGCTTCATTTTGTACACCAAGGCCATGCCTGCCTGTTATCCCGGTGATTTCTTGACTTCCTACTTTAGCATTCCAATCCCCTATGATGAAGAGGACATCTTTTTTTGGTGTTAGTTCTAGAAGGTGTTGTAGGTCTTCATAGAACCGATCAACCTCAGCTTCTTCGGCATCAGTGGTTGGGGCATAGACTTGAATTACTGTGATGTTGAATGGTTTGCCTTGGATTCGTACTGAGATCATTCTATCGTTTTTAAGATTGTACCCCAGTACTGCTTTTCCCACCCTTTTGTTGACTATGAGTGCTACTTCATTTCTTCTAAGGGATTCTTGCCCACAGTAGTAGATAAGATGGTCACCTGAATTAAATTCGCCCATGCCTGTCCATTTGAGTTCGCTGATTCCCAAGATGTCGATGTTCAATCTTGCCATCTCATGTTTGACCACCTCCAGCTTACCTTGATTCATTGATCTGACATTCCAGGTTCCTAAACAATATTGTTCTTTACAGCATCGGATTTTCTTTTCACCACCAGACACATCCACAGCTGAGTGTCCTTTCGGCTTTGGCCCAGCCACTTCACTCTTTCTGGCGCTACTTGGAAATACCCTCTGCTCTTCCCCAGTAGTATATTGGACACCTTCCGACCTGAGGGGCTCATCTTCCGGCGTCATATCTTTTAGCCTTGTGATACGTTCCATGGGGTTTTCTTGGCAAGAATCCTGGAGTGGGTTGCCATTTCCTTCTCCAGTGTACCACATTTTGTCAGAACTCTCTGCCATGACCTGTCCATCTTGTGTGGCCCTGCACGGCATAGCTTATGGCTTCACTGAGTTACACAAGCCCCTTCACCACAACAAGGCAGTGATCCATGAAGGGGGCCTACCAGATACACTGCTCCAAAACAATTTACTTTTGCCCTGTTCAGGCATTCAGTACTCTGAGTACCAAACATGTGAAGGGGAAAGCGGAGAGCATGGACTAGCACTGCCCCATTGACACTATAGTCCCATGCCAGCAAAGCTCCCCGGCCAACGCATGTGGGGGAGATGCTTGGGATGTTTCTCACTCCTTTCACTATCATACAGTAGAGAATCTCTGGCAAAGACAGCATTTCTAGCAAAGACAGAGTCAAGGCTTTGCTTCTGTTACAAATCTCTCCCTCAGTGTTGCCTCTGAACTTTCACCAACCCTCCTGAAATACTGCATTTGGATTACTGCAATGTGTTACATGTGGGGCTGCCTTTGAAAATGGTCTGGAAACTTCCAAAACAGGGCAGGGTGATTGTTAACAGGGACAGGCCAATGAGATCCCATTACGGCAGTAGTTTTCCAGGTGCACTGGCTGCCAGTTCATGTTCACAGTGCTGGTATTAACATTCAAAGCCCTAAACGGCTTGGGAACAGGTTATCTGAAGGTTCGCCTCCTCCCACATGTGCCTGCCCGGACCCTAAGAGGTTCTCTAGGAGCCCCTGCCAAAGGCTACCAGGAAGAGGGCCCTTCCTGCTCTGGAACCTCAGCTGTGGAATGAGTTCCCTAGAGAGAGGTTTATCTGGCACCTACATTGTACTCCTTCCAGTGCCAGGTGAAGACCTTTTTTATTTTCCCAGCATTTTAGCATGCTAATCTTTTAGCTCTGCTGTTTTAAATCTGTGTTTTAAATATCTGCATTGCTGCTAGGTTTTATTCTGATTGTCCTTTTATATTGTAGTTTTAAGCTTTCATATTTTATATTGTGTTATGTTGTTGTTGTTGTTTATTCGCTCAGTCGCTTCCGACTCTTTGTGACTTCATGGACCAGCCCACGCCAGAGCTTCCTGTTGGCTGTCGCCACCCCCAGCTCCCCCAAGGTCGAGTCCGTTACCTCCAGAATATCATCCATCCACCTTGCCCTTGGTCGGCCCCTCTTCCTTTTGCCTTCACTTTCCCTAGCATCAGCATCTTCTCCAGGGTATCCTGTCTTCTCATTATGTGGCCAAAGTACCTCAGTTTTGCCTTTTATGTTGTACTTTGTGGTTTTAATTTTTGTGAACCACCCAGAGAGCTTTGGCTATTGGGTGGTATAAAAATGAAATAAATAAATCGGCTGGGCCCTTCAGTCTACCACTTTCACCTCAGAAATTCCCTTTTGAGGTCGGTTGAGCTGAGAGTAGTGTCCAGGACTTGCATAAATATAATAGATGAGACTTTTAAGTCAGTTTAATGCAGTGTAACCAATACAGTAAGACATTTTGTTACATCGTCACTGTTGTTGTGGAATTTTATTGCCCTTTATTATTGGTTTTAATTGTTGTTCCTAGGGTGGCCACTTACTCCTTGCCTAAAAAGGGAAAATCAATCACCAAAAAAGAGGACAAAAGAGGACACTAATTCGTATAACATTTGCCTATAGAAATACATTACATCTCACCATGGCGGAAAAGATTGACTACGTGACCTGTGTGCCTGCTCAGTCTGCTGTCCAGGTGATAACTGTTGATGGGCAACTTCATGGCCCCTGCTGCTCTCCCTCCTTATGGCTCTTTGACTACTAGACTTGGACTCTTCAAATAGAGGAGACCTTCAAATAGAGAACTGGCAACCCTAGTTGTTACCCATCCCAAGTGGTGAGTAAGCACCAGAAGAGTGAGACAGAAATGTATAAACGAATAAGTTTAGAAAGTGATTTTCTCTTCCTCCTGAGATTTCTCCTGGGTCACTCATAATCGGTGAGCCATTTCAAAATCAAACTGCAGGGAGTTTGCTCATCACTACGCAAGACGTTGTATAAGAATTTCAGGACATTTAAAATGAAGTGGCAACATACTTCTTCAAAATCACACCTAAAAGAAAAGAATACATGGAAACTGGCTCCACCCTACATCTTCTATAAACCTCTCCTCTCACTCTTTTGTGCTAGAATGAGAGCACAGAAGATCTGTTCTCTGCTTCAGAGAGGCTGCTCTCTTGCTCCCAGCACCAAGTATTAAAAATTAATTCACATAAATATCTTTCACAGCTAAGACAGTTAATTAGATTGCATTGCATCCATTTCGTTTCCAAACCATTAAATAAAGTTTTTGCATTGATTTACAGATTACAGGTTGGTGCATCTCAACAGCATCATTTCTTCCTGTTTCCATTTTCTACTCCAAACACCATTTCTTGCTGGAGATCAATACTGACCTTTGTAAAGCAAGAAATAAATATGAAGAGCTGCAAAGACCAAGCTTTGAAATGTTTAAATTTTTAAATACTTGTGGTTAATACCACTAGAAACAAAACAAAACAAAGCAAAGTCTTACAAAGCTAGTCTTTTTGCTTCTCTGTGCATCTGCGAAGAAAAGGAGTGATAGGTCAAGGTCAGCTATTCAGAATGCGAGTGTGTATGCTGCCTGCATGTCTAGGTCTCTGACATAAAATCCATTGCATCAGTCTAACTCTAAAGGGACAATAAGATTAGGTAGGGGTGGCAACAATTCAGCCACTCCGGAGGAATCATTGCACTATAGAACTACAGATGAACGAAGACCAGCTTTAAACAAGATGCTGACCACAAGTAAGGCCTTTTCCTGTGTAGGCAATCTACATAGCTGGGCTCTCACTGTAAAACGTATTTACTGCATGCATCATTTGAACATAGGAAACTATTATACCAGTCAGAGCATTAGTCCATCTACCTCTGTACTGTATTCATGCAGTGACTGGCAGTGGGTCTCTAGGTATTCAGAGTGGATTCTTCTCTTTTCCAGCCCTAAATGGAGATACTGGGGAATGAACCTGGGAGCTTTTGCATGCAAAGTAGGGATGGCGGAGAATTTCTCCACGAATCTTCGGGAGGCCGAGTGCCGACGCATTCGGCCCCCCAAAAGTGTTGGGGAAATTCTCTGCCGGCCCCCCGCCCCCCCCCCGGGATGGGACTTACCATGGCCGAATGTCCCTCTCGGCGGCGGGTCCTGGCGGCGTTTCAGCAGCGTTTCGGCAGGGGCGGGGGCGGCAGCCAGTCTCCCAACCGGCTGCCACCGCCGCCATTACAAAATAAAAAAGTAAAACACACACACACACCCGTGATAGGCTACGTGACGATTTACGTAGCCTATCATGGCTAGATTTCCAAAGTCAGCCGTGATAGGCTACATAAATCGTCATGTAGCCTATCACGGGTGACTTTTGGAAAAAAAAAACGCGTACGCAAATGGCGGTGGCCCATGGGCGCCGCCATTAGCGTTCCTTATTTTGGCACGTCTAGTCTACGTAAAGATTTACGTAGACTACGGCGAAAATAAGGGCAACGCAAATAGCGTTGACGATTAACGTAGCCTATCATGGCTGACTTTGGAAATCTAGCCGTGATAGGCTACGTTAATCGTTACGTAGCCCATCACGGGTTTTTTTTTCCCCCACTTTTTCTTTCGTGGCCAGGGAGACAGGGCGCTTCTCCCCAGCCTGAATTTCGGCCAGGCGCCTCCCCCGCCTCTCCTGAACTTCGGGGGGAGAATCGAAGCGCCTCCCACCCACCGCGAAGCAAGCTGCGGGACAAGGTTTCCCTTTCATCCATTCCTAATGCAAAGCAGTTGCTCATCCCACTGTGCTACTGCTTTCCCCCCTAGGGTGGTGTTCATCAGGGCTACTGATGGCTGACCATGCTGTACCTGCAGGGGACACAACTTAGGCACAGTTTACAACGTAGGCGAACACTAGGAACCCCCCCCCCCCGGCCCAGCTTTGTTCGAACTTGACTAGACAGCAATAAAGGAAGCCACGCAGGTTTGGTGTAGCTGTTTACTGAAGCTGGTCAACCCACGCTGAACTATTGATAAGATTGGAATTCAATATCTGGGGGCCAAAGTAGACATTTTCAATTCATGCATAGCAGGTGATTCAGGATGGGGGATTTAAGCTCCCCCCCCCCACATCCCACTTTCATGCTGAAATTCCACCACCACCCTGGCGGGGGGATGAAAAGAAAGAAAAAATCTCCATGGATTCCAATGGATGAGTTTCCACCAATGAGCCAACTAATTACAAAATTTGGCCACATCACTGGTGCAAAGGAGAAACTGTTGGTGTTCCTTACCTTCTTAACTGCCACGAAACTTCTGAGAATGTTCACAAAACACTCCTCACTAGTGGTGAGACCCTGCAACATGTTTCTAAATTCACTGTTAAACACTTTAATCAAAGCATTCTGGGTATCTTCTGGACACCAACAGAGCTCTCCATGTCCCTCTGCAGGACAATTATCCACAGTCTTAATTTCTAGCAAGCGCTGATGATGCCAGCGGTGCCTTTCTCGTTCAGCCAACTTTCCCACCTGCCTCTTTTTCTTACACAGAGAGAACTAAGGCTTCTGGAGTCTTCTGCACCATCTAGTACACTCAGACAGTTGGAGATCAAGCACCCTGATCCCTGTTTCTCTAACTAACAGGTCCTCAGGATCAATGGGAAATACTTCTCCTGCTTCAATCCAAAGGCAGCACGTAGTTTATCTCAGTTTGATGAAAGGATAAGGAAAAGAAGTATCACTAATTCTCCTGTTAATAAAGGGTTTGAAATTCTACTGACGAATGAAATCATTAATGGTGCCTCTCATTCAAATAACATCTTGTCAGAAGGAATATATGAATGGAAATTCTTATGAAAACTGTTCACTTAGAACTAAATCAATTTGCTTTCAACAGTCTCCTAGAGGCACTTATTTCTTTAGAGTGGCATCCCGCATGAAATCTGTACTGCAAAAGCACACGGGCTTACAAAGGTTATATATTCATGGCGCCCTAAGCTGATTTTCCTAGGCATGTGTATATTATGTCATGACCACGTATGTCATGCCACCTTGGTTCACTCATGTATGTTCATCACCTGGGGAGAAATTAAAGGTGGCATGAGCAGAATTCCACTCAAGCCATGGGATGTTCTTCTCCTCTCCTCCCTCTTGCAGGTTCTTGCACCTACCAAATCTGTTCCAGAGGTTCTCCAGTCTTCTGCAGTAGATACTTAAGGGGGGGGGGACTGCAGGGGGATGGGGAAGCTTCCCTCCCCATTCCACTGACAGAAGCTGTTCCATTAGCAGGAGGCATTAATTGGATACGATCACCCTTGATACTGCAGATTTACTGTAAGTGATGACTTTCTTGTTTGGGTGGGCCAAAACAGACATTACTTTAAATGTGTGTCTAGCAGCTATGTCTTCTTTTCATGCTTATTCTAGAGTAGGTGCTGGAACATTGATTTGAATGATTAGATCCCTCTAGCCCCCTCATTAGGGTCCTCATCCATATCAGGGGCCCTGCACCTCCTCTAGAGTAACAACGGGGGAGGAGGAGACATAGCTGCAAGACATAAAACAGACATTTAAAGTAATGCCTGTTTTGGCCCTCAGACTAACAGAGAATGATTTTCAGACCACCTCAAATGCAGTTGTCCTTAGTGTACCTCTGAAGAGAGGGAGGGGGGTCACCCTCACTCCTGGGAGTGTAGGCAGGGAGAACAAAACCAACGTAGGCTGCCGCCACCGCTTACATCACCTCAACCTGAACTAGGGGACTCTCAGACCTTACAGGACATTCTTAGGGCTCCAAGCCGCCACCCTCTACTTCAAGCCCTAGACCTAGTAGTAACAAAACCAAAAAGAAAGGTCTGAATTAATACCAAGGCTTACTTGGAAAGAAACACACACAACACTTGAAGTAGATGTTAAGTTTATTTGCATAGGGCAAGCAGAAAAGGAATAAAGAGCCATGCAAGAGTAAGAGTAATGTTTGAAAACAAGAAAATAATAATAATAAAAAGTACCTGTCTCCTCTCCATACATACCTAAGTACAGGTCTTCACATAGAATAGAGCCCGAACTGTGACAATGAGAGTCACTTGCTAAAAGCAAGATTGAGACAGAATGAAATGAAGACGAAGACCAGCATTAGCCCCTCCTGCTTTATATCCACAAGCCTTTGACAAATGAGAGGTGAGCCTCCTTAGCCTGTCTGTCTTACTGAATAATCTCCTCAGGCCTTCGGGATGGGGTGAGGGGTGGAGTGGGGGGTTAAAGGTCTCACAGCCGCCCAACTGAAATCATTCAGTCTTAATTTGGCAAGAGTTCAGCTATGGCCTTGAAGGCCTGAGGTAACACACGCAGGTAGTTTAGCGAGTGCGTGCAGGCCCAGCTTCACAAAACTGAGTTTCTAAATCTCATAAAGAACATGGATTTCTTGACAGTGCCCTGTTCACACATTCAGTTACTAGATCTAAAGCGATGGCTAGTTCTGGCATGCAATGTCCATCACTCAAGAACTGGTACATTCAGTGATGACTTCCATGCAGGAATGTGTCATCACAGCCGTGGCACCACGGCCAGAATGTTCACTTCATCATCTCAAATGCAATGCTTTTCAGTGCTCAGTCAGCCAGTCAAGCACTCAGCTGCCAGTTATCAAATGTTCGGTAACTAAGTGCATAGAATTGAAGCAATGAATGTACATGCTTGTGTACACTATGAATAATACTTAGCATTTGCTTTCAAGTGTTCAGAGCAGTCGGCATGCATTATCTAGCTGCAGTCCTTACAGAAAACTGCCTATCATTTATTGACTTCATCAGAGGCCCTGTTATATGTCCCACCCCCTAAAGAGGCTAGGTTGGTGGGTACCCGAGTCAAGGCCTTTTTGGTAGGGCTGTGCACTGCTTCGGCCCGAGGCCTGAACCTCGAGTCGAAGCGGGCTGCTTCAGGCCACTTTGTGCCCCTTCCAAGGTGAAGCAGAGGGGGTACAAAGTAGCTCGGAGGGGCTCGGGGGCTCAGTGCGCTTTGGCTCCCGGCCCAGCCTCCCCCCGGCGCCTCCAGCTCCTTACCTGGGCTGCTGCCGCCTCTGCTGCTGCTGCCACTGCTGCCACCACTGCTGCACTACCTGCCACCACCTCCTGCCCCCGTGTCGCCGCCCGCCACCTCCTGAGGCCTGGACACGTGGTGACTGGTCTTCTTGCAGGGAGTCACCATTTTAAAAATGGTGGGCTGCTCCCACTTTTGCCGCCTCTGCTGCCATGTCATGTCACCGCCTCTGCCACCATCTCCTGAGGCCTGGGCGCATGGCGACTCTTCTTGCAGGAAGTCACCATGTTTAAAGTGGCGACTCCCAGGCCTCAGGAGGTGGCGGCAGTGTGGCGGTGGCATGGCGGTGGCGGTACGGCGATGGCGGATGCAGCAGCAGCAGCAGCAGAAGAGGAGGCAGTGGCCCAGGTAAGGAGCTGGGGGGTTGCGTGGGGGCTTTGGGGGGGGCCCGCTTCAGGTTTGGTGCCAAGGCGGATCAGGCCCAACTCAGAATCCACGAAGCGGCTTCCAGGTCAGATTGGGGGGTCCCTGCACAGCCCTACTTTTGGTAGCAGTTATTACTAAAAATGCAACAACTACGGAACTCCTTGAGAGGATGGATTGACTCCTTCTCTGCGATGCTTTAGGCAGTCAGTGAAGACTGTTCTGCTCCATTGGCCTTTCAGTAGTGTTTAATGTTTTATGTCGCTCTTTCCTGTCACTCTCTAATTTTGTTGTAATTAATGTTTTATTCCTGCATTTATACTTGTGGTTTTTATGATGTAGGAGTTTTTACTTAGTTTTTACTGTAGTTATGCCAGGTGGGCAGAGGATGTGATTCATAAATCAAATCAAATGAATAAACAAACAACCCTGTAAGGTAAGCCAGTGTTATTATCCCCATATTACAGATGGGGTGGGGACTGAGACTGAGAGAAAGTGGCTTGCCTTGGACCACCTCATCAGTTCATAGCAGAGATGACATTTCAACAAAAGCCTTCCCAATCTGTAGTTCAGTCTCTCAGACACTGTGCTACACCAGCTCTCATGAATTGCAGTCAGCCTTGATCGATGGGGGAGGGGGGATGGGTGGAATGGACATATGCTTTAGTTCTAAGATAGACACCAATTCTGATGCTACATTTGGGGGGGATGATGCCAATGGATGCCAGTTCTGATGATAGATTTTGAGGGGATGGGTGGAATGGACGTACACTTTATCTCTAAGATGGACACCAATTCTGATGATAGATTTCAAATAAGCCTCTTCACATTACTGGGCTATCTGGTGAAACTGTTCAAAGGCAGAATCATACCATGATTCTAAAACATGGAAATGAACAAAACAGATTTCAGTGAGACTTAATTCCACTCAAAATTATTTAGGATCAAAGTGCAAAGCCTCCCTGTGAGCATCGCCATACCAGCCTAAAATCCCACATTTAAAACAGAGCTTTCTGTTTCCGTTTTAAATGCAGGATCACAACAGACTCCCTTGACATGTGCTTCCTTTCCCCCCCTCCCCTTTCCCCCTTATTTGGGTCTTCCATATTGGTCTAACTCCTCTTCTTGCAGCTTTTCCTTTTTCATGGAGGGAACTCAAGCAGAGCATAAGCAGGGTAATTTGATACCTCATTATCTCCAATCTATTTAAAAACAGAATAAAGGTCATTTAGTGCAGGAGAAGCCCTGGCGGTTGACGACATCATCTAAAGGGGCCTGCAAACTTCTGTGAGTGAGCAATCTCCATAGCAGCATAAAAGCTCCATGTGAAGAAGCCCCATGTCTGCTTATCATTCCCTTGTTTGGTTGATTCTTAAGAAGCTGAAAATCGATTCCACAATGGCTTTCGTTGTTATTTGCTATGTCCCAGTCCACGTTAAGATGCCAGTTTCCAATACTCATTTCTATGAAGTGACTTACATGGATACATGAAGGATATATACACAGGGCCTGAGAGGAAGGACAAGATCCCCCCCCACACACACACACACAGACATGCCACATACCAATGCTGACCAGGCTGGCAGCTGAATACTGCTTTGACATGGGTGAGGTGGGCACTGCATCCTCCCCCATACCTGCAGGCCAGCTTGTGGGGGGAGCAGGGCAGGCCAGGTGGCATGCAAGTCTGCCCTCCAACACCTCCCCATTGCTCCCTGCCTCTCAGCTTTCACCACCTGAGTGAGCTCCCTCCCACTGCCTAATAGCAGGGCAGGCTTGGGACATGCGGTCCAATCAATAATATGTCTGAGTCAGATACACATTTTCAGATTTTATTTACTACCTCTTCTTCAGATCACCTCAGCTGAAGGGCTCCTAGGCAGTATCTATCTCTTTACCAGAATTTCCTAAACAAGTTTATTATTGACCATTGAGATTAGAAAGTTGCATGTATCTATGTAAGTAAACATTTCCAAATGTAGGAAAATGCCTCAGCAGCTTGCACACTTTAAAATGTTTTAAATAAAAATGAAAGGAAATTTAAATGTTATTTTCTATCAGTGCCAACCTCAAAGGGGGGAAAATGACTTCTCTGTTTCATGAGTCTAAGTTCAATATACAATCAGTACATCAGATCACAGAGTTGCTAGAGCTTCTATCTTTAGATAACTGGCAGCTATTTATTTACACCCCCTTTATTCATCCTTTATAAACAATGTTTTCCCCATACTGTTTACAAGCCCTGTATTTATCACTTAATAATGGGAGACTTTGAAATTCCCTTAGTGCATAATTTCCTTGGAGAGGTTTCTTTTGATTCTTTCCCCCACTTTGATTTTTGTCTAGAGATCAATATTACTGATGCTACTACTATCCCTCAGCTTCCTAGGGGAATTGTGAAGTTTTCCATAACCCAGAGTCCTATATTTTACATTTTCCCACAGACATTTAAAAAGGACATCACAAAAGGGTTTGAAATCAAATGATCTCATTTCCACCAGCCTTTTGTAGTCTTAGTTTAAAAGCTCTTCTGCTTATTATAGCTAAAACTCTGTTTCTGTTTTTAAAAAGAATAATTTTATTATGGTAGCTGGCAGTATTGCAACCGAAACTCTCCCCATGACCTGAGTTCGATCCCAGCGGAAGCCGGGTCTTGGGTAGCTGGCTCAGGTCAACTCAGGCTTCCATCCTTCCAAGGTCGGTAAAATGAGTACCCAGCTTGCTGGGGGAAAGGTAGTCATGACTGGGGAAGGCAATGGCAAACCACCCCGCTATACAGTCTGCCAGGAAAATGCCGAGGAAAAACAGCATCCCTCTAGGGGTCAGTAATGACTCGGTGTTTGCACAGGAGGAACCTTTCCTTTCCTTTAATCTTTTAAACTTTTTACTCTTATGCTCACCACACCAGAATCTGCTTTAGATATGGAGCTTTAGATATGGATTATTTACAAATGTTGTAAATAAAATAAATAAATAAATAAATACATTTTTGTGGGCACATAATTCAAGTAGGAGTTCCAATAAGCCTGAGAGTTCCAACAGCAACCCAACAGGGTGTGTGTGTGTGTGTGTGTGTGTATGCACATGTGTGTGTGAGTAGTTTCCTTTATCCCACCTGCTAGAAATAGCCTACCAATTTAGCTCAAGATAAACCCTGTTCAGGCATTTGCTTAAAATTGAAAATCATGTGATGATCAGGGAGGGATGTTCCTTGCAAGCCCTGCCCTGTTCATGCATGACACCCTCCCCTTGTTAGCAGCCCTACACAAGTTGAAGGGAGAACGTCAGAAGAGAAGGCTTCTCTACACATGGAGGCTGCCTACATGATCTATAGTCCCGAATTCTAATTCATGCAAGGAGCCTCCACAAGTAGAGGAAGCTACCTGCTTCAGTTGTCCACCCATTGTAGAGGGCTGCAAACAGGGGAAGATGATGTAGCACAGGGGGGTGGAGTTTTTCCACAACCCCCTCCCCCTACTCTTCCTCATCTGTGTGGAGAAACAGAACGCCTGAAGATGGCTCTAATGTAGGGATGTACAAAAGTCACTTACCTTTTCGAAGGGTGACATTCGCGGTGGTGGGGAGGTGCTCTGTCCCTCCCCCCAAAATTCTCCCCAGCCAGCTCTGCTCTGCAGTGACTCTGTGGAGCCGCCAGCTGGGGCCACCCGCAGCTGGACATCCGGCCTCTGGGCAGCCTGCACAGGGACGCAAATGGCGGCCGCCATAGCTGCTGCCATTTGCGTCCCTGTATTTTGCCATGATAGGCTACATAAATATTTACGTAGCCTATCATGGCCTCCTCAGGGATGCAAATGGCATCCCTGCGTTAGCCGTGATAGGCTTAGAGATGGCGGAGAATTTCTCCCCGAAACTTCGGGGGGCCGAGCGCCAACGTGTTCAGCCCCCCAAACAAGTTTCGGGGAGAAATCCTCCGCACCCCCCCCCGCACCCCGCCGGGACGGGACTTACCTTCACCGAAAGTCCCTCCCGGTGGCTAGTCCGGCCGGCGGTTCGGCGGGTGTTCGAGCGAGGCGGGAGCAGCAGCCGGTCTTTTGACCGGCTGCTGCTGCCGCCGCCATTGCAATGAAAGGAAAAAAAAACAACGCCCCCTGATAGGCTGCGTGACGATTCACGTAGCCTATCACGGCTAGATTTGCAAAGTCAGCCGTGATAGGCTACGTGAATCGTCACGTAGCCTATCACGGGTGACTTAAAAAAAAAAAAAAAGAGTGTACGGATAATGGCGGCCCCCATAGGGAGCCGCCATTCCCGTTCCTTATTTGGTCGCTGTAGTCTACGTAAACATTTATGTAGACTACGGCGACTAAATAAGGAATGCGAATGGCGGCTCCCTATGGGGGCCGCCATTCGCGTACGCGCTTTTTTTTTTTAAAGTCACCCGTGATAGGCTATGTGATGATTGATGTAGCCTATCATGGCTGACTTTGCAGATCTAGCCGTGATAGGCTACGTGAATCGTCACGTAGCCTATCAGGGGGCGTTTGTTTGTTTTTTAACTTTCGCGTTCGCGGCCGGGCGAGGCGGGAAGCCTCCTCCCCGGCCTGAATTTCGGCCGGGGCGAGGCAGGAAGCCTCCCCCCACGGCCTGAACTTCGTGGGGGGACCAGCGAAGCACCTCCCCCCCACCGCGAACGTCCTTCAAGGAAAGGTAAGTGACTTTCGTCCACCCCTAAAATCGTCACGTAGCCTGTCACGGCTGACTTTAAAAAAAAAAAAGTGCGTACGGCTAATGGCAGCCCCCATAGGGAGCCGCCATTCACGTTCCTTATTTGGTCGCTGTAGTCTACGTAAAGATTACGTAGACTACGGCGAAAATAAGGGCAACGCTATTTGCGTTGCCCTTATTTTCGCCGTAGTCTACGTAAAGATTTACGTAGACTACAGCGACCAAATAAGGAACACGAATGGCGGCTCCCTATGGGGGCCACCATTTGCGTACGCTCTTTTTTTTTTTTAAAGTCAGCCGTGATAGGCTAGGTGACGATTTACGTAGCCTATCATGGCTGACTTTGCAGATCTAGCCGTGATAGGCTACGTTAATCGTCACGTAGCCTATCACGGGGGCGTGTTTTGTTTTTTTTTTTACTTTTAATTTCACGGCCCCGGCCTGAATTTCGGCCGGGCAAGGCGGGAAGCCTCCCCCCTGGCCTGAATTTTGGCTGGGCGAGGCGGGAAGCCTCCCCCCGGGCGTGAACTTTGGGGGGAGAGCAGCGAAGCGCCTCCCCCCCACTGCGAAAAGCTGCGAGACCAGGTAAGTGGCTTTCGTGCACCCGTACCATTCTCATTCGATTTGATAGAAAAGAAATTGCTTTCAAAAAGAAATTTAAAGGAGGAGAAATTTTGGAGAAATTCTCATGGATTGGGTTTGCAGATCTTCTGCTTATTTTACTTATGAGGTGGCCATGGAGCTTAATTTACTTATGAGGTGGCAATGGAGTATATAGAGATTCATTGTACAATCATCTCTGTGACAGCCTGTAGCCTCCTTGGCTTCCCACACTTCAGTTAAAGCCATCACGAGGGAGACATCATGAGGCAATTCCTCCCATGGGGCTTTTTCATTTCAGGGAGTGCAGGTGGCCTGTGAGGCTGCAGAGCAATGGAAAGCTGTGTAATAGAGAAAACACACACAGCACCCTCAGCCACCTCACAGTGATTAAGGAAGCTCAAAACCCAAAATAAATTCAAAATTCTGCCTCAGAAAAGTGGAAGCCTCCCTCAACATAGTTGATGCTGTTGCCACTTGCAGGAGCAGTGCAATAAACCATAACCCCTTAGGACAGAAGAAAGAACCTGTGCTACATCCCCTGCCAATTGTTGTTGTTCAATCATTCAGTCGTGTCCGACTCTTCGTGACCCCATGGGCCATAGCACGCCAGGCCTTCCTGTCCTGCACTCTCTCCTGGAGCGTGCTCAAGTTACCCTGCCAATAGTGAGTCCTATCTGTGAGAAACTGATGGATAATTTCTCCTGCCCTTGGAGAAATGTGGTGAAATTGTTGCCCCAGTTTCTCTGCCCACAAGTAGGCTGGAGAATTTTGAGAGGGCATTTGCTCACAGCTATAGTTAAAACTCAATGTGTTTTACAAGTTGAAGCAGTCAGAAGTAAGCACCAGTGAGTTGAGTGGAGCTTACTCCCAGGTAACTATGCATAGAGATTGTAGTCATGCTGATCCTAATGAACTGGGTATTTTTCTATGCGCTGCTGCTCTTTAGTGGTGTGTGTGAGTGTGTGCATGTGTGTGTGCGCACATACATACATACACGAGTCATGTTCCTACTTCACCTTTGCTCATTGGAGCAGCCTCTGTTTCTGGAAGACAATGTGATTCAATACTGTATCGCATGAGTACATATTAATTAATGATTTGGGATCCACAACCATGACAATTCAATTTCTTATCCCTTGCTTTCATGCAGTGCCTCTGCCTTTGAATCACAAATCTTCTCTTTGTTTTTGAAACATCAATTCTCAACCGTCCTTATCTCCATCAGGTCAGCATCCTACATTTCTTATTGTTGAAGCTTTTGAACTATATCAAGGTCCTTGCTTTACTACAGAAGGACAGTTTGCTTTTAGGAGATAAAGTCTAATAAAGAAAAATGTAGCCTGATTAGATTTTGTAAAGGGTTAAACTTTGCTAAAGTTCATAAGGTTTTCTTCTCAGTCTTTTCATGAGGATTTAGCTAGAAGGGAATCGTACCTAGGAGAAGGGGGTAAAAATGTTTCTGATCATCCATAATGGGATGGGTAGAACTAGGGAACTGGGTACAGTAGGTCATGATAGCTGGCCAAGGACTGGAAGGAAAAGCACAGACCTTTGAACACCATGTACAGGTATGCATGTGCTAATGCTAGAAGCCTCTGAGCCAAGATAGGAGAGCCGGAGTGCTTGGTTTTAAAGGAAAACATGGTGTCACTCTGGATGTCTAGTCAAACATACTAGAAAAATTAAATCACATAAAAAAAGATCTTCTTTACTTATATTCTGGAATTTCAGGCTCATACCTGAAAAACTGAAAATGTTGATCGGTATATATTGCTACCATCCATGGACAGCCCAGATAGACTCTGAATCACTTACATAATTCTACTGTCGGTTTTGTGTGTTGCTCTCAAATTATTTATATTTAACACCTCCTTGGAGTACATAGCATAATATACATGGATATTGCCATAGATTCACCTGTGAGCAGTTTAGTATTCTACCATAGTGCTTTTGAGATCGCAGGGAATGAGAACAGTCAGAAGGGCAACGATTATGAGAAGCATAGAGCAAGTGGGTAGATCACTTTTGCTGAACTACTGTCCAAGCTACTACTAGGATAGTATTCTCATTGTTCATTAGGGCTTAGGAATTCCTGCTGTTCTAAACTCCTTGGATATTCTAAGCTCCTTGAATGAAGGATGAGGTATAAATATAATAAATCCATTTTTAGTGGATAGGATGCACTCCCCTTGAACACTGAGGCTCTCACTTTGGGTGATCTCCTGGATTCACCCCTGAAGGTGGATGTCCAGATTTTGGCAGTGGCCAGGAAAGCTTTTGCACAGCTAAGGCTAGCGTGCCAACTGTGCCCATTTGTGGAAATGTCACTTCTGGCCACGGTGGCGCATGCCTTAGTTGCATCTTGTTTGGACTACTAAAATGCACTCTATATGAAGCTGCCAAATGCACTCTATATGAAGCTGCTAAATGCACTCTGTATGAAGCTGTCAAATAAATAAATCCAAGACAGCTCAGATTAGGAGCCATGAATATTATGATATACACTCTGACTGTGGGCAGCACAATCCTGAGAGACTACCTTAGGTGCCATTTTGCAAACATTAGAGTAGGGATGTCAGAGAATTCCGCCACGGATCTCAGTGAGGCCGAATGCCAGTGCATTCGGCCCCCTGAAATCCATGGCGGAACAAAGCCCCCCCACCCCCACCCCATGAAAGGTGTGCGAAACAGAGCATTTACCTGCTGCCGTTCACACTGCTTTGCGAATGGCGGCCGCGTCTGCGGCCACCATTCACTTCTTCATTATAGTCGTGATAGGCTATGTAAATACTTAGGTAGCCTATCTAGGGATGGACGAAAGTCACTTACCTGTCCTCGAAGGACGTTCGCAGTGGGGGGGAGGCGCTTCGCTGGTCCCCCCGCGAAGTTCAGGCCGGGGGGGAGGCTTCCCGCCTCGGCCCGGCCGAAATTCAGGCTGGGGGGGAGGCTTCCCGCCTCGCCCGGCCGAAATTCAGGCCGGGGAGGAGGCTTCCCGCCTCGCCCGGCCGTGAACGCGAAAGTTAAAAAAAAAAAAAACGCCCCCTGATAGGCTATGTGACGATTCACGTAGCCTATCACGGCTAGATCTGCAAAGTCAGCCGTGATAGGCTACGTGAATCGTCACGTAGCCTATCATGGGTGACTTTAAAAAAAAAAAAAAAAAAGCTCGTACGCGAATGGCGGCCCCCATAGGGAGCCGCCATTCGCGTTCCTTATTTAGTCGCTGTAGTCTACGTAAATGTTTACGTAGACTACAGCGAAAATAAGGGCAACGCAAATAGCGTTGCCCTTATTTTCGCCGTAGTCTACGTAAACATTTACGTAGACTACAGCGACCAAATAAGGAACGGGAATGGCGGCTCCCTATTGGGGCCGCCATTATCCGTACACTCTTTTTTTTTTTTTTTTTTGAATCATCACGTAGCCTATCAGGGGGCGTTTTTTTTTTTTCTTTCATTGCAATGGCGGCGGCGGCAGCTGGTCGAAAGACTGGCTCCCGCTCCCGCCTCACTCGAACACCCGTCGAACCGCCGGCCGGACCAGCCACCGGGAGGGACATTCGGTGAAGGTAAGTCCCGTCCCGGGGGGGGTGCGGGGTGCGGGGGGGGTTGGAGGATTTCTCCCCGAAACTTATTTGGGGGGCCAAACACGTTGGCGCTCGGCCCCCTGAAGTTTCAGGGAGAAATTCTCCACCAACCCTAGAGAATGGTCAAAAAAAATGTGCGAGAAATTTTCAGCACAGCACTAGTTTTAACAAAGGATCTTCAGCCAGCTGAAATGCAAGCTTTAGGTTTTAATCAGAAATACAAACAATCATAAAATGAGGTGTTACCATTGAAACAGTGAGTGTGATGAAAAGAATAGAAGTATCCAGACTGTGTTGGACTATAACACCCATCATGCTTAGCCATGGCTCAGCATGATGGGAGTTGTAGTCAAACACACTTGGACAGTGCCAGGTTGGGAAAGGATGTCTGTTATGATCAATAATAAAGTTTGAAAGCGTCATTATCACTTCATTTACTCACCTGAGCAAGGGGAATCCATCAGTTACCCTGTCTCAGGCAGGTTAAGTCTGTACTTCTCTGCTCCCCCGTGTTCCCTTTCCAGTACCCCTCTGCCAATCAGGAACTCGAGATCCACACTATTACCAAACAAGTGAGTCTGTATCTTCCATAGCCCTAACAGTGAACGTGTTATCTGACAGCCTTCCTGAATAGGAATGCATATGTGAGCAGCTGCTATCGTTTAGATTCATAAGTATATTAAAGACTGGCTCTTGGCTGTTCTCCCTGAGGTTTAGATGCCATACACTGTTTGGAAATCTCATCACCGAGCCTAGCATCAGAAGATAATGGAGTCTTTGCTGTAGCAACACCTTCATGATCAAATGCATTCCTAAAAGATATTAACCTCTAAGGAACATCCACAGGCGGGCTCCCCATTTTCTTTTTTTACAAATGGTTTCTTGGGATGATCTTACTGAATCATTTCATGTAAAGTGCCTCAAGAACAACACTGATAAGGGAAATGCTTTCCCTGTTCTCCCCACATTTTTTTTTTTTTGCAACCGCAACATCCTTTCTGTTGTCACCATATAAAAACCTTTTGATGCACCTTTCATTTGCCAAATAGCTGAGTTGTCATCTATTCCAAGATCTCTGCTTCGCATGTCTTTGTCTTCCACATGCATGCCCTTTAGCAGCAGGTCCTTCCGTGAGCCCAAAAGATCTAGGCTAGATCTACGCTAGTGCTTTTTATCGGTATTGTAGTGCACTGATAAGTGATGGGGCACATTACACATTCCATATACCGCTAAAGCAGTGTTATTCCCTGCTTTTTATTCTGTATTGTCCAAAATACTGCAACAGATGTCATTGTACGAGGTAAATATGTGCAAGAGGGACATTGTCAGAGTTCAGCTTTAGCACTGCAATGGGCCTTGTAGTTTATAGCTAATATTTGATTGGAATTAGCTTGGAAGGGTTTGGGCCTATTCTGCCTGTGGAATGTCAGAATCTGTGTGAGTTTATCTCTGTCAGCGTTCTCGGAGCAGAGCCAGTGGAGTTTCCCCACCTCTGTCAGGTTCTCACGGATAGATTCCAGCCTCCCTGCCTGCCAAGGCCAGACCAGCAGGTGGACAGGGAGTTGGGTGACTCCGCCTGGCTCTGCTGTGAGAACACTGACAGAAATAAGCTCACAAAGATTCTGACATTCCAGAGGCCGGATAGGCCCAAGCCCTTCCAGGCTATTTCCAATTCCAATTAGCTATCCAAGGCCCACTGCAGTGCTGAAGCTGAACCCTGACAGATATAACAGGATTGTATCGATATGACATGAGGTATAGATCTGGCCCCAGACTGCTCAAGCTGGCATTACTCAAACTTGATGGCGATAGCACTCACTTTGCAAGCTTCCTCCAAGATTATGAATTGACAGAGGTACCCAGTATCCAATGCTACTCCAGTATGCCCATGTCAAGCACAGTTGCTGCTGCTGTTGTTGTTGTTATTATTTATATAGCACCATCAATGTACATGGCACTGTACAGAATAAAACAATAAAGCAACAAAGCAACAAATCCCAGCCACAGAAGTGTACATTCGCATAATAATAAAACAAAGGAATGGAAGGGAATGCGTCAAACAAGCACAGGGAACAATGCAAAAATAAATTATCAACATTACCAAGCAATGAATAAAATCTGAACTAAAACTCCAAAAGCTTTGGAAAAGAGAAAAGGTTTTCAACTGGGATTTAAAAACAGAAATTGAACCAACTATCCACAAATCCTCTAGAAGAGAATTCCAGGAACAAGAAGCAGCAAAAGAAAGAGGACGGAGCCGAGCAAGGGAAGTAGAAACGAAACATTTCTTAGTTGTAAGAAATATATATATATATATATATATATATGTGTGTGTGTGTGTGTGTGTGTGTGTGTGTAAACCATTTCCATTAGGGCTGTGCACCGCCTCGTTACGAAGTCCGAATAATGAGGCGAAGTGGGCTTATTCAGAGCAAAATCCTCATGATACGAGGTGGGTCAGAGCAGTACCGAGGCACCCCAGGAGAAGCGCCTGCCCCCCCCAAGCGCCTCCTCCTCCTCGTATATTCGGAGCTCTTCTTACTTCGTGCCTGAGCAGTCCAGACAGGCCGTCTCCAAAATGTATGAACTTCTGAACACTCACGTGGAGGGGCATGAGGAGGAGGAGGAGGGAGGGAGGCGAGAGGATGCAGGAAGGCGGGGGGAGGCAGGAAGGCAAGCGCAGGAGGAGGAGAGAGTGTGCTTTGGCGAATAGGAACTCTCAGCCAGAACTGACGCCAGCAGTCTCCAATCAGAGAAAGGTGGAGGAAGGTGGTATATATACTTTGGTGAAAGGCTGCATTCAGTTTTTGCGCTAGCTGTGTCTTTGGGAGAGGGCTGGTGTGGGTAGATGATCATGTGTGTGTGTGTGTGTGTGCACGTGTGCATACATTCCTAGGAGTTGCTCCTTCACTTCATTTGATTTTGATTGCCATTAGGCTTTCCTCAAAATTTAAATTAAAAGGAAACAGCTTGGTTGTACTGGGAGAGTTTCCTCATTCCTGTCCTTGATCATCCGTCCCCTTTGGGACAGTGTCTTTTGCAGCACCTCTCCCAGCTGCCCTCTCCTGTTTCCTTCTACCTCCAACTCATTTATTATTTGTATTTGATTACATTCATCTCTCCTTTCCATAATTTTTCAAACTAACATAGCTTTTTCTCGGTTGCTGCTGCTACACTCTCCCCTCCCCTGCCATTCCTGTGTTTTTTGTTTATCTCAATTTTGGAATCCAGGCTGCATTTGTTGTTTAACCTCGACCATCACTTCTGCTTTCTCCATTCTATCTCCTTATCATTTTTCTCTGTTAACTCTGTCTCTTCTATATTTTTAAAAAGTCAGTCTTGTTTCAGTTTTTAAAAGCAAACATTGACTTCTGGCTGGGTGTGTCCCTCCCCCCTTTTAAGATATATTCAAGCATTTACTTTTATCTTTCTAAATCCTTAAAGAAAGGCATATTATAGCAGCCTATAGTGTTTGTTCCCCCTACACACACCATGCCGAAGTGAACCATCTGTGTCTTCTCTCTCTGTTGATCCTCCCAAAACAGAAATAAAAGAAGGGATTTTTAAAATTTCTGTTTGATTTATCTAGGCTCTTACCTTACTGCCTGTGCTGCACTGTATTTCTTGAAGATACCCTGCCTTCCATAAAAGAACATGAAATAGAAAACAATAAATTAAAGACACCTGTCATTTGCTTAGGTAGTTCTGCTTTCTTTAGCTCATGTGTGTCTGTGTCCATGTGTGTGTGTGTGTGCACACTGGGGTGTTTTTCCACCAACACTATACATCTAAATTTCAAGGCAGTGTTGAAAAATCATGAGACATGTTTATACTAATCACTTATTCCAATAACAGTCCACTGTGTGGCAAAGCAATTCAGTGCAATATGAGGCATCTTCAGGGCCTTGGCAGGGGCAGAGGTGGGGAGAAGTTACAGCTCTTGGCTTTGGGAGTTTTCTTGGAAAAAAATCAAGTTTCATCAGCGCCTTGCACACAAGCCAGTGGGCCAAAGTGCCTTGAATTTGACAAGTGGGATGCCCTTGAGGGGGCTGGGAGGGGCCCAGGTGTCATGCATGTCTGTGGAAACAGGGGGAGGGTATGGCTCTTTGCTTTCTGAGTTTTTGTGGAAAACCTCAGATTTCACCAGCGCCTTGCACACAAGCCAGTTCGCCAAAGTGCCTGGACTGCAGTGGGTGGGATGCCCTCAAGGAGTGCCTGGAGGGGCCCAGGTTTCACACCCATCCGTGGAGACAGGGGGAATTTACAGCTCTTTGCTTTGGGAGTTTTCCTGGGAAAAAATCAAATTTCACCAGCGCCTAGCACACAAGCTGGTGGGCCAAAGTGCCTGGGCCTTGGGGGAAGCGATGCCATGGAGAGGGGCTGGGAGGGGCCAAGGTGTCACTTGCATGCTTGGAAACAGCAAGACGTTACAGCTCTTTGCTTTGGGAGTTTTCCTGGAAAAAGTCAAATTTCACCAATGCCTAGCACACAAGCTAGTGGGACAAAGCCTGGGCTTTGGGGTGTGTGATGCCCTTGATGGGGCTGGGAGAGGCTAATGTGTTACATGCATGTGTGGAAACAAGGAGAAGTTACAGCTCTTTGTTTTGAGAGTTTCTGTGGAAAACATCAGATTTTAACTCCACCTAGCACTAAAACCACTGGGCCAAAGTGTCTGAAATTTTGCAGGTGACCTCCTGCCGAGGGGGTGGAGAGGTCTTCAGATTTCATGCCTGTGTCCTAGAAACTGAAAAGTTATGACCATTTGTGTTTTCCCATGCAAATCAATGGGAAAATGCCCCAAACAGGCAAGCCGGATATCCAAATCTCACTTCGGATTCGGATCCAAGTGAGATCAGAAGGGGTCCAAATCACCCTGGGTGGAGCATGCTGGGAATCATAGGACTTTTTTCTGTCTAAACATGCATAGGATTGTGCTTTTAATGGATTTTGTATGTTAGAGATTTTATATTAAGTTTCTATTATCTTGTATTTGTGAGTGGTCATTTTGTGAACCACCCAGAGAGCTTTGGCTATTGGGCAGTATAGAAATTAAATAAATGACTGCATGCATGAAGTTTTCCCTCACCACCAATCCATCCAGAGATACTGTTAATGCTGTACAAGCATTGCCTTGGGCAGGCCTTGTAATGTACTGGCAGTATGAAATGGGACTATACTTGGCTGCACTCCAGCCCTCTGAGCAAATTGAAAAAGCTTTGAATTCTGAGTGGGAAGCAGCCTCCCTCGCCTGTCATATTTCTGGTACAATATGGGCTAGTCCTGGCTGCCAGAAGAAAAACAAAACAACACACACACACACACACACACACATTGTAGCTAAGGTTCAGTTCCCACTTAAAATATTTGTCTAGAAATCTAGTTGGTCTCTATGATGGGTGGAGACACCAAGCAGACCAGGTCAATTCCCAAATTGTCTTAAGTCATTTTTAAAGACCTTTTTTTAGAGAACTTATTGAGCCTGTTCAGACGCCATGCTAAACCATGATGGTTAGTGTTTTTGAGCTAACCATGGTGGCTTAGCGTTAGGGTTGTACGGAAGTCATTTACCTTTTCGAAGGGTGATATTCGCGGTGGGGGGGAGGTGCTCCTTCCCTCCCCCCGAAATTCTGGCCGGGGGGGCGCTCCGTCCCTCCCCCCTGAAATTCTGGCCGGGGGGGAGGCGCTCTGTCCCTCCCCCCCCTGAATCCTGGCCGGCTGGCTATGCAAATGGCGGGGGCCGTAGCCGCCGCCGTTTGCGTCCCTGCAGTCAGCCATGATAGGCTACGTAAATGTTTATGTAGCCTATCATGGCTGACTTAAAAAACAACAACAGCAACGCGCATATGCAAATGGCGATGGCCACGGCCGCCACCATTTGTGTATGCGCATTGTTTTTTTGTTGTTGTTTTTTAGGTCAGCCGTGATAGGCTACGTAAACATTTACGTAGCCTATCACTTTTTTTAAAAAAAACCTAGCCGTGATAGGCTACGTAAATCTTTACGTAGCCTCTCCCGTCTTTTTTTTTTTTTAAACTGGAAATGGCGGCGGCAGCCGGCCGGAGGACTGGCCACCGCAGCTGCTGCCGCCAAACCCGCCGCCGGAGCCGCTGCCACCAGGAAGATCCACCCCAGGTAAGTCTTGTCCCGGCGGGGGCGGAGGGGTGTCAGACCATTCCGCCACCAATTTCGGGGGGCCGAATGTGCTGGCATTCGGCCTCCCTGAGATCCGTGGCAGAATTCTCTGACATCCCTACTTTAAACAAAGAGTTTATTGCTTAGGCACACCTAAGACAACCTTCTTTTGGGAAGCCCCTAGGAAGAGGAAGTGTTTTGGTTAAAAGTAAATGGAGATGGAGGATCTCAATTTTTTTTAAAAAGAAGTAAATATTTATGAAAAATAGCGATTCTCATGGAAGTTATGCAGACTCACGGAGATGGCTGGGCACCAGAATTACAGTTTTCAATATGGATTTATCTTCATAATTTTCGGAGCGGAAAAAAAAGAGGAGAATTCCAGGGGCTTGTCAATGGCGGAACGGAGCACTGGCCGCAAACTGCAGAAGTCAAGCGGCACGGAAGGTGCACAATTCGTACATCCCTAATTGTCAGAACTTTTTGTTCTGCCATCTGCTCACAGATGGGTGCAAATTATTATTTTTCCATCATGCAGAAAAATATGTATTACATAAGAGGTTTCATAAAAATTTACATAATTTACCTTTGTACATAACATGTAGCGTATTGTCCCCCATTCCATATTCAGCAGAAACTTGTGTATTTTCCTATGAATAAATATTCATAAACGTTTGGGAAAGTTAAAAAATAATAATCAAAAAGTCCACAGAACTCTGCATGGCCCGAGGGGGTGTTCTGCAGCGGATTCCGCAGGTGGGATTCTTAGAAATTAGGGGTGGACGAAAGTCACTTACCTGTCGTCGAAGGCCGTTCGCGGTGGGGGGGAGGCGCTTCGCTGGTCCCCCCGTGAAGTTCAGGCCGGGGGGGGGAGGCTTCCCACCTCGCCCGGCCAAAATTCAGGCCGGGGGGGAGGCTTCCCACCTCGCCCGGCCGAACTTCAGGCCGGGGAGGAAGCGCCTCGCCTCGCCCGGCCGCGAACGCGAAAGTAAAAAAAAAACAAAACGCCCCCTGATAGGCTACGTGACGATTCACGTAGCCTATCACGGCTAGATCTGCAAAGTCAGCCGTGATAGCCTACATCAATCGTCACATAGCCTATCACGGGTGACTTTAAAAAAAAAAAGCGCGTACGCGAATGGCGGCCCCCATAGGGAGCCGCCATTCGCATTCCTTATTTAGTCGCTGTAGTCTACGTAAATGTTTACGTAGACTACAGAGAAAATAAGGGCAACGCAAATAGCGTTGCCCTTATTTTCGCCGTAGTCTACGTAAACACTTACGTAGACTACAGCGACCAAATAAGGAACGGGAATGGCGGCTCCCTATGGGGGCCGCCATTATCCGTACGCACTTTTTTTTTTTTAAGTCACCCGTGATAGGCTACGTGACGATTCACGTAGCCTATCATGGCTGATTTTGCAAATCTAGCTGTGATAGGCTACGTGAATCGTCACGTAGCCTATCAGGGGGCGTTTTTTTTTTTTCCTTTCATTGCAATGGCGGCGGCGGCAGCCGGTCGAAAGACCGGCTGCCGCTCCTGCCTCGCTCGAACACCCGCCGAACTGCCGGCCGGACCAGCCACCGGGAGGGACATTCGGTGAAGGTAAGTCCCATCCCAGGGGGGGTGCGGGGGGAGGGTGTGTGTGGAGGATTTCTCCCCGAAACTTGTTCGGGGGGCCGAACACGTTGGCGCTCGGCCCCCCGAAGTTTCGGGGAGAAATTCTCCGCCATCCCTATTAGAAATCTGAGCTCATTTTAGTCCATCTCAAATTTCTCCAACATCCCTATTTCTACATGAGGCATTTATCTTGTGCTACTGACTGGTCACACATGGAAGTTGACGGATCCTATAGATGACATCCTCATCCTTCAAGGCACCACCTGTTCTTTGGAGGCTTTATCACATTTTTTAAAAAATGCTGGACAACAAAATTCCAGCACTGTCCTTCCTCCCGCTATGAACCATGGTAAATCTTTAGTGTACTGATGAAATGGCATTTATCACAGCAATAGCACAGCACCATCTAGTGGCTTTATAATGAAACATACAGAACTTATCCAGAAAGGGGGGGGGGACACCATACGGAAAGGAGCCAATTATAATCCCACAAGGAATCTGGAAGCAGAAGCCCCATTAACGTTGCAGGATTTTAGCTTCATGTAGAGAGAACCTGTATCTTCCATAGCCTTAGCTCTGAAAGTGTTAACTGAGAGCCATCCAGTTGTTCCATTCTGTTGGGGAACAGGACTGTGTGTGCCATGACCTCTGACCTGCACCCCTTAAACTAGCCTGCTAGTTTCAGATGTGGAAGAGGAAACTGTCCTGATTCCAGTGTTGAAGATTCAGCTGACAGATAGTCTGGTTGGCTTCTGCACCTGGAATTATGGGAGGGGTGGGTGCTATCTGGTCTTTTACCTCAGCCAGCAAAATGTCTTGGTCAGGCCCTGACCCAAATACTCTCTGGAAGAGGACAACCTCGACTTAGCATCTAAAAGCCAAAGCATCTTCAAGCCAAAGAATCTAAGGCATTTAAGGAGAGAGTCCTTGACAAGAAGTTCCATGCTTTCTGCAAAACATGTCCCCTCCAGGAAATTCCTGACTTGTGTGGTGGATAACTTCCTCCTACAGAAAGTAGAGGAAGGAACTACAGGATCGGCTATCCTTGACTTGATCCTAACCAACAGAGATGACTTAGTGGATAAAGTAGTGGTTACAGGATCTCTGGGGGAAAGCGCCCACATTATACTCTTGGTTCTAAGGGAAGCAAAAGCCGAGTGTAGTCAAATGTGTACCCTGGATTTTAGGAAAGCTGATTTTAATGAACTCAGAACAATGATCAGGAAGGTCCCATGGCAAGCGACGCTAATGAGAAAAGGAGTCCAAGATGGGTGGGAGCTTTTAGAAAAGGAAATTCTCAAGGCACAATTACAAACAATTGCAACAAGTAGAAAAAGTGGAAGACAACAGAAGAAGCCAATGTGGCTTCACAAGAAGCTTAGGGATGACCTGAAAACAAAAAAGGACACATACAGGAAGTGGAAGGAAGGCCAAGTAACAAAGGAAGAGTACAGGCAGGTAGCACAGAATTGCAGGGCCAGGATGGCATAAGGAAGGCTAAAGCTGAGAACAGGCTGAGGTTAGTGAGGGATGCTAAAAGCAACAAAAAGGCTTTCTCCAGCTATGTGCATAGTAAAAGGCAGAGGAAAGAAATGGTGGTTCAGCTGTTAAATAAGGAAGGCAAAATGATAACAGATGACAAAGAAAAGGCAGAAGTGCTCAATTCCTACTTTGGCTCAGTCTATGAGCCCCCTGGCAAAGGTGAAGTGCAGGCTGAAGGGGCAGGATTGCAGCTTGAGATCGACAGGCATATGGTCAAGGAATACCTAATTACTTTGAAAGAGTTCAAATCTCCAGGGCCAGATGAACTGCACCCTAGAGTAATAAGGGAACTGGCAGAAGAACTCTCAGAACTGCTGTCTATTCTCTTTGAGAAGTCATGGAGGACGGGGGAAGTGCCAGATGACTGGAGGAGGGCTAATGTTGTCCCTATCTTCAAAAAGGGTAAAAAGAAGGAACCTGGGAACTACAGACCAGTCAGTCTGACATCAATCCCTGGGGAAATTCTGGAGCAGATGATAAAGTAATCCATCTGGAAGCACCTTGAAAACAATGCAGTGATTACTCGAAGCCAATACGGATTTGTCAAGAACAAATCCTGCCAGATGAATCTGATCTCATTTTTTGATCAAGTAACCTCCTTTGTGGACCATGGGAATGCTGTAGACATAATATACCTTGACTTCAGCAAAGCTTTCGACAAAGTGCCCCATGATCCCCTGATGAGCAAACTAGCTCAAAGTGGGCTAGATGAAACAACAATCAGTTGGATCCACAGTTGGCTACAGAATTGGACTCAAAGAGTGCTTATCAATGGGATCATCTCCAACTGGGGAGAGGTAACGAGCGGGGTACTGCAGGGCTCATTCCTGGGCCCAGTGCTCTTCAACATTTTTATTAATGTCTTGGAGGAGGAGGTGCAGGAAATGCTGTTCAAATTTGCCGATGACACAAAATTGGGTGGGATAGCTAATACTTTGGAAGACAGAAACAAAATTAAAAGTGATCTGGATAGACTGGAGTGCTGGGCTGAAAACAACAGAATGAAATTTATTTAATAGGGATAAATGCCAAGTTCTGCACCTAGGAAAAAGAAACCAAATGCACAGTTACAAGATGGGGGATATGTGGCTCAACAACACTACAAGCGAGAAGGATCTTGGAATTGTAGTTGATCACAAGCTGAATATGAGCCAACAATGTGATGTGGCTGCAAAAAAGGCAAATGCTATTTTGGGCTGCATTAATTGAAGCATAGCTTCCAAATCCCGGGATGTACTAGTTCCCCTCTACTCAGGACTTGTTAGGCCTCATCTGGAGTAGTGGCTCCAGTTCTGGGCACCACATTTTAAGAAGGATGCTGACAAACTGGAAAGGTTCAGAGGAGGGCAACAAAGATGATCAGGGACTGGAAACAAAGCCCTCTGAGGAGAGACTGAAAGAACTGGGCATGTTTAGCCTTGAGAAGAGAAGACTGAGGGAAGATGTGATAGTGCTTTTCAAGTATTTGAAAGGTTGTCACAGAGAGGCCAGGATCTCTTCTAGGGGTGTGTGGAATACTCATTCTGGTCCAGGCATCCATGGGGGGCGAGGTGATCCGTCCCTCACCCCGGAATCCTGCCCAGCTGGCTCCACTCTGCAGCAAGTCTGCAGAGCCACCAGCCAGGGCCGCCCACAGCCAGACTTCCGTCCGCTGCCGGGCTGCGGCCGCAAATGGCGTCCAGCATAGGGGATGCCATTTGCATCCCTGCTCTTTTTGGTGATAGGATATGTCAATATTTATGTTGCCTATGACGGCAAAGAGCAGGGACACAAATAGTGTCCTCTACCCCGGACACCATTTGCGGGCCGCAGTCTGGGGCAGCGGATGGACGGCATCAGCGGACGGACCCGGACCAGGTGGCAGCAGGTAGAGTCCGTCCCGGGGGGATTTTGGGGGGTGGCAGGGGGTAGTCCGTTCTGCCACAGGCTCAGGGGGTCCGGATTGTAAAGAATCCAGCCTCACTGGAGTCTGTGGCGGATTTCTCCGCCATCCCTAATCTCTTCTCAATCATCCCAGAATGCAGAACACAGAATAATGGCCTCAAGTTACAGGAAGGCAGTTTCCGGCTCAACATCAGGAAAAAATTCCTGACTGTTAGAGCAATACAACAATGGAACTAATGACCCAGGGAGATGGTGGGCTCTCCCACACTGGAGGCATTCAAGACAGGGATGCTCTGACTTGGATTCCTGCATTGAGCAGGGGGTTGGACTCCATAGCCATGTAGGCCCCTTCCAACCCTACTATTCTATGATTCTGTGATTCTATGCCTACCCTTGACTCTAGCCCTGGTGATGGATAAAGAATAAAGATACCATCCGCTAACTACAGCAATAAAATATCATGGATTAAGTCATTGCCAACTCAGAGACAATTTATTTTTTGTAGGCGAGAAGCAACAGAGTAGCTTGCAGCACCAAACAATATAAGATTATTTTCACCATAATAAATTTTCATACATAGAGAAATAAGCTCACAACTTCATATCACTATGGGGACTATTCTCCTCTGCATGCACAGGTTTAACTCCTCAAAAGTTCTCAATGAAGATTCACAGAATAAATTAAGGGGAGATTAGCCTTAGACCAGCTTGGTATTTTTCTTTTCCACAGTGTATCCCCGGGAGCTCCAGAAAGATCAAACTCTCAGCCACATACCTGCTTTCCCACTTGCACTAAATTATAGATGCTTGTCAAGGCTGCAATAGAAAGGTTAATTATTAATTGGAATGATTTTCAATTGATTTTCAATTGTTGTTGTTCAGTCGTTAAGTCGTGTCCAACTCTTCGTGACCCAATGGACCATAGCACGCCAGGCCTTCCTGTCCTCCGCTCTCTCCTGGAGTGTGCTCAAGTTCATATTCATTGCACCGGTGATGCTATCTAGCCATCTCATCCTCTGCCGTCCCCTTCTCCTTTTGCCTTCTATCTTTCCAAGCATCAGGGCCTTTTCCAGGGAGTTTTCTCTTTGCATTAGGTAGCCAAAATATTTGAGCTTCAGCTTCAGTATCTGTCCTTCCAATGAGCAGAGCAGTCAGGGTTGATTTCCTTTAGGATTGACTGATTTGACCTCTTTGCAGTCCAGGGGATTCGTAAGAGTCTTCTCCAGCACCACAGTTCGAAAGCATCAATTCTTCGGTGCTCAGCCTTCCTTATAGTCCAGCTCTCACAGCCATATACGTTGCTACTGGGAAAACCATAGCTTTGATTATATGGACCTTGGTCGGCAAGGTGATGTCTCTGCTTCTTACTATGCTGTCTAGGTTTGCCATAGCTTTCTTCCCAAGGAGCAAGCGTCTTTTAATTTCATGGTACAGTCACTGTCTGCAGTGATCTTGGAGCCCAAGAAAATAAAATCTGTCACTGCTTCTATTTCTTCCCCTTCTATATGCCAGGAAGTGATGGGGCCAGATGCCATGATCTTCGTTTTTTTAATGTTGAGTTTCAAACCAGCTTTTGAACTCTCCACTTTCACCCTCAACAAGAGGCTCTTTAGATCCTCTTCGCCTTCTGCCACTAGGGTGGTATCGTCTGCGTATCTAAGGTTGTTGATAATTCTCCCGGCAGTCTTAATTCTGACCTGTGATTCATCCAACCTGGCATTTCTCATGATGTACTCTGCATATAAGTTAAATAAGCAGGGTGACAGTATACAGCCTTGTCGTACTCCTTTCCCAATTTTGAACCAATCAGTTGTTCCATGTTCCATGCTTCCCTTCTTTCCTCAGCTACTTGTAAATCCTCATCAGACACTTTGCTTTCTGGCATTTCTTTTTCTTTGGGATGGATTGAGTTGTTGCCTCCTGAACAATGTTATGGACCTCTGTCCATAGTTTCTCAAGCACACTGTCTATCAAGTCTAATCCCTTAAATCTATTCCTCAGCTCCACTGTATATTCAGAAGGGATATGATTTAGGTCATACCTGAATGGTTTAGTGCTTTTCCCTATGTTCTTCCATTTAAGCCGAAGCTTTGCAAGAAGCAGCTCTGATCTGAGCCACAGTCAGCTCCAGGTCTTGTTTTTACTGAATGTATAGAGCTTCTCCACCTTTGGCTGCAAAGTACATAATCAATTTGATTTTGATATTGACCATCTGGTGATGTCCGTGTGTAGAGTCACCTCTTGTGCTGTTGGAAAAGCGTGTTTGCTATGATCAGCATGTTCTCTTGGCAAAACTCTATTAGCTTTTGTCCTGCTTCATTTTGTACACCAAGGCCATGCCTGCCTGTTATCCCAGTGATTTCTTGACTTCCTACTTTAGCATTCCAATCCCCTATGATGAAAAGGACATCTTTTTTTGGTGTTAGTTCTAGAAGATGTTATAGGTCTTCATAGAACTGATCAACCTCAGCTTCTTCAGCCTCAGTGGCTGGGGCATAGACTTGAATTACTGTGATGTTGAATGGTTTGCCTTGGATTCATACTGAGATCAATCTATCGTTTTTAAGATTGTACCCCAGTACTGCTTTTCCCACCCTTTTGTTGACTATGAGTGCTACTTCATTTCTTCTAAGGGATTCTTGCCCACAGTAGTAGATAAGATGGTCACCTGAATTAAATTCGCCCATGCTTGTCCATTTTAGTTTGCTGATTCCCAAGATGTCGATGTTCAATCTTGCCATCTCATGTTTGACCACCTCCAGCTTACTTTGATTCATTGATCTTACATTCCAGTTTCCTAAACAATATTGTTCTTTACAGCATCAGATTTTCTTTTCACCACCGACACATCCACAGCTGAGTGTCCTTTCGGCTTTGGCCCAGCCGCTTCACTCTTTCTGGCACTACTTGGAAATTCCCTCTGCTCTTCCCCAGTAGTATATTGGACACCTTCTGACCTGAGGGGCTCATCTTCCGGCGTCATCTCTTTTAGCCTTGTGATAGGTTCCATGGGGTTTTCTTGGCAAGAATACTGGAGTGGGTTACCATTTCCTTCTCCAGTGGACCACATTTTGTCAGAACTCTCCGCCATGACCTGTCCATCTTGGGTGGCCCTGCACGGCGTAGCTTATGGCTTCACTGAGTTATGCAAGGCCCTTCGCCACAACAAGGCAGTGATCCATGAAGGGGGATTTTCAATTACAGATTATTATTTTCTTTGACTTGTCAATAAGGCTGCAGGAATCCGATTGCATCTGAAATGGTCATCATTAATTTCTACTAACACACACACACACACACACACACTCCGAAGCACTTTCTGCTGGTTGGCAGCAGTGATTTCCATTATCCATTTCCATTAATTTCCATTCATTTCAGGCAATTCCATTTCAATTGTGCTATAACAACTACCTGGCTTTTCAGTATTCTGAGCCTTCCAATTTGACAGGGGCGCAACCTAGCTGCCAACACCCATTCTGGCACATTTGCAAGTATAAAACCTCAATTGGTCTTCATGATGGGCTGAAGGTGGCAGCCAATTCTTTTAGACTTGTCTTTAGACAAGGATGACTTCTAGACATGTATTCAAGCGGCTCTTCAGAATCCTGGAATCCTGGCTAAAAATAGCTCTCAGCTGTCTTCCTAAAACAATCCTAAAAAATAAACTTACTCATGTCTCCTTAAACTGTAATTGACTCCATGCACAATTCCTTTTAAATTCATGTTCTAAAATGCTCACGTGCATAAACATAAAAGATTCTACGTTGCATTCTGTATGCAATAGGGATGTTAGAGAATTCCGCCACGGACTCCAATGAGGCCAGACAATGCAGAAGAAATCATATGTATTATTTTATTCCATATCTCTACCACCCAGTAGCCGGAGCTACTTAGATGGCTTACAGAGTGGAATTCATATGTATCAAGTGGTTAACTAATAGCCATTAAAATGATCTGGTGTTTTCTATCTAAACTAAAGCAGAATGTGCTCCCATCTATGGGTAGGGATGGGAGAATCAGCGAGGGTCAAGCTTGTTGAGGTTCTCTTGAGTTCCACTTCAAAGCTCAGCATGCCTCATACCCATTCCCAAATGTGAGCTTTTTAATTCTTATTTGAAAGGGGAAAGTGTGCATTCAGGTGCACATTTTTTTCCAAGTGGGCACCCAAATGTGTCCTTTTCCTCCACTGACTAAAGTGTGAAAATGTGTGGTTCCTCCGCCCCACCAAAATGTGGATTTGTAAAGTGCACATTTTTCTGATGAATGCATTTTACAAATGTGCTCACACGCTCAATAATGAGTTTTGCCTGAAAAACACACTCATGTTCATATTTGGGGGCACAAATCATAGAATCATAGAATCACAGAATAGTAGGATTGGAAGGGGCCTACAAGGCCATTGAGTCCACCCCCCTGCTCAATGCAGGAATCTAAGTCAAAGCATCTCTGACAGATGGCTGTACAGCTTCATCTTGAATGCCTCCACTGTGGGAGAGCCCACCACCTCCTTAGGTAATTGGTCCCATTGCTGTATTGCTCTAACAGTCAGGACGTTTTTCCTGATGTTCAGCTGGAATCTGGCTTCCTATAACTTGAGCCCATTATTCCATGTCCTGCACTCTGGGATGATCGAGAAGAGATCCTGGCCTTCCTCTCTGTGACAACCTTTCAAGTTCTTGAAGAGTGCTATCATATCTCCCCTCAGTCTTCTCTTCTCAAGGCTAAACATGCCCAGTTCTTTCAGTCTCTCCTCAGAGGACTTTGTTTCCAGTCCCCTGATCATCTTTGTTGCCCTCCTCTGAACCTCTCCAGTTTGTCTGCATCCTTTTTAAAGTGTGGTGCCCAGAACTGGACACAGTACTCAAAAAAGATGAGGCTTAACCAGTGCTGAGTAGAGGGGAATTAGAACTGAAATGACACATCCCTATCTATGGAGCAGAATATATACATGATAAGACATACATAACCCAGCCCCAGCATGTCACATTGGAAGCCAGAGTTATACAATCCAATATCAACAGTAATTACTCACTGGTTCCTCATCCCTATGAATGTGCACTAAATGATGAACTGCAATAGAATCTTGGGAAATGTGTCATCGCTCTTGTTTGGAGGTTCAATTTCTCACAGTTGCATCTTGATTTCGTTAGGCTGATACACAATTTACATTAATAAGTCACCACAGAGGAATAAAAATTCATCACACAAACTCAGAGACTAGTACACAGTGCTTTTCATGACTGTTAAGAAGCCTGAAGACCCAGCATCTCTCTGAGCATGAAGATTTTGTTCCTCGAGGGTAATTTCCACATGCATCTGAACTTTCAGTGCTGTCGCTTAGTAACTTTCAAAGTTAAAGATTCTTTAAAGAGAATATGCCATTGCTCTGGCAAAGCAGTCGCTGTCTCCAGGGCCAACTTGCCCACCACAACTCAATCTGAGGAAGGACCCATTAATGGGTGAGATTTTCCACACCGCCACCACTAACAGAGCAGCAGAAAAAGGCAAGCGGGGAGGGGAGGAGGTGATGGGTCCTCCCACCTCAAGCAACACACTTCTTTGCACTAGTCCTGACTGGGAATCAGACAGTTTTGGTTGGCTTCACTCTCCTTGGAAAATCAAGTTCGTCATCTGGAAATACTTCTGGATCCACTCCTAGACGTGGATGCATACGTGTTTGGGTTTGTTTGATTGTTTATGGCCAGGCATGCTTTTACTCCAGCACTCTAGAGGTGTCCAATCTGGCCATGGTGACACATGTCTTTGTTATATCTTGTTTGGATTACTGCAACAAGCTTAGCTCAGGCTGCCTTTGAAGACTGTTTGGAAACTTCAGCTGGTTCAGAATAATTCAGCCAGGCTGTTGATTGGGGCCAGTTATAGGGAGCATGTGAGTCCTAGGTTATGACAGCTACAGTGGCTACTGGTTCATTTCCAGGCTCAATTCAAAGTATAGGTTATGACCTATAAAGCCCTAAAGAGTTTCGAGCTGCCTTCCTAAAGGATCATCTTCTTCCACATGACCATGTCCAAGTGTTGAGATCAGTGGAGGCTGGTGGCTCTTATGTCAGTGGGGCAGTGTATCCGCTCTGGGTTTCAGTCAGAACCAGTCAGAACTCTAATGGAGCTATCCAATGTGTTGAACCCTGTCCCCAAAATAGGTCCAGCACCTTGGGTAGCTCCTTTAAAGTTCTGACTGAGCCCAGAGCAGATCCACTGCCCCTCAGACATAGGAGCCACCAGCCTCCACTGCTTGAGATCTTACAGAAAGGCTCTTCTCTCTGTCCCACCAGCATCTGCTATGCATTTTGCAGGAACTCAAGAAAAGGCCTTCTCATTGGTTGAGGCCAGATTTCAGAACTCCTTATTGAGGCAGGCTCACTTAGCCCCTTGTACATGGCCTTCTTCTAGCAGGCAGAGACACTGTTATTTAATCAGGCATTGGGCATACTGAGTTGATTTGTTCTCCTTGAGGATGGGTGAGAATTTTGTTTCAGTTCAGTTCTGATAAGAATTTATTAACATTTGTAAAGTTCTCCATATTTGGGACAAAAACAATTTGAGATTAAAACAAAACGGAATGTGGGAGAACCCAAAACTGAGAGATTCACCTATCCAAGCCCAGGGCTTGGAGTACTTTGCTCTTAAAGGTCTTGGTCCAGACCCCTGTAAGAGAGCCTAATTTGGGCTGCTGCCCCCTTTTTTCCTGACAGGCTCCTCATCTTTAATGGCTCAATGGCAGGCAGGTACATCAGGGTCCTCTCCATGCTGGGAATAGCTGTACCGATTGAACTGGGCTGGTGCAAATGAGTGGGAATTTTGTTTCAGTTCATATTTTATAAGAATTTACCAAATCTGCAAAATTATTCACATTCAAGAGAGAAAGAACTTGAGATTTTTAAAAACTGAATGCTGGAGAAAGCGAAACTGACAGATTCTCCCATCCCTATTATTTGCTGTTGAAAAATCACAACACATAATGCATGCTCATTCCAAGTCCTTCTCTGCTGCTCTGAATTTTACTCTGTATTAAAAAAAAATACCCTTTTTAAAGAAAAAAAACTGGCTTTTTTTAAACACCTTTATCTGTGCCTAATTGATTTTATACATGTTATTTCATTATTGTTTAGTATGTGTATTGGTTATTTTCTATTACGGATTTTATTGTTTTTAACTGTCTTGGGCATTTTTATACACAAAGGTGCACATAAATGTAACAAAACAAATAAATAAGATTATTTTCAATCTGAAAATTGGCAGCTGGCCTTTCAAAAATCCTTGATTCCAACACAATGCTTCAACTCCTTCCAAGGACTTCTGTCTGCGTTGCCCTTGAATGGAATGCATTTTGGACATGGGTTTGGCTTTTGGTTTTTGTCTACTCCAGTTTCTAGCCATAGTCAAGCTGTGAATGTGAGGACTAATGACATTTGTTTTATTATATTCCTCTTTACAAAAAAAGAAGAAAACCTTGTGCATTTTTGGGACTTAATTCCATTAATTACTTGCCAGTTGTCCCCAGGATTTCTGCCAGGAACAACCTATGTTGCTCTCTAACAAACTCCACTGTTGCCTAACTGCAGTGGATAAAATGTGACTCATTCACCTAAACACATCTGATTGTGCTAGCTCAGATCATACCACTCCATGTGACAGACCTGGCTGACATGACTTAGCTGAGCCTCTGACGTCAAGCAGAAATGGGTAGTAAGAAGGGAAAGCCAGCTTCCAAGGCCAACTTTAGTGTTTCCCAACAAGGATGTAACCCACAGTCATTCCTGGCCTATTATTTATTATTATTATTTATTACATCTCTATACCGCTCCATAGCTGAAGCTCTCTGGGCAGTTTACAAAGGTTAAAAACATTAGAAATACAATATGCAAAAATTTAAAAACATAAAACACAGAGACAGTAGACACAGAGACAACACATATCTAAAAACAACTTTGAGCAATCAGCCAAACCATAAAACAAATCCGGGATCAATTAAAACTGGTCACATGCTGCCCAATGCCTGGGAAAAGTCTTGACCTGGCACCGAAAAGATAATAATGTTGGTGCCAGGTGAGCCTTATCGGGGAGCTCATTCCACAGATGAGGGACCGCCACTGAGAAGGCCCTCTCCCTTGCTGCTGTCTTCTGAGTCTCCCTTAGAGTCGGCACCTGGAGAAGGACGTCAGACATGGAGCATAGTGTATGGGTATGTTAGAACTGGGAGAGGCATTCCATCAGGTACTGTGGTCCTGAGCCATGTAAGGCTTTATAGGTTAAAAACAGCACCTTGAATCGGGTTCGGAACCATATAGGCAGCCAATGCAAGCGGGCCAGAGTTGGTCTTACATGTTAGGACCTTCTGGTCCCCATTATCAGTTTGGCTGCCACATTTTGCATGAGCTGCAGCTTCTGAACCATCTTCAAAGGCAGCTCCATGTAGAGTGCATTGCAGTTATCTAACTTGGAGGTTACCAGAGCATAGACAACTATTCCTGTCCAGATAGGGGCATAACTGGGCCACCAACTGCAGTTGGTATAAGGCACTCCATGCCACTGAGGCCACCTGAGCATCAAGTCAGAGATGGTTCTAGGAGAACCTGCCCTCCCCAAATTCTGGTCAAACTGACACTTTAGGAAAGATGTCAATGGTGCCATGTTTATTCCATATAAAGATCATATTTATTTTAAATTGTTGGTATTGCAAAATATCTCAAGCATTTCAGGAACAAAGGCAGCATTGCGAGATTATAGGAAACAAACAATGTTATAGCTCATTTACTGTTTAAAGCCATTTAGTCTTTAAAGCCATTTAGTCTTCTTCACATTATGAAGGAACGCAACACAAAGAGACATCCCATTTTAAAACAAACAATTACCCTGGCAAACTACAATGTGTTGTTGTACAAATTTCTGTCTAGGTGTGTGCATGTGTGTGTAAGTGTGACACAACCTTATCAGGATCAGGAAACAAGAAACACATTTCCTCAAAATCATCATTAATTACTGTCCCAGTAAAGAAATCAAAAACCCTTTCCTGGGGGGCTTTTTATAGACAGCAATACAAGATGTAGGGCTCAACATCTTCTACAGATAACACAAGATATCTCTCTGTCTGTGTGTATTTTCTTATGCTTTTCTCCCAGGTAGGAATTTGGAATGATATCAGCCCGGAAGGCTGGAAAGGTCTCTCTCAATGAACTAGGGCTGCAGTCCTATGCAAGCTTACTTGGGTGTAAGTCCAACCAAACTCAGTGGGACTTACTTCTGAGTAATGATCGATAGGTTGCACTGTAAATGTCAATGCAAAGTTAAATAAGATGGGTTGCTTCTGCTTCACTCATGTTGTATTGTACGGGAAATGAGCCACCCCCACCCCCTGAAACTGGAAATATTTCCGCTTATTTTCTGAGCCAATCCAATAAATAAACTCACCCTCTCCCTCTCTATCAGCTCTCCAATCCTCTCCCTGCTACTCCCTAAATGACTTGTTGTTAGCTGGTAGCAATAGGAGCAGCAACAGTGATGGTCCCTTCTCCTTCCCTTGGAAGTGTCTGCATGCTGAGAAAAAAGCCTGGAGACCCATGGGAAATGTAGTTTCCTGCCTTGGTCATCTCCAGTTAAAGGGGGAGGGAGATCAGGTAGCAAGTGATGGGAAACTTAAGACCTCTGCCTGAGCCCCCAGGGGGCTGCTTCCTGTCAGAGTAGACAACACTGGGTAGATGACAAATAGCTTCCCATGTTCCATTATACTTTGCTGAAGGTTCTAATCCATCAGCTGTCCAACCTGTCAGAAAGGGCATGAAAGCAGGCAGGCAGAAATGGCTAATAGCACAGAAAATCTCAGGAGTGTGGATCAAGATGCATGAGCAAAAGTGCAATCTGTTACTCAGGCAAGAATTAGAAGGCGACCTGGAAATAGACATGTGTGGCCAAAACCAACAGGAGCCAGTGAGGGCTGTAGCTCAAATAAAGGTAGCTAAAAGAACTGGGTATACCCTAGGACGGCTTCTGGGATATAGTGCAGAAACAAAGGAGTGGCAAAGCAATGGCTGGCTCAGACTACATACCCAGTTTGGATGCTCCGTTTTAAGAATTCAAGCTCGGCTGCTATGAGGAGAGCAAATATTTGAGAAGCATGTTACATGAAAGCAGGCTGAAGGCATCAGACCTGGAAAAATAAGATATCATAGAATCACAGACTAGTAGGGTTGGAAGGGGCCTACAAGGCCATAGAGTCCAACCCCCTCAATGCAGGAATCTAAGTCAGAGCATCCCTGACAGATGGCTGTCCAGACTTCTCTTGAATGCCTCCAGTATGGGAGAGCCCACCTCCTCCCTAGGTCATTGGCTCCATTGTCATATTGCTCTAACACTCAGGAGGTTTCTCCTGATGTTCAGCCAGAATCTAGCTTCCTGTAACTTGAGCCCATTATTCCATGTCCTGCATTCTGGGATGATCGAGAAGAGATCCTGGCCTTCCTCTCTGGGACAACCTTTCAAGTTCTTGAAGAGCGCTATTATATCTCCCCTCAGTATTCTCTTCTCAAGGCTAAACATGCCCATTTCTTTCAGTCTCTCTTCATGGGGCTTTGTTTCCAGTCCCCTGATCATCTTTGTTGCCCTCCTCTGAACCCTCTCCAGTTTGTCTCCATCCTTCTTCAAGTGTGGTGCCCAGAACTGGACACAGTACTCCAGATGAGGCCAAACCAGTGCTGAGTAGAGGGGAACTAGTACTTCCCGGGATTTGGAAGCTATGCTTCTATGAATGCAGCCCAAAATAGCATTTGCCTTTTTTGCAGCCACATCACATTGTTGGCTCATATTCAGCTTGTGATCTATAACAATTCCAAGATCCTTCTCACTTGTAGCATAGTTGAGCCAAGTATCACACATCTTGTAACTGTGCATTTGGTTTCTTTTTCCTAGGAGCAGAACTTGGCATTTATCCCTATTAAATGTCATTCTCTGGTTTCCTGCCCAGCACTCCAGTCTATCAAGATCACTTGGAATTTTGTTTCTGTCTTCCAGGGTATTAGCTATCCTGCCCAATTCTGTGTCATCTGCAAATCTGATCAGCATTCCCGGCACCTCCTCCTCCAAGTCATTAATAAAAATGTTGAAGAGCACTGGGCCCAGGACTGAGCCCTGCGGTACCCCGCTCATTACCTCTTCCCAGTTGGAGAAGAACCCATTGATAAGCACTCTTTGAGTCCGATTCTGTAGCCAACTGTGGATCCACATGATTGTTGTTTCATCTAGCCCACTTTGAGCTAGTTTGCTCATCAGGAGATCATGGGGCACTTTGTCGAAAGCTTTGCTGAAGTTGAGGTCTATTATGTCCACAGCATTCCCACAGTCCACAAGGGAGGTTACTTGATCAAAAAAAGAGATCAGATTCATCTGGCAGGATTTGTTCTTGACAAATCCATGTTGGCTTTGAGTAATCACTGCATTGTTTTGAAGGTGCTTACAGATGGATTGCTTTATCATCTGCTCCAGAATTTTCCCAGGGATTGATGTCAGACTGACTGGTCTGTAGTTCCCAGGTTCCTCCTTTTTACCCTTTTTGAAGGTAGGGACAACATTAGCCCTCCTCCAGTCATCTGGCACTTCACCTGTCCTCCATGATTCCTCAAAAAGAATAGACAGTGGTTCTGAGAGTTCTTCTGCCAGTTCCTTTATTACTCTAGGGTGCAGTTCATCTGGCCCTGGAGATTTGAACTCATTCAAAGTAATTAGGTGTTCCTTGACCAAATGCCTATCAATCTCAAGCTGCAATCCTGCTCCTTCAGCCTGTAGTTTGCCTTTGCCAGGGGGCTGATAGACCCTCTTTTGGGAGAAGACTGATCCAAAGTAGGAATTGAACACCTCTGCCTTTTCTTTGTCATCTGTTATCATTTTGCCGTCCTTATTGAATAGTTGAACCACTATTTCTTTCCTCTGTCTTTTACTATGCACGTAGCTAGGGATGTCAGAGAATTCCGCCACAGATTCCGTTCCACCCCGGAATCTCTGGCAGAACGGCCTCCCGACCTCCGCCACCCCGCGGAATCCCCTGGGGACGGAACTTACCTGGGGTGGATGTGGCAGCGGCGGCTCCAGCGGCGGCTCCGGCTGGCCATGGCCGGGCTGCTGCAGCTGCCATTTGCATTCTTGCAGCCGCGATAGGCTACGTAAGTATTTACGTAGCCTATCACGGTAAAGGCAGCCGTGCAAATGGCCGCCATTTGCATGGCTGCCTTTGCTGTGATAGGCTACGTAAATACTTACGTAACCTATCATGGCAAAGAGAAGGGGCGCAAATGGCGTAGTTGCGTCCCTGCTCTTTGCCGTGATAGGCTATGTAAATACTTACATAGCCTATCACGGCTGCTTGCAAAGACACAAATGGCAGCCACTACAACGGCTGCCATTTGCGACTGCAGCAGCCCAGCCACGGCCGGAACTCTGGCTGCTGGTGGCCCTGGCCAATGGCTCTGCGGATCCGCAGTGGAGCGGAGCCGGCCAGGGAGGATTCCGAGGGGAAGGACGGAGCGCCTTCCCCCTACCGCAGATGCCCCGGCATGGAGCCAGGTGAGTATTTCGTACATCCCTACATGTAGAGATGGACAAAAGTCACTTACCTGATCCCAAAGCTTGCTTCACAGTGGGGGGGCGGCGCTCTGTCCCTCCCCCTGAAATTCTGGCGGGGGGGAGGTGCCCCGTCCCTCCCTGCTGAAATTCTGGCCAGGGGGGAGGCGACCCGTCCCTCCAGCCGCAAATCCTGTAGTCCTGCCAGGACGCAAATGGCGGCCGCTGTAGCCGCCGCCGTTTGCGTCCCTGCAGTCAGCCATGATAGGCTACGTAAATGTTTACGTAGCCTATCATGGCTGACTTTGAAAAAAAAAAAAGCGCGTACGCAAATGGCTGCGCCCATGGGCGCCGCCATTTGCGTTCCTTATTTTAGCACGTGTAGTCTACGTAAACATTTACGTAGACTATGGCGAAAATAAGGGCAACACAAATAGCGTTGCCTTTATTTTGCCATAGTCTACGTAAATGTTTACGTAGACTACACGTGCTAAAATAAGGAACGCAAATGGCGGCGCCCATGGGCGCTGCCATTTGTGTACGCACTTTTTTTTCCCCCAAAGTCAGCCATGATAGGCTACATAAACATTTACGTAGCCTATCATGGTGTTTTTTAAAAATCGCGTTTGCTTGTTTTTTGTTTTTTTTTTACTTGGAAATGGCGATGGCGGCAGCCGGTCAGAAGACCGGCTGCCGCCGCCGCTGCACCGTCGCCAAGCTGCCTCCGTGCCGCTGCCGCGCTGCCACCGCAGCCGCTGTCGCCAGGTACATTCGACCAAGGTAAGTCCCGTCCCGGGGGGGGCGGGGGGGCAGGCCGTTTCTCCACCAATTTCGGGAGCCGAATGCGCTGGCATTCGGCCTCCCCGAGATTCATGGAGAAATTCTCTGACATCCCTACCTACATGTAGCTGAAGAAAGCCTTTTTGTTGTTTTTAGCATCCCTCGCTAACCTCAGCTCGTTCTCAGCTTTAGCCTTCCTGACACCATCCCTGAAATTCTGTGCTACCTACCTGTACTCTTCCTTTGTTGCTTGGCCTTCCTTCCACTTCCTATATGTGTCCTTTTTTTGTTTTCAGGTCATCTCTAAGCTTTTTGTGAAGCCACATGGGCTTCTTCTGTTGTCTTTAGGGATGTACGAAAGTCACTTACCTTTTCAAAGGGTGACATTCGTGATGGGGGGGAGTCACTCCGTCCCTCCCCCCGAAATTCTTTCTGGCCGGCTCCACTCTGCAGCGAGGCCACTGACAGCCGGACATCCGGCCGCTGGGCAGCCTGCAGAGACACAAATGGCGGCTGCCGTAGCCGCCGCCATTTGCGTCCCTGTCTTTTGCCGTGATAGGCTACATAAATATTTACATAGGCTATCATGCCCCCCCCCAAAAAAAGGGAACGCAAATGGCGGCCACCGTAGCCGACGCCATTTGCGTTCCTTTTTTTTTTGCCATGATAGGCTACGTAAATACTTACGCAGGCTATCACGGCTTCCGCAGGGACGCAAATGGCATCCCTACGTTAGCCGTGATAGGCTACCTATCAAAGCAGCGTGAATGGCAGCAGGTAGGTGTCCTGTTTCACATGCCTTTTTTCAGAGTGGGGGGGCGGGGGGCTTCATTCTGCCATGGATTTCGGCGGGCCGAGATCCATGGAGGAATTCTCTGACATCCCTAGTTGTCTTCCACCTTTTTTTCTTGTTGGGATTGTTTGTAATTGTACCTTGAGACTTTCCTTTTTAAAAAACTCCCAGCCATCTTGGACTCCTTTTATTGTTAGAGTCACTTGCCAGCCATGGGACCTTCCTGATCATTGTTCTGAGTTTATTAAAATCAGCTTTCCTAAAGTCCAGGGTACAGGTTTGGCTACACTCAGCTTTTGCTTCCCTTGGAACCAAGAACTCAAGTACAACATGGTTGCTTTCCCCCAGAGTTCCTGTAACTGCTACTTTACCCACTAAGTCATCTCTGTTGGTTAGGATCAAGTCAAGGATAGTCGATCCTCTAGTTCCTTCCTCTACTTTCTGTACGAGGAGGTTATCCGCCACACAAGTCAGGAATTTCCTGGAGGGGCCATGTTGCAATATGCGATATATTAGCTTTCAGATATCTAAGACACACAGTATAGTCATTGTCTATGACGCTGATCAGGAAGTTTCAGAACAAGGATGGGGAACCTCTGGCCTGAGGGCTGGATGCTGCTCCAGAGGTCCTTCATCTGGCCCAGAAGCTTCTTTTGCTATGATCCATGATCAGAGATAAGAGGGTATTTAAAGGCAATTTAACCTTTAAATACCCTGCAAAGAGTGCAGCTGTGCTTTTCATGGATGAGAACTGTTAGAAGGATTGAGCTGTGCATTTTGCAGGCACGAGAGCTGTTGCACTACAGCTTACTCCTGAGTAGACTTCTTTAGAACTGAGATTTGTTTTGTATGGGAAAATATTCAAATGGGTAAGAATTACATCTGGCCTTGCCTACTTCGCTTTCTCTGCTCTTGTCCCTACCCACTGCTGTGATGCAGCCCCTGAGACCCTTCCCAGATTGCATATTTCAGAGAACATGGCAGAACTCTGGGTGTATTTTCTGTGCCACTCAATATGGAACCAAAGTCTGTATGGCCACCGTGCGAATAGAATGCTGGAGCAGATGGACCCTTGGTCTGATCCAGCATGGCTCTTCTTCTTATACTGTCCCATCTAGACAAGACTTCCGGGTTCTGCATTAACAGAAGTGTAAATGTAAACACTGCCCAGAAGGATACTTAATGGAACTTCCCACATTTCCAAAGGCATGGACAGCTTGGGACCACAATACCTGATGGCGCGCCTCTCCCGACACGAACCTACCCGTACACTATGCTCAACTTTTGAGGCCCTCCTCCAGCTGCCTACACTGAGGGAAACTTGGAAGATGGCAACAAGGGAGAGGGCCTTTTTGGTGGTGTCCCCAATATTATGGAATGATCTCCCTGATGAAGCCTGCCTGGTGCCAACATTGTTATCTTTTCGGTGCCAGTTTAAGACCTTTCTCTTCTCCCAGGCATTCAGCAATATATGATAAGTGTTTAATTGATCCTGGAATGTCTTATGTTTATGGTTGTCTGTTTTTGAGATTGTTTGTTTGAAGTTGTTTTAGATATTTGTTCTTTTGTGTATATTGTCTGTTCATGTGTTTTTTATGTAAATAGTTTTCAGTCTCTGTATATTGTATTTTTAATGTTTTTAATCTTTGCAAATCCCCCAGAGAGCTCCAGCTATTGGGCGGTATAGAAATGTTAATAATAATAATAATAATAATAATAATAATAATAATTCCATCTGCTCTGATACCATTGTAGATTCTCCACAAAGATGCTGGATGCAGCACAACTGCAGATTTACAAGATGTACAGTATCTCAAATGCAAACATAAAAGCTCCAACTTATTTCTCTAAGATGTGTGCCATAACATCAACAATTGCTTTTAATCAAAGTACACGTAGGATTAGTCCTGATTCTTGAAAAGTAGATGTTTTTTGAAGGTGCATTTTAACAAGCATGCAGCTTGTTAAAATGCAATTTAACCTTTAAATATCCTGCAAAGAGTGCAGCTGTGCTGCATGAGCAAAATTAAAATACTTATATCTGTATATGCTGCATGCAGAAACCCAGTTTTAAGAAGTTAATAATATATGTTAAAAAATACACTTCAAAGGCAAATGCAATAAAGATTAAAGAATATTTTCAGTAAAAATAAAATCTGTTGTAACATTATGATGATGGCTAGAACTTGCTATAGAAGCTATCTCGTTCCAAGAAATGTTGTGTTTCCTGACCGGTACAATTTGTCTTAAAATTACAGCCATTCACAAGACCATGTTATCCATTATATTGGATTGCATCCAGACTTAGCCATGGTTAGAGCAGTTCCATTGAAACCAGTGGGACAAATTAGTCACAACTAACTTAAGTCACATTGATTTCAATGGGTCTACTCTAAGCACGACTAAGTCTGGATCCAACAACTTATTGAAACAGTCATAGGATAGCCTAACTTTTTAAACACATAACCATCATATGGACAGTAGAGCAACTGGGACAAGTTGCAAAGAACTGATCATGTGGATGAGTTCTAAGTCAGGCTAAAATTTCAGGGAATAATAAGATTTGATCAAGGAATACTTTGTCCATGTCTGTCTGGGGGTTGACAACTTCCAGAGAAGCAATAACCTGTTCCAGTAAAGAGTCTTGTGGCATCTTAATTATGAACACATTTATTACCCCATAAGGCTTTGTGGACTAGTCCATTTTATCAGATTCAAAGAGAAGTGGACTCTAGTCCATAATTGCCATAACAAACTTATTTCTCATTAAGTTGCCATAAGGCTTTTTGTTAGCTAAGAGTTGATTCCTGTGATCCCCAAAATATGAACACATTCCTGACTTTGAGTATTACTGCTCATCTATGAGGAAGAGGATGAATGAATGTGGTACCTGGTACTCTCAGGAAAACTTTGCATAAGCTGTGAGTTTTGAAGAGGGAGTTGAAGACGCCAGAAGATGGGTCTGTTCAATGGGTTTCCTGCCTTTGAAATCTGGCACATTATTTTCTCATTGCTGAATCCCTTAATGAACTGTTTGGATATTGGGGTCCCTGGTGGTAGCATGGTTGGATGGAGAATGCCTCATGGGAAGATATCACTTGTGCTCTGTAATGCAATAAAATTCTCCATGTGGATTTCCATCTGTCAATCAGCTTTCCCTTGAAGGGCTTCAGTGCCATCGTTATGAACCCAGGTGATCTTATATTCTTCTCATGTCATAAACAGGAAAACAGAGCAAAATATTTTCCACAGCTGCCTCACCACAGTATCTTCCATGAAAAGGTGCATTAGGATATCACCTACCGAGCATTGCAGAAGGTAGCTGCTGAAGTCCCCATATTTCTCAACTCAAATATGGATCAATCAGCATCCCCGCATTGATTTCCCCCCTTCATTGCCATAATGTCTAAGATTACTCACCATGTGACATGTTCCTAATATTGAGAATTTTTCCCACTCCTCATTAATTGGTTGTCCCTGTGGGCTCAGGGGAACTGACAAATGGGATAATGCTGTATCACATGGGGAGTAATAATGGATATGGGAGCGGGGGACACAAATCATCATAAGGATGCCACTTTCAGCTGCATCTCTGTGGGGGGCATAAGATGTAGCCAACTCTTAGTCTAGATGTTCCAGGCAGAAAAATTGTAAAGAAAAACCCTGTTTTCAATATATATAAAAAAGGTCTCTCTGGAGATTTCTCCCATCTGTCCGATCCTGTCTGCCCCCCCCCCACATGCACATATATGGAAAGTTCTCATAAAGAGTGCCATGGAGACAGACATGAGGTATTTCAAAACATTTACCCCCCTTTTCTGTCCCCATGTCAGGTCACAATCATACTAAATATACAGTTGCAGTTTCTTGCACTTAAAATGCCCTTCCTTTAGTTACCCTCAAGAAGGAAATGATATGATGGTTTGGGGAACACATCAGGTTACACTTAAAGGTCCTTAATTGGGGGGGCCCCCTAAATGAATTTCAAATTTTGAAGCGAGATATCCCATAATTTTTTTTGGGGGGGAGATGGATTGGTTAGTTTGCTCACTGCGAGGGAAGCTGATGGGGCCATAGGATGGCCCCAGCAGAAGGGCTGTTCTTCTGGTAGAGAGAGAGGCCCACCAGCAGGCTGCACATCTGCTGCTGGAGGGTCTTCCGGTGCAGGGGCAGATGGCTCCACCACTGTTACTGTCCTGCTGGTGCGGGAGAACATGCCAGGGACTTTCATGTTCCTGAGCCCCCACATTCCACCAGCAGGTCCCCAAACAGGCCTGGAAACTATTCCAGCCTTGGAGCTGCTGTCGTGAATTCCTTCCCATTACAGTCAATGGGAGGGAGGAAAAAGAAGAGGGAAGGAAAGGAGGAACTTGGAAAATGCTGCTCCCTTAACTCCTGGCCTGGCAGCAAAGAGTTGCTCTGCCACAGAATCCACCCCCTGCCCCTCTCGACCACCACAGGATTGCTTTGTAAATCTGAAAACACAGCATGTGCTTGATAACGTTGCGAACAACCCTATACATCAATTTCCAGTTACAATTCTGTAGGAACAACTTACAAATTCTTAATTCAATTTGTTCTGTGTTCCCCACCCCCTGTGAGATATTGCTGATTAAATTATTTCTTCCTTATTTCAGAAATTGCAATTAGTATATATCATAATTATTTATGGATGATGATTTCATTCAGAAATTTTCTGTTTCCACTTTCTGTGGCATTCCTTATTCTTATTCTGGCTAGGGGTGGACAGATTTGTCGATTTTAGTTTTTCTCGATTTCTCATTTTTCCAGTCTTGGGTTTGGTTTGTCCTGAACTTTGATAACTTTTTTTAAAGTTTGCATGAACATTTATATGCATGTCTGTGTGCATTTCTCCTAATACACACATTTTTGTACACAATTTTGCCTAATATACACATTTTTGCAAGCAATTTTGCTAGGGATGTATGGATTCCCCACTGTCCGTTCCAGTGGGGAATCTGTGGGGGGGGAGGCAATCCAATCCTCCCCCCCCCCGGAATCCGCGCGGAGCAGTTCCGCTCCACGAGGATTCCACAGAGCCGAGGGCCACCCCATTCCACTGTCCACATGCCCTGGATTCCCCTGGTTTTTTTCCGGTTCCCCAAACTTATGCAAATAATTCTGTAAGTACCACCGAAAAATCCTTTCCATGCACCCACCAGCAATCTCTGTAAGCCTTGGGTCATAGGGAAAATGACTATTTTCGTAAAAAGCGTAAAGCCCTTCACGAGGATTCCCCATGTAACTTCCAGTCACTTGACCTCACCTCACCTGACCTCACCTCACCTCCACAGACAATAAACAGAAAAGATGGAGGAGTTCAAGACGCAGTGAAAATGCCTCGTAAAAAGGGTAAAGCCGTTAGCGGTCTTCCTCCATTGCCGATTTACGGATTTCTTTTTGTAATTATTTTTGTAAAGCCCGCCATTCAGCAGACAAAAAAAAGGTTCCGTGTGAGCTCCGGTCCAGGTCGACCAGGCCGCTCCATTCCAAGGAGGATTCCATGGACCGGATTTGTCAGAATTCGATCCCATTTAAAATTCATGCGGAATTCCCTGACATCCCCAAATTTTGCTAATATAATACATTTTAAAGTAATTTTCATTAATATTTGCATTTTGTGTGCACATTCCCAAATAAACATATTTTGTATGCATTTTTTATTAGAGAACTACACTACAAAATTCAGAGAAGTGTGAATTTTGAAAGAAAAATAACTGAGCTTTGGTTCACATTTTGGTTTCAAACAGCAAATTTCACATTAAGATGTGAACCAAATGAATTTCTCCCCCATCCCTAATTCTTGCCTATTATTTTGGGACTGGGATTATTTATGAAATCCTATCACTTTCATCCCATTTGCCCCTGATGTAGTATCACTATTCGGATAAAGCCAGGCTGTAAGCAAAGGCATGTTTAAAAGCCTGAGAGATGTGTCTTCTAAGGGCTGTTCCTTAGAAGAAACAGCCCTTAGAAGAATGAATTCATTTATTATGGTCCCAGACCAGCAAAATCAGTATAAAACATATAAAACACATTTAAAATTAGCACAGTTACAAAATACAATTTATGAGGTTCCTTCTTTCAAGAAAATAATGTCATTTTTTCCCCTAGTTTGCACTAGAATCATAAAAAACTGGCAACCCTTCTAATGACCCAAGAAGACACTTCCCTTAAACAAATGGATACCAAAGTGGTGGAGCTACTTCCTGGGAAGGCTGTTAATAATGGGGAAATTAGCTTTTCTCTGCATTCCCTATAGAGATCACAACATAAGAGAACACGTTCAACCGATTCTGTTACTCCAGCACCAGAGAAACATATCCGTTCACTAACCGGGACCTTACTAAATTGTCCATTTAATAGTGCCGATCACGGCGCATTAAAATGGGCAAGAGTAAGTGCTTGTCTATACTTTGGAAACCTTAGAAGAAGCACCTATGGGTGGGATGCCGATTAACTCTTCCGTCCCAATGGTGGTGCCCCCAATAAGGTTCCAGTTTCATGCTTACCCTTGGAAACATGTCTAGACTAGAACCCCACAGGATGAAAACCAGCTAAGAGGAGGGGCAGGGGAGAGATGCAGCAGAAAAGTGGTCAGTTAAGCATTCCTACCCCCACCCCCATGCTACTTTTGTGCTGCGCTTCTCTTTCTCCTCAAGTTTTTTTCTTCAATTAGGTGTTTGTTAGTGTTTTAATATGGGCATTTGCATAAAATATGCAGGTTGGCCAGTGAAGATATTTTCTTGTGGAACATGTACAAAATGCAGTGCATATTTCATACTTCATTATATACAATAGTAAAAAGTTAATATTTTGAGGTGCGGGAGTTATTAACTATTACATTATCTCAGGAACATTATTTTGCAGGAAATATCATATTTCTCCCAGATATTTCTTTCTGAGGCAGTATATTTAATTTCTTCAAACCAAACACACATACCCAATAACGCAATACCGATTTCTGAAATTACAAACAGAAAGCTTTCAAAAAGCATATATAGCTTTTTCCAATTTGCTACCGAATACATTCACTTTTCTTTTTATTGTCCACACATATCAGGTTTGCTTCTATTAATATCCTGAAGCGTGACTTTTCTTGCCAATGGTAAATATATCCCTTTTACAATGCAGATGTCCCTTGAATTCTGAAAATGATCTTCTAATAGCTGTATGGGGACTAATTAACTGCTTCTTTGTGGAGATAATGGAGTTTGCAATGAGAAGAATGGTTATTATTACCTTTCCCAAGACCTCTGTAAATTGAAAAGTCCCAATAATTGGTGTTGCAGTATACTTAGTTATTATTCCCAAAATTACAATAGAAATCTATCAAAAATTAGCACCTTTCACGTGTTTTATTTTATTTTGTCTGGAAAATAGATATTAAGTGAAACAGATAAGATATGCATAGTTCCATCTTATGCAGTCAAAGCAACTATTAAAAGTTTGTATTTTCCCCATGTACACTGAACAGGTGCAAAAGTAGGATAAGATATACTTGTTAAAAATAAGCAGCCATGAAGTTAGATTGTAGGGATGTACGAAAGTCACTTACCTTCCTGCGGATTATGTTGATGGTGGGGGGGGATGCATTCCGTCCCTCCCCCCGGAATCCTCCATGGCTGGCTGTGCTCCACGGCAGCTCCGCAGAGCAGCCGGCCAGGCCCAGGCCAGAGCCGTCTGCAGCCAGATTTCCGGCCGCGGAGGGCTCTGGGTAAAAAAAAAAACAAAAAACGTGTATGCAAATGGCGGCGGCTATGGCCGCCGCCATTTGCATTCCTTATTTTTGTCCATCTTAGTCTACGTAAATATTTACGTAGACTATGACGGCGAAAATAAAGGGGGACTGAAAATAGCATAGTGGGCACTATTTGCATCCCTTTTTGATTCACCATTTTAGCCTACGTAAATATTTATGTAGGCTAAAACAGCGAATCAAAAAGGGACGCAAATAGCGCCCGCTATGCTATTTGTGTTCCCCTTTATTTTCGCCGTCATAGTCTACGTAAATATTTATGTAGACTAAGATGGACAAAAATAAGGAACGCAAATGGCGGCGGCCGTACGCGGTTTTGTTTTGTTTTTGTTTTTACCCAGCCATGATAGGCTATGATAATCTTTACGTAGCCTATCACGTCTTGTAACCCCCCCCCGACAAGACTGTAAATGGCAGTGGCAGCAGCAGCTGGTCGGAAGACCAGCTGCCGCAGTTGCCACCGCCGCAGCCGCCGCCAGAGCTGCCGCCGCCCGGAACATCCGCCCCAGGTAAGTCTCGCCCCGGGGGGGATCCGCGGGGGGGTGGCAGGCCGTTCCGCCACGGAGTTCGGGGGGCTGAATGCACTGGCATTCGGCCTCACCGAGATCCATGGCAGAATCCTCTGACATCCCTAGATTTAAGAGAAGCTAGAGCCTTACTCATGTGTTACTTGCATGTGGGTAACTTGATCATGTGGAGCCTGTAGGCATGAGCAACTGCTCATGCAGAATGATTCCTTTGTAGATGTTCACATTCAACCAAAGATGTCAGAGGGTGGGGTTAACCTGGGGAATGTGATGCTCAGGGTGGAACCAACAGTACAATCCCATTCCTGCTTTACCACCTGAGTCCCCAAATGTATGTAATGCATTAATAGAGCTAATTAAAACTAGGGATGTCAGAGAATTCCACCATGGACTGAAATAGGATCGTATTCCCTTCAGTCTGTGCCACGGAATCCTCTGAGGAATGGCACCATGAGGTCCTATGGAGCCAGCAGTCATGCGGCTTTTTTTTTGTCATCCGCAAGAGTTGCAAAGTTTTCGTAAATAAAAACGCAAGGTAGTATATTCCGATAATAAATATGTAAGGTGTTTTTTTTTTTTTTAATGAATTGTGCTCACCGCCTTGTTTGTGAGTGTTCTTTTTCAATTGAAATCCTCCGTCTACTTTCAGCCAAAACACTTCCTCCTCCTAGGGGCTTCCCAAGACAAGGCTGTCCTAGGTGTGCCTGAGCGATGCACTCTTTGTTTAAAGCAATGCTGTTTTAAAGGAAGAAAAAACCTTTTAAAATGACCATGCCAGTCTGGAGCCCTGCGCGAGGTATTATTCTCCCTGCTAAGCTTTATATTTCCACATTCAGCGTTGTTGTCAACGTTCTGAGGCTAAAATGGAGAGGAGAACCAATTTTGTGCATGTCTACTCAGAAGTAAGTCTTACTGAGTTCAACGCGACTTACTCCTACACAAGTCAGCACCCCACTTGCCCCCAGCTCAGCTTTGTATTTCCACATCCAGCTCATGATCAAACCTCCTGTTAGTTATCTCACTGGGTGACTTTGGGCTGGACTCTAACCACTACACCATACTTCTGTTATGAAACTCATGAAAAAAAAGAGACAGTATAACGGAAAGTTCTTTCTGAAGCAGTCACACTTGTACAAATGCAGCCTGAAGGGAAAGATCAGCAACCTTCTCTTTGTTTGAATAAAAAACACACTCTGCACATGCTCAGGGAATGGACAAAATGAGGAATAAACATACCAGGGTATATGAAGAACTATATTCTTCCATTATGTGTGTGTGTGGGGAATCTCCCTCAGTCCAGCTATTCCCTGGAACACCCCCCCCATTCACCCAAGGGTCTTCTGAGATAACTAACAAGCGGTTTGATCATGAGCTGCATGTGGATATACAATGCTGAGCTGGGGCAAGTGGGGTGCTGACATGTGTAGGAGTAAGTCGCGTTGAACTCAGTAAGACTTACTTCTGAGTAGACATGCACAGAGTTGGTTCTCCTCTCCATTTTAGCCTCACAACGTCAACAACAACGCTGAATGTGGAAATATAAAGCTTAGCAGGGAGAATAATACCTTGTTCAGGTAGGGGTGGACGAAAGTCCCTTACCTGTCGTCGAAGGACATTCGCGGTGGGGGGGAGGCGCTTCGCTGCTCCCCCCGCGAAGTTCAGGCCAGGGGGGGAGGCTTCCTGCCTCGTCCCGGCCGAAATTCAGGCCGGGGGGGAGGCTTCCCGCCTCGCCCTGGCCGAAATTCAGGCCGGGGAGGAGGCTTCCCGCCTCGCCCGGCCGCGAACGCGAAAGTTTTTTTGTTTTTTTTAAACGCCCCCTGATAGGCTACGTGATGATTCATGTAGCCTATCATGGCTAGATCTGCAAAGTCACCCGTGATAGGCTACGTCAATCGTCACGTAGCCTATCACGGGTGACTTAAAAAAAAAAAAAGCACGTACGCTAATGGCGGCCCCCATAGGGAGCCACCATTCGCGTTCCTTATTTGGTCGCTGTAGTCTACGTAAATGTTTACGTAGACTACGGCGAAAATAAGGGCAACGCAAATAGCGTTGCCCTTATTTTCGCCGTAGTCTACGTAAAGATTTACGTAGACTACAGCGACCAAATAAGGAACGGGAATGGCGGCTCCCTATGGGGGCCGCCATTATCCGTACGCGCTTTTTTTTTTTTAAGTCACCCGTGATAGGCTACGTGACGATTGACGTAGCCTATCATGGCTGACTTTGCATATCTAGCTGTGATAGGCTATGTGAATCGTCACGTAGCCTATCAGGGGGCTTTTTTTTTTTTCTTTGATTGCAATGGCGGCGGCGGCAGCCGGTCGAAAGACCGGCTGCTGCTCCCGCCCCGCTCGAACACCCGCCGAACCACCGGCCGGACCCGCCACCGGGAGGGACATTCAGTGAAGGTAAGTCCCGGCCTGGGGGGGGCGGGGGGGTTCGTAGGATTTCTCCCCAAAACTTGTTTGGGGGGCCGAACACGTTGGCGCTCGGCCCCCCGAAGTTTCGGGGAGAAATTCTCCGCCATCCCTATGTTCAGGGCTCTAGGACCAGCACGGTCATTTTAAAAGGTTTTTACTTTCTTTAAAACAGCGTTGCTTTAAACAAAGAGTGCATCGCTCAGGCACACCTAGGACAGCCTTCTTTTGGGAAGCCCCTAGGAGGAGGAAGTGTTTTGGCTGAAAGTAATTACTGCACGTCTCAGGGCAGGGGAAAAAATACATAAATATCTACGAAAAATAGCCTTTCTTACGGAAGTTATGCAGACTCCCAGAGATAGCTGGGCACCGGAATTATGGTTGTCAGTACAGATTTATCTTCGTAATTTTTGGAGCGGAAAAAAAAGAGGAGAATTCCGGGGGCTTGTGAATGGCGGTACGGAGCACTGGCTGCAAACTGCGGAAGTGAAATGGCACGGAAGGTACACAATTCGTACATCCCTAATTAAAACCATATATTTGGGCAAAGTGAAAGAGATAGATCAATTTGTTTATTTATTTATGCTTTTGCTATTTATTTATTACATTTCTATGCCGCCCAAAAGCCAAAACTCTCTGGGCAGTTCACAACAATTAAAACCACAAAATGGCTGTATTCATGGCGAAACCAAGGGTAGACAACTTGTGGCCCTCTGGATGTTTTGGCCTACAACTCTCATCAGCCCTAGCCAGCATAGCCAATGGTGAGGGATGATGGGAGTTGTTGGCCAAAACATCTGGAGAGCCACAAGTCACTCACTTCTGGGCTAAATCAAGGAGTTTGTGACTTATTTCCCATTGAGGAGGTGGTGTGAATGGCTTGTGAAAACAAATAGGTTACATGTTTGCCTCATCAGTTAAAGCACAAATATCCAAATACACTAGGGATGTGCGAACTCACCCCTGCCTGGGTTCTCTGGATGCCTGCCCAGCCCCTGCCCCTGCTTGCCGGTCCCTGGACTGTTCTTGAGCCCCTCCCATGCTCGGTGAGCAGCCTACACTCATCCCAGAGGGCTTGTCGACCTCTGCAGTCACCATTAAAAAGAAAGGTGATTGCAAAAATGTACATGTTTTTGTATGCGCGAAAATGTGCATTTTTGTAAATGCACATATTTTCATGTGCAAAATGCACATTTTTGTGAAGGTGCACTTTTGTGTATGTGCAAAAATGTGCATTTTTTGAAAAATGCGCATTTCACACATGTGAATATGCACATTCACAAAATGTGCATTTTTGCGTGTGCACAAATATGTGCATTTTTGCAATCACCATTTTATTTCTCAAAAAATGGTGACCGCGAAGCTCGAAGAGGCTGCTGGGGTGAGTGCAGGCCATTCACTGAGTGTGGGCAGGGGGCAAGCAGGCGCAGGGGCTCGGCAAGCAGGGCTCGGGGGTGTGGGCAGGGGTGGTTCTGCTGGATTCCCGGACTGAATCAGGTGCCTTCGTCATCCCTAAAGTACACACAATGCTTTAATAAAATACTATGTTAAGACATGCTAATCCAATGGCAGCCCAATTCAGAAACTGTAAGTATGCATGTGCAATGCGTACTGGGTAACTCCCACATTGTATAAACTATTTCACCTATAAAATGCAGTGCCAGGAGATATATCATACTTTGGCTTGGTCTGGCTGATCATAAACCAAGATATGCATGAGTCTTCTTCCCATACACACACCCCTACACTCCTCTCTTTGAACAAGACACAATTAAACCAGGAAGTCCCTAATTAATCATAGGCCCTGTTCAGATATCATACTAAGCCATGATGGTTAGCATTTTGAGCTAACCATGATGGCTTAGTGTGATGTCTGAATGGCGTTTTTCCCAACCATGGTGGTTTATTAAGCATGGACTAACCATGTGTACTAACTACTTGCTGCAACATGGTTAGCAGCCCTACCCATGGCTTAGTATGACGTCTGAACAGGCCCCCATGGTTAACTGAGTGTTACCACAGAGCTCCGTGGCAAGAGCGGCCAAAATGAGCCCAACTGCTCCTGCCAGTTCTCCAGATCTCCATGGCCAAAATCTGCCTAGCAACACATGACATGGCAGCCAAGAGCCAGCCTGCTCACTCTCTGTGAAAACTAGAAAAGCATGCAGGGAGAAAAGATGCATTCAATCCCATGCTGCTGTTATTGGCACAGTGACCATGAACGCTTGGCACTCCCAGGCATAAGCACCTGTGCCTGCCGTGCTAAGGGAAAATATCCTTACCTGGCCGGCAGCTGGCCAAGCAGTGTAATCCCTGCCTCAAATGGTGACCCTGCCCCCAAACCTGTACCCCTCCAGCCTCCATGAAATGGCCACTGGCTGCTGCTGCTGCAGCACTGAGCACCAAAATGGCTGCCTGTAGCAACTTCCTCCACTGAGGCTCCAAAATGGCTGTCTGCAGCAACTTCCACCGCTGAGGCTGCTGGGATGCATGGCGGCCCATCTGGAAGACTGTGGAGTTTAGTGGTAACCATGATGGTTAGAGAGTGGTTAGGCTAACCACACTGTGGGCTGTGTTTACCTGCAAGTGTGGCAGGGGCTCTTGCAGTGGGTAGCACTAACCACGCTGCACCAGGGTTAGCCTAACCACCCTTCTCCAATGTGCATCTAAACAGGGCCACTGATTCCCATTTCATCCAAATCAGTAAACTATGGCTACCAGCTTTAAACAGTAGCTTGAATTAAGATCCACAAGCTGGTAGTTGCCCAGTTTGGACTGGTTTGATTGCTGTGTGCCACAAAGGAAGGAGCAAAGGGGAATACTAAATGTCCATAATTTTACTTGAGAAAGCTCTTTATGTTTGATGATTACATGTGAAATGTTGATCTGAAAAAATACTATGACAATGTAGCTGGAACATGTCTTCATGGTAATGGCTTTCAACTGGACTGAACTTCTTTAACTTATTCTCCTAGCTAATGTCTCTGATTTTATACCACCAACCACATTTTCTCTAAGTTGTCCACACCTATTTTACACTTCTTGTCTAAACACTGGCCTTGTTACTTTATCTTCTATATTCAACTTCAAAAGTGTGTGTGTGTGCGCGTGTGTGTAAAAGCTGCCTCTCACTCCTTGGTTCTACCCCTCCCATTCTGAAGTATATATAGAATTCTGTGGGCACCTGCTCAACACCAAGTAGCCTTAAAACTACACCTGTAACAAAACAATACAAGGTGGATACCTCTCCACACACCATTTTAATACACACTCTTATGGATCATTCTAATCAATATCACAGACTAGCCTCGTTCAGTGTAAGGGGTATTGGCTCAACATTCCCGCACATGGTGATCCTATTCCCTCAGCCCCTGACCTTACTGTGTTGAGCGGGAAGGTCAACAGGGGACTCCTACTTATTGTCACTTCAACGTGAGTAGAAGCTTCCGCACCACTGGGAACTCTGATAAAGGAGATTTCCCAATCACATGGAGGTGTCTTCTGCTCACATTCAAGTGAATATTAAGAATATTAAGACCCCTTAAGATCCCCCTGTTCAATGCAGGAAAGTTGAAGACTGAGAAAGCAGGGACATCAGGGGCTTGGGCATGACATTTGAATACGACTACTGTGATTAAGGAATCAAGGACATGCTGCTGATCAGGGATTCAAGAATATGTACAACTGTATAATTTGTTGTATGTGGTATAAGTATGGTCAGGCTGTGAAAATAAAAGATTTTTAAAAACATCTTCAGGTTAATGATGGGTGAGCACCCTTAACTAGATTAACTTGCCATTCACTCAGCTTTCTTGGAGAACTCTTGGGAGCGGGGGTGGGGGACATATTTCCTGGGAGTTTTCCCAGGAGTTTATAATGTTGAGTCATTGCCAGCCCTCTCTGCTGTTGCTGCCCCTTTCCTAACATGTCCCCTGAGACAGAAGAGGTGGCAGGGTGGTGGTATCAAGGGTTTACAAACAGAAGCAAAGGCTTATCTTTAAGGCCTGGATGTTCATGCAGATAATCCATTGCCATTGGGGACCCTGGAAAAATGAGAGTTATCCATAGATCCTAACTCAATCGAGGACTTAGAAATGAAGTTTCAGCTGCAGCCTGCAGACTGACTTTTTCCTTCACAAGGATAGGTTTTGGAAAGTAGGCAACAAAAAAGAAGGAAGATTCATGGGAAAGTGAGCTCCTTCTGAATCAGGCCTGACTTCAGGGGGTGTGGTGTGTCTCAGCTTCTGTTTGCCTGTTGTTGTTGTTGTTGTTTTCCCTAAACAGAGGAGAGTTTGTTTCTGAACCGTCCTCCCCACACAATTCTGAATTTTGTGCCTTCTTTGTTTCTGATCAATCTGAGTGTTTATTCTCCTTTTATTTCACTACGCCTGGCCTTGTACTATTCCATGATTCTATGACCTTTTAATATATATAACATATTTATTTTCACTTTTAGGAAGAAAGTTCTGTTTTCAGAGGATAATCATCACTCATATTAGTTTATCTAAGCAATTGCTTTTGCTAGAAAATGCTTTCTAAAATATTTGCTGATGCAAGGCTTTTTTTCCCTCCGCCCCCTAAACAATAGAGATATCAAAAGAGACATTTTTCAGTTAGAGAGCTATTCCTCTAATTAAAAGTAAACACTCTTTGCAAATGTGCTCTGCAAATATATAAAGTAAGATGTCTTCAGGGAAATTCCTCTTTATCAAGAAAATACTCTCTTCAGTTTGCCAGCTCCAGTGCAACAGCTTAAAAAATGTGAAACTATCAGCACAAATATGTCAACAAATCTGAAACCTCCGTTCTGTGTCTCGGAAGAAGGAAGGAAAAAATAAGTACAGTTAAAATATATATTTATCTTTAATTTTTCTATATGGATAAAAATGCCTTTGGAGAATCAGTTATCCCTTCATCATGTTTTACTTGAAGTCACTAATAAAATTTCTAATTATCAGGCCCACATCAAGTGAATGAATTGCCCATTATCTAATGACTGTATACCTGTGTTCTCAGTTGTAATGCTATATGATTTCAAATTCTAAAGACTAATTTTTCCAGACTGCCTAGTGGCAATAGAGGATCCACATAAGAATCCAGGCCTGAAAGAGTAGGTTCTGGAAGCACAACTTAGTGGTTTTCAATGCAATCAAAATGGAGGGTGTGTGTGTGTGTGTGTGTGTGTGTGTGTGAATACATGAAGTGGTGGATTGTCTATCACTTCCAAAGCCTGGCTGATCACCCTGGCCAGGGCTGGGTTTATGTGTACTTGTGGGTGGAATATCTGCAGCATGGTTTTGGCTTTCCTTAAATCCCCCCTTTGGTTCTGGGGGTGGGGGGAGAAATTAGCTCTGCCTGGCCAATGAACAGACTTTAGATCCAGTGGCTCCAAGGCCACCTGCGCCCCATTTCAGGTCCTTGTGCCACCTACCACCAGTGGAAACAATGCTGGTGGTAGATTTCTGCCTGTAGCACATTCCATGGGTTTAACTGGAGCCCAGGTGTAAACACCCTGTCCTGCCAGCAGGCTGAACTCTACCTCTAGCCGGTTAGGATTGCTCTGCCACCCTTAGAGTCTAAGATTCTAGCTAGCTAGGCAGGTCAGAATTTCATAGTGTCCCCTGGCCTATATGTTACCAATTTTTCATGGAGCTGTTAGTAATGATTGGCCAAACAGAATGTCCATGTTGACAGCCAGGCAGTAAATGTCTGGACACCAGATGCTGAAGACAATCAGCAGGAAAGGGTTTTGTCCTGCCTGCCATACTTGATAGCCATCTGGCTGACAACTTTCAGAAAAACAATGTTGGGACTATATTGACCTTTGGTCTGATCCAGCAGTGCTCTTCTCATATTCCCATTATCAGCCCATGACCCTTCATGGCATCAAATGTGTTACATTGTCTCCAGGTAGGGGCATATTGAACCTGCCCTCCTCCATAACCTCAATTTAAACAATTCAAGAGTGAAAGTTATAACCAACTTTACTGCTGTCTTTTGACCATTTATTTCACTGAGTCATAGCATTATTCTTTGTTGGGCCTTCAGAAAGTGAACTGCATCTCTTGGTTCCTGGGAGACAATCGGGTAAGTACTGCAGTTGTCATTTTTTGGACCTCTCCAGCTTGTGTTTTTCTTTAGGGAAATCAGAGCTCCAGATCCTACTGGGGCATGACCTCCACCAATTCCACTGCTCCTCCAAGTCCTTCTCCCTTGGGTGAACACCCCTACACCAGGACTGATAACTCTCAGGGCAGATTGGGTTGTGTTTTCTGGAGGCTCTTCTGGTAAGAAAGCTAGATCCAGATAGTATAGAAATCCAATAAAGGACTGGGTAGGCTATCTGCACTGGGCAGGAACTTCTACAAAGTCTCCTTGACTTGAGGGTAAGTGCCTACATGCATCCCCCTTCTGTTCTGGTGGTGGCTTCCACCATTCTGTCTCCCCACTTTCCAGAGCTCTACCTTTCCCCCTTTTGTAGCCCCCCTCTTTGCCTCTCCCCTTTGCTTGTTCTTTCTTCAGCTCTGTCCCCCTGCTTCCTTGGCTTCTCCCTTTGTTCTCTGCCTCCTCCACCTCTCATCCTCCCTCCTGATGAAATGTGTAAATGTTGGTAAATTATCAAAAACGAGCCAAATAAAATTCTTGTCTGTCTGGACAGGTCAAATTCAATCGGTACAGCTAATTCTCAGCATAGACAGGACCATGTTATATCTGCCTTCCATATAGCTGTTAAAGATGAGGAACCTGTCAGAGGAAAGAGATGGCAACCCTAATTCAGCACAATAAACATGGCTGAATACACAGGCATTCAAACCCAGACTTTTAGGAGCTAAGCACTCAGAGCCTTCTACCTGGATGAATGAATCTGTCAGTTTTGCTTTCTCCCGCATTCAAATTCTTTAAATCTCGAGTTCTTTCTTTTGCATTTGCAAATTTTGGTAAGTTCTTATCAAACTGAACAAAATTCTCACCCATCCCAAACACTCATATTTGTTGCTTCTGGATTGGCAACTGGGTGCCAAATGGAATTCCAGTTCCTGATTCCTACTCCTATTCCGAAGAAGATGCTAGTCCAGCTTTTTAATGAAAGTCTCCATGAATGCGTCAGTCTCTCTCTCACAGTTTTTGTTTTAATACTCAGTTATCAAGGATGCTTTCTTCAAGAGAAAATCAGCTTAGGGCACAATCTTAGGCATGTTTAGACAGAAACAAAAGTCCTACAACTCCCAGCATTCCCCAACCAGCCTGGCTGGGGAGTACTGGGAGTTGAAGGATTTTTTCTGTCTAACCATGTATAGGATGGTACCTTTAAAAAGGGGAACCATTTCTAGGAGATGCAAAGTGCTTAACCTGCAGCTTCAAAGCTACTGCCTTTTGTCTTGTCCTTTTGTCTTGTCCTTCCAGGGGGGAGCTTCCTACACAAAGACTGCGAGCCAAACTTTAAATTCAGAACTATTGTGTGGTACAGCCCTTCTGGGGTTGTACCCCTTCATATTGGGGGGGGGAGTTGGCATGCTTGACTGCTCCCCCCATGAAAGGTATCTTGGCTCTAGAAAACATGCAGGGGAAACATGTGTCTATGTCTCTAATTATGGCATCTAATTATAGCATCTAATTATGGCATCTAATTATGGCATTAGAAACATATCTCTAATTATGGCATCATCTCACATGTATTCTGAAAGTGGCACATTCCAAGAAGGGCTTAGCCATATATGGAACATATATGTTCTGAAAACATACATTTGACTGTATAGTGCCAAATAAGGACTGGGGAGGAGGCAAATATAGCTCTAGGAAGAGGCACTACATATTACGATTTTGCCCATCTATTGAGCTCAGGGATCACCTCAGCCCCCACATTCACTGTCCCTGACCCTCGGAAACGTTCCACCTGCAGAGCCTTTCAGTGAAAATGTGTGCAACTGCTCCTTGTTTTTAGCCTCAAATGTTCAAAAATAAATTATCTTTCCTGCCTCCCTCCCCCTCCTCCTTTTCAAGGTTTTATCTTGATTACCACATAATCAGTGTCTTCCATTCCCGCCACCCTCCTATGACCTGCCTTCTGTTCTTTTTTATTAATTCTTCTGGTTTTTCTCTTCTGAATCCCTCTCAATCTGTCAACAGCCTACTTACATTGCAACTTGGCACCAAGGATGTACACAGAGAAGGACTGGGAAGCCCTAAGGCTATGGGGCAGAGATGCAGTCTCTCTCCATTTCCAGACTGCAGGTGCCATCACTCCAGGGGTGTTGGAAGCCTGAAATACGAGCTTCCTGGTGGCTCAATTCCCAATGCATCTCCAGTGGATTTTTAAGTAATGTAGAGCAAACAGGATGTGACATGCGGCCATATCTTTGGCCAACTATTTTTAATTCTAGCCAAATGCAGCCTCAAGAGGCTGTGAGTTTGAGCAGTGGATTGCTGGTAAGTGGGGTGGAGAAGGGCTGCCTAAGTCTCCCCCTCGGGCCATTTTTCCATGCAAAATCACCCTCAAGATGCTTTTCTCCCTACAAAAGAAATGGTTGAAGTATCCCCATATCCTGCTGTTCATCCTTTTACAACACAATCCTTGATACCAGGTATATTGAGTTCAATGGATTTATTGCCAAATAAGTGGATTTAGAACTGCAGCCATAAACTTGCAACTTTCCATGACTGTTCTTTGGTGGGTCTTCTTTTGGTTGGTTGTTTTCAGTTTTTAAAAAGGTACTCACAATGGCTTGTCTACAGCACCTACAGAAGATAAGAGCCAATGTGGTTACTCTTGCAAAGAAGAAGCGTGAATGCAAACGAAGCCAAGGTGACATTGGAGCATTTGATATTTATCTGTGTTGATTTCTGATGGCAGAAGTGGATAAATAAAAAAATGAAAACCTGGACACAGGAAGCTATCTAATACCAGGTCAGACTGGCAGCAGCACGGCAGCATCTCAGGCAAAAGTTTTTCCAGTCACTTGCTTCCAGATCCATTTCACTGGAGAGGTCGGTGACCAAACCCGAGATCTGCTGCATGCAAAACAGATACTATGTGCTCTATCACTGAGCTATGGTTCCTCCCCGTTCATCTGTCTCTAGTACTTTAAATCTGGCTCCTGCCCTGTGGGTGGCTTCCTGCAAGCTGGGAGCAGCAGACAAAGAACCCCAGTACAAGAGGATGTCCTGCCAAGCACTCTGGGGTCTTCTTTATTCCTTCACTTCCTCACAGGGAGGTCAGAACTCTTTCCTCCCTATACACAGGCTCGAAGACCAGATACCCATCTCAGTAAAGCGGGGAAGAATTTTCTTCTTCCCGATATCAGTGACAAAAACAAAACAAAAAGATCTGGCAAATATTGGGTTAAGAAGAGTGCGAGGAGGTCAAATGTAGGGACTGGTTAACCATACAGCAAAAGTGGAGAACTGACAGTGCATACTGGCAGGGACTTGAGAAGGGAAGAGCCTGGGTTTCTTGAGTGGCTGGGGAGAGATTTTTCTCCCTCTCTTGTGATCCTAGAACCCAGGGTCATCCCATGAAGCTGATTGGTGGGAGATTCAGGACAGATAAAAGGAAGTACTTCTTCACACAGCACATAGTTCTTCACTTGCTACCACAGGACATAGTGATGGCCACCAATTTGATGGCTTTAAAAGTGGGTTGGGCAAATTCCTGGAGGAAAAGCTATTGATGGCTACTAGTTCTAATGGCTATATGCTACTTCCAGTATCAGACGCAGTATGCCTATGTACAGTAGTTGCTGGGGAACATGAGAAAGAAGATGCTATTGCACTGATGTCTTACTACTTGTGGGTTTCCCACAGGCAGCTGATTGGCCACTGTGTGAACAGAGTGTTGGATGAGATGATGATGATGATGATGTATTTATATCCCGCCTTTTCCCCAATACTGGGACACAAGGTGGCTTTACAACATTAGAACTTGTACAATTAAAGATGGACTCTTGATCTGATCCAGCAGGACTCTTCTTATGTTCTTAGCTTCCATTCATTGTAGATGTATCCCTACCAACATAAACATTCAATGTATCTGCATACATATTTACTTTTTTCTCTTGAAGCACTTCAGCAATTCAGGGAGAAAAAAATATTGATGGAAGTATGGACAGATGGAGAAAGTAGTAGGCTGTGTTGAGAGAACCTGTGACCACCCATCTGAGCAAAAGCCCCCCTTGCCCCCTTCCCCTAGGTACTGCTACAGTGAGGGACACGGAAAGGCCATCTTGGTTGGATCGCTTAAGTGCCACTGTGATTTCAGTAGGTAGTAGACCAATCACCTTCTTCTGTCTGCAGCGATGTGTGTGATTAGAAATACCTAGTTCTCACTGAATGGAACTGCAGAGAAGAGGGGAAGGAGGCAAGCACCTGAAGTCAGAATGCAGAGAGGGGAAGGGAGCCAAGGGATATATGGAAAGCCTAGATAGCCTAGGAAGACATGTGGAGAAGGAAGCAGGAGCAGAGGGAACAGCAACTTGAGCATGATTAGGTGGGGGCCTAATCATTTTGTTGCTCATTCAGCAAGAGAAGTAGATGGAGCTAGCTGGAGCCTGAGGGAAGAACAGTGTGATATAAGCCAGGATTAAGAGTATAACTAGATTTTCACTTTTAAAGCTTCTCTTGGGGAAAAAAAAGATCAGCTTTCAAAACCCAATGGGAATAATTTGAATAAGAGGTAAAAATAAGATTATTACAACATTAATTTTATAATTTTTTATTCATATCTGTTAAACCTAAGCCAGGAGTATAATGCAGCTTCAAAAAAAGAGGTGATTTTAGACTGCATTAATAGAACCATGGTTTCCAAGGTATGAAAAGAAGTTTATTCTGCATCAGTGAGACCTCATCTGACCAGTCCAGTTCTAGATGCCACACAAGGGGGAGAGACATTTGAGTACAGAGGGAGACAGAGAAGGTAGTCAGTGTAGGGATGTATGAGAAATTTGTTTCAGTTTGGTTTTGATCAGGAAAAAGAAAATTAAGCTCCCAGTTTCATATGGGAATGGAATGGGATTTGAGGTGGAATTTGGAGAACTTGAGTTTTGCTTGTATGCGCATACCTAGGCCAATATGGAAAACAAATCCTATGAGGAAAAGTTGAAGATATGTTTAGCCTGGAGAAGAGAAGTGGGGGATATAATATCACTCTTCAATACCTCTTTTCTGTCCTAGAGGGAAGGACTAGATCTTGATGTTACAGGAAGATAGATTTCAGTTGGGCATTAGGGTAAAGTTCTTGATATGAAGTGCAGTTCAGAAATCAAACCTATCACCTGCTGGAGAGGGATCTCCCTTTCCATCAAGCAATGGTTCTTTAGGCAGAAGCTAGACAGGTCTTCAGGCAGAGGATAGACAGCCATCTGTTGAGGATTAAGAAGCTGAGTGAAAGAGGAGCCCTGAAGTACAAGTAGAAAAAGATGATTAGAGTCATTGGTGGGCTAAGAAGAGAGATGGAGCTGGAAAAGAAAGCCAAAGAGTAAGATCTCAAAGGAGGAATGATGACCTTTGTGCTGTGGGCAGACAAGGAATACAGAAGGATGAGGCACTGTGGGGTAGTAAATTATGGTGCCAGACAGAAACATATCTTATGACTGCAGAATGTGAACTGTATTTATTTACTAATATTGTAGATAAAATAGTGGAATAGCTGAAAGGCAATCTGATATTCTCCAGCTGGGAACTTGCCACAACATTTCTATTATATTTCAAGATACCCACAGTCTCATTACAGAAGTTTATTTCTTAACACTGGTACCTTGGAAACCCCTGGGAGCCTACAAAGTCATTTTGAGCACAGAGCCACTGACACAGGAAGTCCCCAATTAAATATTAGCAGAGGTTAATACAATGTGGGGCTTCTGCTCCCACTCATAAGAGTCTCAAGCTGTGTTATTGCCCTTCCAGATATCAGGAAATCCTCTAATTGCCTCACAACTCATTTAAAGATCAAGCCCTGTTCCATACTTATAACAGTAAGCTAATTATGTCATTTTCCTACAGGTGTACAAGGATCAACAAATTCTTTCTAGCCAAGATCTGCAAATTCTGCTAGGGAAACATGCACATCTACAATGAGGAACTTGTAGGTTCACCCAAAGCTAGATGGTCTAAGTCCATTGGGATACATCAACATACGGATGCTTAAAAGCAACATGCAACTTTTTGACCAGTCTCTCTGGCCCTTTGGCAGTGTTGGTCTGGACTAGCACAAGTGCTCTCCATGTTGAACTACCACGGAAAGATTATTTGGGCCGCAATCCTATACAGCAATCTTCCCCAACCTGGTGCCTTCCAGATATTTTGGACTAGAAGTTGAAGGATCCCTGTCCATTGGTTATACTGGCTAGGGCTGATAGGAGTTGAAATCCACAACATATGGAAGACACCTCTGTCATACTCTGCCCCCTTACTCACTCTCTTTCATTTGGACTTTTAAAATTCAAAATATTTTGATTGTGTTAAAAAAAAATGTGGTAGAAAGCAAAACTGCCAGATTCGTCTGTCCCTAGAATTCACCATTACTCACTAGGTCAGCCATGGACATAATAATTAGAGGACAGTTCCAGGTTGTGAGGGGTGTTTTCTAAAGAACAAAAAAGGCATTGCATGAGGAAAGGAGGATCAGAGCAGGGCCAGAGACAAAGACCAGAAGGTGGATGTGGTGTGTGCAGACCCAAATGGAAGGGAAAGCATGTTCTGGAGCAGGAAAGCAAGGGAGAAACCCGCCTTGTGGAGGATGGAGACGCTAACCAAAATGTCTAAACCTGAATTTAATGTTACTTTCGCTACCTTTTCTTTCTTATTTTTTAAAAAAATATGAAGTATAGTTCCCCACACCCACCCAAGAATGTATTCATATTGTTTATTCATATTGTTCTTGTTGCAAGGGCAATGGGCAGTTGGGTAAGGATGAAATAGGATGTTTCCTGACCCTTTAGAAACTATACAGCTTTCTATCAGCCTTCTTCCTCTTTGCTAAACTCCTTTTGTCCAGGTGGCCTTTTTCCAATATAGTAAAAAGCATTCAATCAAGGCTCCAGACAGCTCAATGGCCATCAATTCATACATCTGAAATAAATCCTCCATCTCATTCCAGGTCTGATGCCTTTCATTCAAGTCCCTTATTGACGATCATTGTATTACTATGCCATTAATTTTACCTGGATCATTAATATAAAGAGATTTTGCCCCTTGCTGCCAATGTTGAGAGATTAGATGTTTGAAGAATGGCTCTATGCAAAAAGAAAACCAGGGTTAAGCTGTCCTTTCTCTATTTCTTGACCTCACATTAGGGCTCCTTCCCCCCCCCCCACCAGCATATATTTTTTTCCCTTTGTTAAATATATATGCACCTTTCCTCTAATCTTATAGTGGTTGAAACATTTTAGAATTTATGATTCACTAATGCTGCAAACGTTTCCAAAGTTGCCCAGACTGGAATCAAATGGCGAGGCAGTCCAAATTACTTGCCAAGATAGAAACATCCATTGACCAAGTCTGTGCCACCTACACAATCAAGACCACAACATAAGAGGCACTGGAAGCTGTGTTATACCAGGTTGGGCTATTTTTCTGTCTAATTTGATATGGTCTCCACAATGGCTGTGCTTTTACAGGGTCTCCTTCAATGGGCCAGGATCTCCTACAAGTGGTCTTTCACATCATCTGCTACCTGATCCTTCTGACTGGAGATGCTAGGGATCAAACCCGGGACCTTCTGCATGCTAAGGATGCACTCTCCCTAAACCCAGTCTCCACCACCACTGCCCCTGTGCTTCAAAACAGAGAGGAAGCACACTGAGGGTTATTTCAAAGATGCACTTTCATCACTTAAAGGCTACAACCATCACATGGTGACTTCGCATTTGTGAATGGGCCATCACACATCTAAAACCATCTACCCAATGTTTTTCAGTGGAGTCAGTTCACACATTCAGCTGCCAAAGCATAATCAGGTGTGGAACAATACAAAAGATGCTGCTTGCTTCAGACTAATAGGGATATTTCCCCCATTTTCAGGAGAAACCAGTTAAGAACAACCCACTTTCTTCTTTGGGAAGGGGAGGCCACAGATTGAGGATATATGTAGATCACCCATGTCCATCCAAGGCTGCAATTTTATTTGAAGATACTTGGGAGAAGGTTCCATTGGACTCAGTGGGAATTACTTTGAAGTACAGCTGTGCACAAATGGCCTCTCAAAATTCTTCACATTTCTTCACACTTCTTCACACAGCACATAGTTAAACTGTGAAATTTGCTACCACAAGACATAGCGATGGCCGCCAATTTGGTTGGCTTTAAAAGGGGGTTAAATTCATGGAGGAGAAGGCTATCAATGGCTACTAGTCCTGATGGCTATATGCTATATCCAGTACCAGAAGCAGTGAGCCTATGCACACCAGTTGCTGGGGAACAGAGGTGGGAGAGTACTGTTTTACTCGTGCCCTGCTTGCGGGTTCCTGGTCAACAGCTGACTGGCCACTATGTGAACAGATTGCTGGACTAGATGGACCTTTGGTCTGATCCAGCATGGCTCTTCTCATGTTCTTAATTCTCCACCTTATTTGTGGTCAGAGAAGTTGAGAAGACAATTTCACCAAATTTCTCCAGGAGGAGGAGAAATTCTCCAACAGTTTCTCACACGTAGGTTTCACCATTGGCAGGGCTTGTTGCACAGCTTCTTCCTTTTGTTTCCTAAAGGCTATTTGTTTGGCATCAACTCTGTTGGTGACCTCCCCCCACCACCATTTTGCATCCCCCTCAATGCAGATCTGGGATTGCACTGTTGTGTCCAGCTCCAGGGAAGAGGTGATTTAGTGCTGTGACAAAATCAGTCCTCCACTTTCCTGAAAGTTTTCTTCCCCTATGAAACAGGCTTTCATGTTTTTGCCTCATTCACAGGTTGCTATATAATTTATTTTGAATTTATTTTGTTGGTGTTTGTGAACTTCTCTATCACTGCAAGGTGGCCAAGGGTGCTCTGTGTGCTTTATTCTTTCTATTACACATCTCTCTTCCCAGGCTGCCTGCACTTCAGGACCTGAAAAACCCCTATGGAAGGAATCACCTAATTATGTCTTCCCCTAGGCTTTAACTGAAGTGTGGGAAGCCAAGGAGGCTCCAGGCTACTGGAGACATAATTCTACAATGAAAGACAGGACACGTGAACACACTTCTCACCCACCTCGTAACTAAGGTAAGCACAAGAATCCCAAACCCAACCGATGAGAATTTCTGAAATTTTCTTCTTTGAAGCTCTTTTTGAAAGCAATTTCTTTCCTAGAGATGGCAGATAATTCCGCCATGGACCCCAATGAAGCCTGATTCTAAAGAATCCGCCCCCGGAGTCCATGGTGGAATGGAACACTTACCTCTGCCTCTCTGCAGGATCCTCTTCACCCGGATCCTTCAGCTTCGGAGTGCCAGTGATACGGCCGCCATGCCCTATTGCTGGCTGAAGGGGATTGACTGCAGACGCAAATGGCATCCAGGACGCCATTTGCAGCTGTAAATGGCTGCATTTAGCTTAAACTAAGACCTTTATGGCTGCAAGTGGTGTCCTGGACACCATTTGTGTCTGCAGTCAATCCCCTTCAGCCAGCGATACGGCATGGTGGCCGTATTGCTGGCGCTTCGGAGCCAGCCGGCAGCTCTGTGGAATCGCCATGGAGTGGAGCCAGCCAAAGAGGATTCTGGGGGGAGGAACGGATCACCTCCCCCCCCTCCGTGGGCAGATTCCCCACAGACCGGCAGGTAGGGAATCTGCCCACCCCTACTCTTTTCTCACAAATTGAATGAGAATGGTTGAAAACAATGTAGAATACATTTTTGGCACAGCACTACTTTTAAATAATGATCCACATTTATTCATTTATTTAGAAATGTATACCTGCCTTCCTTAAAGAAACTTGACGTGGCTTTCAAAAAGGTTCATAAAATGCATAACACACATTGACAAGAGTTCTTTTTTTTAATAAAAGGTGAGAAATGGGGTGGGGACATGATAGAGGTGCATAAAATTATGCATGGCATGCAGAAAGTGGATAGGGAAATGGTTTTCTCTGCCAGATGGATGGACTCACCTGACACCACACTTGGCAGGCACTTGAGAAGCTGCTGCTGCCACTCGCCTGCACGAGCCAGGCCACATGAGCCCCTGGGGGGCTCAGTGAGTGGTCTGGGAGTGCCCCGCCACCTCCCACTCCTCCATGCAAGCTGCTTGTTTTACGGAAGATAGAGGCTCTAGATTTTCATATATCTAATGTTGTGCACAACAGCAGCCATAAAGGGCCATTTCTGCAACATTAGATATACAAAAAGGGTGGAAATGGCCCTTTATGGCTGCTATTGTGCACAACATTTGATATACAAATATCTAGAGCCCCTGTCTTCCATAAAAATGGTGGTTCACATGGAGGATGAGCAGCTGCGGGACACTCCTGGATGGGTCCGGTAAGTCCTGGCCATTCCTGCAGCTTAGCGGGGGGGGGGGAGGTGGCCTGCTGAGCCAGGTTCAGGGGGCAAGCAAGGGGGAGTCCAATGGACTCCTGGACCCAGCAACATCCCTATTTTCTCCCAAATGGTGGAAAGTTCAGGACAGATAAAAGGAAGTTCTTCACACAGCTAACAAAACTGTGGAATTTGCTATCACAAGATGTAGTAATGGCTTGCAACTTAGAGGGATTTAAAAGAGGATTAGACAAATTCATGGAGGATAACACTTCAGTAACTATTAGTCATAAGGGTTATACTAGTATACTTTTGAATACCAGATGGTGGTGAAGAGGAGCAGAAGAGGAGGGTTATTGCCCTCGTGTCCTGCTTGTGGGCTTCCTATAGCATTTGGTTGGCCACTATGGGAAACAAGTTACTGGACGAGATAGATCTTTGGTCTAATCCAGCAAACCTTTTATTCTGTTCTGAACCACAAGAGTTGCAATGCTTCCAATTCTGGGCCCAGACAATGGCCTGGAAGCATACTATACTATAGTATTGAAAACCACTGAGAAGAGGGGTGCCCACCAGGATGACACAAAGCAGTTCCAGTCCTGAATCCAGCACTGAAGCTAGATAGAAGTGGGTCAAGATAATTAGGACCATCTACAACTGTCTGGAGTTCAACAGCTACCACTTTCTAGAGCATCTTGCCCAAAAAGGGGATATTGAAAATGGCTGCTATTGGAAACGTTACATGGATCAGCCAGCCTTGAACAGAGAATGGAATTCTTAAACAATCAGGAAACAGTCAGAAGTACTGTAGGTATGAAGCATCCTGATTTTGGACAGGAAGATGCCTTAGGTAACAGTTATCACCAAATTCTGGCCCAACCACAATTCGGGCCAAAGTTTGGGATTTTGGCAGGAACAGAATGTTGTCTGGATTTTAAGGGGCTGACCAGAATCTGTGGCAGATACCCTGGATTCCAACAGGTGTATTGCCTTCAGGCATGAGGTGTGCCAGCAATGTCCTGCCAGAGCAAGGCCGATCCACTCCATATCCTAATTTTTCAGATATCTATGGGAGTTTGGCAGGTCCATCCATCATTACCACAGAGCAGCTTCCAAAATGTTGCAATTGGTGGATGTATCTGTGCCACAGTCACATTCATTACTTACTGAAGCAAGACTTAGTCACATTTGTAGGAACCAGAGTGTTACTACTTAGAATTTTCTTGCGCCTTGTAAAAAATAGTGGTGGCCACTATAGGAAGGTCTGAGATAAAAAACAGATACAACTGACATGGAATGTAGTAAAAACAGATACAATCCACATGGAATTGTAGTAATCTTTTTTGATTCCATAACACATAAGTCCTTAAAGTTTGCATGATTCTTCACTCTGTACAGTCTATTCCTATCCCACTCCAGTCTTTATAGCCTGTGATTTGCAATATGGCATATTACTGTTAGCTCTTTACATTGTATCTTTTTGGCACTCTAAACGTCAGGCCTTTATTCTAAGCCTGGCAGAAGCAGTTTCTTAGTAAACCGTACAATTAGAGAGGCATCCACAGACAATCACATTTTACCTAGGGACATATTATTAATGCACAATTTAAGATACCAAGTAATAGATGTGGTAGGGGGAAACCAATTCTAGAAAAATCAAATCCAATTATTAATTAGATCTAGGAACTGTCCTCGAGATTTGCCATGTGCGGCAATTTAGCCTTAGCCCTGTCCTTCTCAGCACTGCTGAACAATAGGTCTCTTACTGTTTTTACAGGCTTGATTCATCATCATATTTGTGACCATGAAGACAAAGTTAGAGGTAAGCAACAAAAGAAACTAAGTTCCTGGCTCAACAGGGATGTAATCCTTTTTTTAGAGTGAATAGGTTTGTCACTGGAATTCCACCCCTTTTCCTAAATTGCCAGAATGTGTGGTTCTATCACTTCAAATCCCAATTCAATAGAAAAATCTGACAGCCATTCCACAACCTGTCATACTCTTGATGAACTTACTTATGAGTCATGCTTCCATGAGCAAGACTTATGTATTCTTGCAATGCCTGCTCTTTCAGTATTCAAACTTTTTTAATGCTAACCATCTGTATTCTTTCAAGTGAAACAGGCAAGCACTAGCATTCACTCATTCTTAGCCTCCAGTCTTCAAAATGTTTTTCAAGGCTCCAATGAAACATAAATGAAATTATTGAAGGAATAGCACTAAAATGAGATCTGCTTAAAACTGAAATTAGGTGGATCCCACCCACCCTGAAATCTACTGCTTGATACTGGTAAAATACAACTGAAAAGAGAAAAAAGAAACAGTCTTGCTATGGGATTCTACATATTCCTACCACTGGTTTTTACAAAAACTATGTTATTTTAATATGAATATCCCCCTAGAATATTCAAGATGTTCACACTTCTCATGACTTTGAAATTATGCAATAAAATATTATGTAAGTTTATTTAGAACTCGAATTCTCTTCTCCCCACCCCCTTTGCCCTGCATCCCAAGAGGCAAAAACATTGAAATCAGTAATTTTCAAAAGCTCTTGGTAACTGTTGATATGCCTTTTTGATCCTCCTATATACAGACCCTTCCTTTTTTTTCTTTCTGCAAGTTCTTTATCTTTACACCAGACTTGGCTGACACAGATCTTCAAACAGAGGATGCCTTCAAAACAGAGGACAGTTCTCCAGCAGTCTTTCAAATACAGGACTGTCCTTTGTAAAAGAGGACATATAGCCACCCAGCAGTATATATGGTTGCCTAGAGCAGGAGAACTATCAGTGGGGAGTCCCTTGCCCTGCTCAGACTGCACACAACAGGTATAAAGATAAAGAACCATCAGAAGGAAGAGCTGGGCCTTGATGTTGCCCATCATTCATTTCATTTCTGTACTGCTCAAGAGCCAAAGCTCTCTGGGCAGTTTACAGCAACACCTGGACAGCAGACAGAGCAAGGCACACAGGTCACCTGGTCACAGTCTCCCACACTATACTGAGATGTACTGTATTTCTATTTAAATTATAAGCGCTATTTCTAAATTAGCATGTGCTTGTTGTTGTTGTTCAGTCATTCAGCCGTGTCCGACTCTTCGTGACCCCATGGACCATAGCACGCCAGGCCTTCCTGTCCTGCGCTCTCTCCCGGAGCGTGCTCAAGTTCATATTCATTGCATCCGTGATGCTATCTAGCCATCTCATCCTCTGCCGTCCCCTTCTCCTTTTGCCTTCAGTCTTACGCAAATTGGTGTACTCTTTTTCGATGATGCATGTCCTCTGGCAATTCACAAGTGGCTACCCTAGAGCCAAGAAAGGCTACCAAGAAACTTGCAAGCTGCAGGAACCCTCTCTAATTTTTAGAAAGTGATATTGACATTTTTGTTGAAAATGTACAGATGTGTTTCATGGGCGTCTGCCAAATAGTGAATGTGGCTTTGAAATCCACTTCAGTTGGACACCCCTGCATGCAGTGCATGCCATAAATGTTCTGGTGATGAGTTGGTTATCTGTGCTTTGTTTTCCTACATACCATAGTGCTGGGAGTCTAGATCTGAGAGTTTGGAGTTAGAAGAGCTGCACAAGATCTGCATGTTAATACAGCACATACCATTAGCTTTGGAAGGGGTTGGAGAGAGGGACACCCCCCCCCCCAGATTCTGGCAAGTCAGGGAATACATCTATCCTAACCAAGTATTCCAAGTCAGAATTTAGCTTTGGCTTCCACTTCTCTCTATTGGCAGCAGATAAGGTGTACAGCTTAAATACAATTCTTTACTCCAGTTGGGAGGATAAGTGATGTTCTTGTTATTCCACATGGGCCCCCTGTTGTATTATAATAGCAAAGTGCTCACATCTTGAAAAAGGAGCTCTTTATAGTCAGGAAGTAGATGTCTTTTATTAATATAAGCAGTTTATTGAAAGAACGAAAGAGCTTAAAATCTGAAATAAACCCAGCTGGAATATTGGAGCCCCTGGTATGAAAGCCAATAGCAGCTTTTTCTTGGAAATAATTTTTACAAGATATGAGACAGAATCTTTTATGTCCCCCTTCCTTCCTAACTGAATCGAACTTGACTGATGCTAACTGCTCCTTTTCTCCCTACCATGTATAAGGATTTTTCCCCCAACAACAACAAAAGTAGTTTGTGGGACTCAAAACTGTTCATGTAATTCTCAAAATGTGACCATTGTTTTATTTAGGGCATTCGATATATTGCTTTTCCATCTTAAAAGGGACTCCCAGAGATATTTAAAAGATAGCTTGTACTGTGCACCAATTATTATGCTCAAAGGCACCCACTGTATCCATAAAGGATGTTTCTGAGGGGATAACACATTTCTCAGCGAAACCAAGTGGTTTAACAAGTCTGTAAGAAAATGCACAGCTGCTTGCTCAAGGTCTCTCTCTCTCTCTCTCTCTCTCTCTCTCTCTCAGGGAAGGAGATGACTACAAAATGGCCACATCACATTAGACAGGGGTATTATTATGATACATTCTTTGTGAACTCCTTACATTTAGATGAATGAATCATTCTTCTAGTTTTAGATAAATAGTTCTTCAAGTTTTGAGGCTGAATATAATGGTTCAATTAAGGTTGCAGTCCTTCGTACACTTACCTGGGAGTAAGTCCCATTGAACTCAGTGGGGCTTACTTCTGAGTAGACATCTCCTGGATTGCAACTAGTGCTGTGCCGAAAATTTCTCCCACATTTTTTTTTACCATTCTCATTCAATTTGATAGAAAAGAAATTGCTTTTGAGAATTGCTTTCAAAGGAGGAGAAACTTCAGAGAAATTCTCATGGGTTGGGTTTGCAGTTCTTCTGCTTATTTCACTTATGAAGTGGCCATAGAGCTTAATTTACTTATGAATTAAGTAAGTATACTCCATGGCCATGGAGTATATAGAGATTCATTGTACAATCCTCTCTGTGGCAGCCTGTAGCCTCCTTGGTTTCCACACATCAATTAAAACCATTAATTACAGCCATCATGAGGAAGACATCCTGAGGCAATTCCTCTCATGGGGCTTTTTCAGTTCAGGAAGTGCGGGGGCCTGGGAGGCTGCAGAGCAATAGTAAGATGTGAATTACAGAGAAAAACACACACAGCACCCTCAGCCACCTTGCAGTGATTAGGGAAGCTCAAAAACCAAAAGAAATTCAAAAATCTGCCTCAGAAAAGTGGAAGCCTCAACATAGTTGATGCTGTTGCCACTCGCAGGAGCAGTGCAATAAACCAAAAACCCTTAGGAAAAAAGGAAAGAACCTATGCTACAAGTCCTGCCAATAGTGAGTCCTATCTGTGAGAAACTGTTGGAGAATTTCTCCTCCCCCTGGAGAAATGTGGTGAAATTGTTCCCCCAGTTTCTCTGCCCACAAGTAGGCTGGGGAATTCTGAGAGGCCATTTGAGCACAGCTGTAATTGCAACCTAATACTCCTGGGAGAGTGTCCCGGATTGTAAATGAAGAGGAAGGGGTGGTGCTGATGGGCAGCAAGGGGAGGCACATAAGTCCACAGGGTCTACCAGCCTCCCAGTTCTCGCCTCCACCCCTAGCAACATGACTCCATCAGACAGCCCTTTGAGCCCTCCACTATATGCTCAAAGGGCTGTCTAGGTGGAAATCACCTGAAAGGAGAATGGACACATAGGGATGTCAGAGAATTCCACCACGGATCTCAGTGAGGCTGAATGCCAGTACATTCGGCCCCCCAAAATCTATCACGGAACGAAACCCCCGCCCCCCAACCCATAAAAGGCTCACGGGACCATGTCCCTGCCGCCCCCACTCCACGAAAGGCACGCGAAACGGAGCACTTACCTGCTCCCATCTGCGCTGCTTTGCGAATGGCGGCCATCCTGCAGCCGCCATCCGCTTCCTCCTTTTCAGCCATGATAGGCTACGTAAATACTTACGTAGCCTATCACGGCTAACACAGGGATGCCATTTGCATCCCTGTGGAGGCCCTGATAGGCTACGTAAGTATTTACATAGCCTATCACAGCAGGGGGGGGGAAACCCCAGTGTACGCAAATGGCGGTGGCTACCGCCATTTGTGTACGCTGGGGTTTTTCCCCCTGCCGTGATAGGCTACGTAAATATTTACATAGCCTATCATGGCTCAATACAGGGACGAAAATGGCAGCGGCTACAACAGCTGCCATTTGCATCCCTGCAGGGCTGCCCAGCAGCTGGATGTCCAGCTGCGGGCGGCCGGAGCCGGCCGGTGGCTCCGTGGCTTGGCTGCGGAGCAGAGCCGGCCAGGCAGGATTCCAGGGAGAGGGACGGAGTGCCTCCCCCCCCGGTCGAGGATTCCGGGGGGAGGGATGGAGTGCCTCCCCCCACCCACGGAACCCAGCGGAGCTAGGTAAGCGGGGGACACATGAACATCATCTCACTTGCTCTTCTCACTCTGCTGGCAGATGTCCAGCAGTGCATAGGATACTCAGAAGCCTCCAATATTGGAGTCTTCTATCTCTCAGCTTTCTAAAAGGTAGGATTGCTCTCTAAATATACTTTACCTGATGCTTAGTTAAATATTTGGACCCAGATATGAAATAAATACTTGAGTTGAACTGCTTGGTTGGCCTATGTAGTTTCAGATGCCTTGAAAACTATATATGAAATTTGAACCTTCTGAAGTTTATCCATCACTATAAATTAGCCTTCAATAGCATGCATTTAGAATAGCCATTGGGCATATTTTGTGGCCTAAATAATAATATTAGCCTTTAAACCATTGTTTAAAAAATGCCCATAAAAACAAATCACAATGATGGAAACTCAAAACAAGATGGAAACTGAATATACGTACAAATTAAACAAAAGTAAGGGGGGACCAGATAAAAAGAAAACAAGAGAAATAGAAGTGCATGTGATGTAGAGCCTAATATGCACATTCATGCTGTGCGAAAACAACAGTCACTGAAAATAAATGAAAGTGACACATGGGGGGGTTGACACATACCAGATCAGAACAGGTTACAGAACAACCACTGTTGGCTTTCCCCAAGAATCAGTGGGATCCCCCTACACTGTTCATTTCATTGACCTACCTTTAGCTTGACAAGTCATTATTGCATCCCTACAAAAACGTGAAGATAGATTACTACCTGAGAGAATACTAACCATGTTCTTAATTAAATCACATTAATATTTAGATACATAATTTATCCTTGCTAACAAAACAACTACACATTGGTTTATTTGTTTGTTTTTTTAAAAAAACCTTTTTCTAAAAAATAAATCAAGAACAGAAATGGCCAATGCAAGGTTTTAGACCATAAAGGGCAGCATACTGAAAAGCTACCCAATGTGGCTTCCATTGACTTTTTTTTACCTACTGCACCTAGGCATATAGCCACAGTGTATGTAGGCTGTGATTACATTCTTTATACCCTAACCCTGCTAAAAAAAATCCACATCATGATGAGTGCAGAGTCTATGCACCTAGGCTCTGAACGGATGGGAATGCACAAAGGTTAAGAACTGGGTCACCAGCTGTGATCCTATTCCCCCCAGAAAGTGTTCACCTATACAGCATGCTAGGGATGCTGGAGACATTCGAGACACAGCAAAATGAGTTCAGATTTCTAAGAATCTGACCTGAGGGATCTGCTGTGGACTGGCCTTCTTGGGCTGTGCGTAGTCTATGGACTTTTGGATCTTTTTTCTTTTCTTTTTTTTACTTTCCTGAAATTTACACAAACTTATTTGTAGGAAAATATGCACATTTCTGCTGAGACATATGCCATCCTGGAAAATATTAACAAGGAAAAGTTTATTTATTTATTAATTAGATTTATTGGCACCCATCTGGCTGGCTACCCGGCCACTCTAGGCAGCATACAACACTAATAACATGAAATACAATGAATTTACATAATCGACTGAACCAAACAACATAACAAAACAACACTGCTCTAAAAAACCCTAACCTACCCCAAATGCCTGCCTGAACAGCCAGGTTTTTAAAGCCTGGTGGAAGCTCATCAAAGAGGGGGCATGGCAGAGGTCACTAGGGAGGGAATTCCACAGATTAGGGGCCATCACATAAAAGGCCCTCTCCCTAGTCCTTACCAGCCTAGCTGTCCTGGCTGATCATAGAATCATAGAATAATAGGGTTGGAAGGGGCCTACAAGACCATCGAGTCCAACCCCCTGCTCAATGCAGGAATCCAAGTCAGATGGGACAGACGGAAGGCCTACTGAGGCTGATCTCACTGAGTGTCATCCCTGGTGTTGTTGGAGGCACTCCTTAAGATAGACTGGTCCAGAACGAAATAGGGTTTTAAAGGTCAATGCCAACACCTTGAATTGGGCCTGGAAAACAAGAGGTAACCAGCAACTCTTTCAGCACTGGAGTAATGTGATCTCGCCAATGGCTGCCTTTAATTAAGTTGAATGGAATGGGGGACAATAAACTAAATGCTACATACTAACGTAATGTATGTAAATTGTTTCAAACCCTCTTATGGAATTATTTGCATATTTTTCCACATAACAACAACAACAACAAAAATTTGAATCCATCTGTGAATGGACACTGGAATGAATGACACACCATACAATCCACAAAAACATATTTCACAAAATCCAGCATACACAGATGAAATGTTTCCATAGACTTCAAGTGACCAGGTAAGGATAAAAAAGAGGGAGCTGATGAAGTTTAACGGCAAAGTGTAGCATGAACCATTATTTCCCAAGTTCACGGGTCCAGCTCCAGGTTTAAGACCTGGTCAAAGTGCCTTCTGGTGGGCCCCTTCTTCCATCATAGAGCTGCTCAGGGGCACTGTGAAAAATTAAAGCAGTGGCTAAGCCCAGCCACCCAGTGGTGCTTGAACTACTGGGCCAGGGAAAAAATTGGAAAGGTGCCCCCAGAGCATCTGATGGTGGTGGCCCCTGATGGGATGCTGGGGGTCCCTGCAGCTGTCCAAGGATGCCAGGAGTTGACCACAATCCTGCCTGCTCAGATTTTACATCTGCTTTGAATTCACTGTGTTGCCACAGACAAACCATCCTCTCTCAGCTTCAGCTATATGTGAATAGTCTAAAGAGTTATTGTACATAGCAATGAGATTCTGTATGTGAAGGGCTTCGAATACAAAAAGGTGTAACGTAAATGAAAAGACTTATTATTGTGAGTTCTATTGTTTGTAGAGAAAAAACTTACCTCCCTTCTTCATTTTATGTCACCCTAATGCAGGAGTGGCCAACCTCTGGATTACAACTCTCAGCATATTTGACCATTGGCCATACTGGCTGGGGTTGATGGGAGTTGGAGCCAAGAACTTTGGAGGGTCACAGGTTGCTCACCTCTGCCTTAAGGCAAATACTGGGTTTTGTTACACTGAGGAATATGACCCTCCCAGAACAAGAGATACGTCCTGTTCGTAACCCCATGACAGAGATGTCCCCCTATATGATACTGAATTCAATCTGTCCCAGGGCATAGGCACATGAGGCAGCCACTTTGCTGAAGCTAAGCAGGTTTGGGTCTGGTCGGTGCTTGGAGGAGAGACCACCTGGGAACCACATGTAGCCACCTTGAGTTCTATGATGGAAGAAAGGTGGGATATAAATGTAATAAATAAACAAACAAACGTGTGGAGCTAAATGTAGGGATGTACAAGAATTTTGTTGCATTTTGCAAATCATCTGAACCTGCCCAGTTCATAAGCCTGAATGTGAATGGGAGCGTATTTTTCCAAACTTGTAATCAGACCTTATCCATTCAAAAAAACCAAAACAAAAAAGCCACTAGGTTGCAAATGAAAATGGGAATGAACCAAACTGAGCATTGAAGTGAAGTTGGGAGCATTTCAGTGAGCATCCCTGGTATTCCCATCCCTAACTAAAAACAGCCATTAAAACTGGAGTAATTGGGAATTAATACATTTTTTTTTTCCTTCCTAAAACAAACTGTTTTCCAAGAGGCTGGCAAACAAGCAAGCATAGTTCCACTATGTTTGTCTTCTGCTTGCTTATTTTTTATTTTTGTAGAAGGAATGGTTTAACATTTTGTCAACATATTTCAATCTGGTGTGAAGTCACTTTGGTAGTCTAACTGACATCGATAACATCATCCTTCTTTCCATCTCTCATCTCTCATTTCTCATGTCATGAGAAATGAGATGGAAGAAAGGACTATCCATGATTCTATGATTTGATAACATAGTCCTTCCTTCCATCTCTCATTTCTCATGACATGATATGCCACCTTACTGTTCCTTTCATCTTCTATCTGTAGCTGGAAGACCATCTACAGATAGTCAAAGTCTGGTTCCCGGATAGAGAAGGGAGAGCAGGGGCCTTGAAGTTGTCCAACACCAGGTAACACCTGGACAGCTAACTGAGCAGACACAGCGGCTGCCTGGTCCCTGGCTTCCCCACTTATGGTGAGATGTGTAGCATTTCTATTTAAATCATCACTCCTTCCCTTTAAAATGCAGGGCTATGAAGCCAGATGTCTAATCCACACATTTAAAAACAGAGGCTTCTTGTCATCGGGCCAACTGGATTCCAGCGACAATCAATATTTTGCAAAGTGATCAGACTCAAAGTAGCAAGATCCTTACAGAATGACCCAATTTAATTTAATAAAGCTAATAAATTCATCCATAAAACAGCAGTATTAATGGAAAGATTTTTTCCCCATCAGGAAGGAAATCATATGGTGCAGTGATAGATTTACACTAAATGCAAATCTCATTTAACATAGCCATAAAATCCTCTGAGACTGCAGTAAAATACTCGGACTGGCGACATCATTGCTCCAACTAATCTGCACGCAAGGCACGCACTTCTTTTGCTAAAGTAGCAAATATAGAGAGGGTGTTATACTGAAGATCTACTACAGCCACCTCAAAAAAGCATAAGCTCTTTACAATTACCAAATATGACGGCCGTGACCCATAGGTGATGGGGTTCAAAATCTTCTCTTTTTTTCCTTCAGTTCTTCATATATTAAGGAAATGATGCCTTTCTTGAAGCATCCTAATATAGATTCTTTTGTGGATAAACTATTGCTGCTGGGGCACACCTCCTATTCCTGGGGTGGCCATATGCCCCATCTTACAGGGGACAGTCCTCTGTTTGAAAGGCTGCCCAGTTCAAGTCTGGTTCCAAGAGAATGAAGGGAGAGCAAGGGCCTTGAAGATGTCCAACAACACCTGGACAGCTGACTGAACAGACACACCGGTTTCCTGGTCACTGGCTTCCCTGCTACGGTGAAATGTACTGCATCTCTATTTCAGTTACAGCAATTGTTTCTAAATTTGCATCTTTCTCTCTGTGTGTAAAGTAGTCTATGCAAATTTATGTAAATCTGTGTCCTCTTTTTCGGAGGCACATTACCTTTTTTTTGGTGAGCGTAAGGGACACTATGTCTTAGCGGTTTGTTTTGTTCTTACAACTTTCCAATCCCACCGTTAACATTTTCGATCCTTTCTTGATGCCCTGTCCTGAGAAGTTTATGATCTTCTAAAAGAAGTGTCAGAATGACCTCACTACGCTGAGGTGGACGTGGTTGGATGATATAGCACATGGGACAGCATCTGGGGAAGAAGGAGCAATAGAGCGTGCAGGATCCCACTGCTGGAAATTTAAATTTAAGCACAGTAACATAGTGGAAGACACATGTATATGGTGGGAGGAGCTGCAAGCTTGAGACACTGAGCCCATATGTGCAAGAGAACAACATGTGCATTTGGGGCTTTCTGAAGGATTTTTTCAGGAAGCGAATAACGCAAGTTGAGCATACCAGCCACAGACTTAAAACAGGATTGGTAGTCATTGCTTTCCCCCATGAAATGTTTGAAACTGTATCATGTGACTAGAGCTAGAGATGTCTAACACTGGCAGCACCCTAAAACTACAATTGCCAAGATGCTGTGTGGGAAGATATGCCAGTTGAACTGGCACAAAACCAAATATATGATTGTAGTACAAACAGGCCCTGAAGAATCTGGTAGCTGCTGCTCTGGAAGGTTCTGCATGAAGCCTTGAGGGATCAAAGATGGATCATTTGTGCAGAAAGCTTTGAATTGTCCCCAAACTTTTACTACTGGGGGGAAAGGAACCATCCTGTGAAGCAAGACTACTTTGTGCAGGGACAGATGTGATAAGAATTGTGCAACTAGTCATTGCATGGTTCTTTAAAAAGTCAATAACAGCAACAAGAGAGTGTTGATATGAATCAGGAACATGATGGGGGCAAATGGACAAATCCCACCCCACTGTCTTGATCTGGATAAGACACCCACAGCTGGCATATTCTAAACAAACAACAAACAAAGGTGAACAGAAGCCACAGAAGCCTGATCTGAATTGGGACTGGGCAGGGGTTGGGGAAGGGATTTAGCCCTTTGCCCCCACTGCAATCCTAATATAGATTGGCCCTCAGCTATTATTTGCTTTGCTTTTTTCAATGCAATGACTACTTGTGTGGTTATCATCACATGTTTTTCTACATGAGGCTGTTAATCCACTGTATCTACTTTTGGTTTTGTTACAAAATTGAGCTCTGCACAATGAGCTTTTACTTTCCTGCTTTTCTACTGCATAACCTCTAGGTGGTGCTGTGATATAGAGGAATAACACAATTAAACAAGTTTTCTTTTGCTTTCAGAAATAATACTCCATTCTCCCTGCTCTGAAAAAAACTGGGAAAAGTGATCTTAAAAAACAGATGAGAAAGTGGAGGGTCACAATGTCATCTAAAGAACTCATAAACAACCATGAATGATGAGTGCACAATGAATGCCTTGTGTAGATAAGCTCCACACCTGTTTTTGCTTTTTAACTGTTTAAATCAATAGGCTCAAGTTCTCCAACCATGAAGTTCATTTCCGCCACCAACTAGCAGGATGGAGTAGATGCAGGTAGGAAATGGTGCTGCATGCAGGTACAAACACTTGCGAGTCTCTCTGCACTATTTGTTTCTGCAATCATTGTTGATCATGAATTCTGGCATTATAGAGTCAATCTACCCTTGGTCACAGTTACTGGGACCATATGGCTCATGGTTTCAGTTGCTTTGTTGTCAATAATACATGACTAATTCTTTTTCTCGCCTGTTTCTCAGTTTCAATTTTTAGAAAACAAATGAGTCTTCTGTGTGTGTGTATACGCACACACACGCACACACACATATATATATACACGCACGCACACACACACACACACACACACACACTGTATATATTCACCCAAACTTTAGAATAGCAAAATGCAAAAGAAAAGAAAAAACCTTTCCACAAAACAGAATATCAAAATGAGTCAGGGGAGAGGGTGAAAAGAAATCAATGATATTTGTTACTAGGTTTGAAAATCTATTCCCTAGAGTTACACAGGTAGAAGGATAATCAATCTGTTCTATGTGTTGGATATATTTCTGTGGAAGTTCCTGGCCTTGTAGATTTCAAGGAATGACACATGGTCTGAACACTGCTTATGGTGCTACAAAGCAAGTAAATGTGCAACTCTTTATCATCAATATGGATGTCTTCTGTGCACAAAGTTCAGAAGGAAAAAAGTCTTTCATTAATCTGCTTCTATTTCAAGAATCAGTGCAGGCAGAAAGAATGCATTTGTTTTTGTTGCCATCATAGCTTATATGTACACACACACACACACACACACACACACCCCTTATGGTTAGAAAGAAAAAAAAAACATTTTAGCATTTTCCTTCCTCTACAATTGTGCAGCTTTAGCATCATTTTCTAGAAAATTCTCCTGATGTGGGCCTCATCTTACCTTCCTAGAGTATCCTTCACTCGAATTACAAATCTAGGCCAAGCACCCCACATACGATTTCACACATTTAGTGTCGTGTCAGACAAAATACATTTGAATTGATGGATACAAACACACACACACATTCAGAAATGGGTTCCATGGATGTGGTGCCTGCCAATACATTTTGTTGCCTGATGCAGAGCCCAAATGCCACCTCTCCCCCACCCCGCTCACCACACACACTAAGGTCCAGACTTTAGGGGTGCAGTCCTATGGGTTGTGCCCCCCATGCTCATAAGCCCCTGAACATGGGAGCTTATGATCATCCTATGAAAGGCCACCTTGGGTTCCTTGCAAAAGAAAAAAGGCAGGATATAAATGCAGTAAATAAATAAATAAGGGCAGGAGGAGCAACAGAGGCGATCTTTGCCTCCCTGTCCTCCCACTCTGCATTTTTGCTAGACAGGCTTTTTTGCCAGTCTTGATGGGGCATTCAGGAAGGAGAGGGACGGAGGCTAGGGAGGCCTCAGGGCCTCTCGTATCCTGGTCTCTCTGGTTTCCTCCCCTCCCCCAAGTGCCCCCTTTCCCCCGTCTCTGAGGTCACAGTCCCAACCTTGGAGAGGCAGCCAGTGCGGTTCTTTCTGCTCTGGCTGAGAGGAAGTAGAGCTCCAATTCCCAGCTCTTGGGTCGCACTGCTGTCTCTGACCTCAGAGCTTGGAATCCAAATCCTATATGGCCCCTCAGACACTGACAAGGGGCCATAGGATTGCTCCCTAAAAATCCTGCTGTATTATTCAGACACAATTCCTGCCTTCATCTACACACATGCACTTCATAGAGCCACCTTATACAGGTCAATTCATACTGCCACATGGCAGGGATGGATCTGTATGGATATGCTTGGGCCATCATAACTGCAGCCCAATGTGAGGCATCCTTGGAACAGCATCTTTTCATCTGAAGTGGGAGAATATTTCTCCTAATCCACAGGTGGAATACCCAGTAGCACAAAATAATGCCAGCATTTTGACCTTCCAACTCTATGTAGTGACCCCCTATCATCCCTCCCACTGCTTATATCCAACAACTAGGTCATTGACAAGGCCATTAGGTCAGGTACAACATCTGTCCCCATTGGCCCTATTCCCATTTATTTCCTTCTGTTCCCTGCTCCAGCATTCCACAACAGGAAAACCACTTAATCTGATGAAGTGGAAGGAACACGAAAGCACTCATAAGAACATAAGAAGAGACCTGCTGGATCAGACCAGCATTCTGTTCACACAGTGACCAACCAGCTGTCGACCAAGAACCCACAAGCAGGGCATTAGCGCAACAGCTCCCTCCCACCCATGTTCCCCAGCAACTGGTGTACATTGGCTCACTGCCTCGAGTACTGGAGGTGGCACATAGCCACCACTAGAAGCCAGTGATAGCCTTTTCCTCCAGGAATTTGTCTAGCGCACTTTTAAAGCCATCCAAACTGGTGGCCATCACTACTTCCCATGGTAGCAAGTTCCATAGTTTAACTATGCACTGTGTGAAGAAGACCTCCCTTTTATCTGTCCTGAATCTCCCACCAATCAGCTTCATGGAATGACCCCGGCTTCCAGTATTATGAGAGAGGGAGAAAAATGTCTCCCTATCCACTTTCTCCACAGCATGCATAATTTTGTCTTCTATCATGTCTCCCCATACTCGACTTTTTCCCAAGCTAAACAATCCCAGCTGTTGTAACCTTCTCTCCTAGGGGAGATGCCCCATCCCCCTGATCATCTTAGTTGCCCTTATCTGCACTTTTTTCAGCTCTACAATAACCTTTTTTTAGGTGTGGTTATGATTATGCTTGGGATGCTTAGCAACACTGTTGACAAGCTGCAGATCAAGGGTGTGGAATCCCAGGTCCGGAGGCCACATTAACCCAACTGGGGGCCAAATCCAGCCCTCCAGAGTTCCCCAGATGGACACCCCCCTTTGCCCTGGCCCAACCCCCTTGTTCCACCCCCCAATCATTTGGTGGTCTCCCAGCTTTTGTGCAGTTCCCCCCCCCCATTCTAGAAAAAGTTGAAATGCCTCTGCTAAGGCTTAGGTACATGCAGGAAGAGACTTAGGTGAAAATATGTGGGCATTTGGGGGAAATTTTGCTCCCTTCCCTTTTGCCTTCGGCCCCACCCAGAACTGGAGAGCCTCTCCAAATTGGAATTGGGGCCTAGCGCTGAAAGAGCTCCAACACCCTTGCTGCAGATCCTGATGTGGTGTTTAGGTGCTGGACCCTTGTCGTGCCCAGCAATGGGGCTTCAGGCACCTTGACAGGTAGCACGCCTGCTCATAGACATTGATGAACCTCACAGTTAAGGAGGGAGCCTCCATGTTCAGAACCTTCACTGAACTCTGCAGCCAACTGCAGCCTCTGTCCCACTGAACTGTCAATGGGACCCATTTATTTATAATAGGAAGGGAAGCAAATGGCCATGCATCACACTGCCGCTGGGCTTGAACTAGCATGTGTGCATCCTGTAGATGGCAAGAATCCTCACCACTGATGCAACATCAGCAGGCCCCTTCCAACCCTATGATTCTATGACGCACCTATGACTTCTACATAGAAGCAAGAAAACTGGCTGTATCTCACATTCAATGGAGAAATTGGCTCAGCCTTCCCTGCGAGCCATATTGTTTTATTGCAGGTACCCAAGCCATTTTACTTAGGGTGGTCTTGATATGAGATGCTCCATCTGCAATGCTATATATGCTTTCCTGGGAGTAAGCTCCTTCGAACACAGTAAGTAAAATATGCATGGGGTTGCATAGGGCCATGGGGAGTGAAGTTCTGCACCTTGTTTGCGGTTACGCAAAATTTCAGGAAGAGGAAGCCTGGGAATGCAGCCAGAGACATTGCAATCTGGTGGGCTTCAGCTTCAGCTTAATATGGAGACGTGCAGGGGAGGCTGGTGGCTCCAGTCTTGGTGGGGTGGAGATTCCATTCTGGGTTTTTATCAGAACCAGCCAGACCTCAAAAGGAGCTAAGGTGCTGAGCCCTACCCCGAAAATGGGTCAAGTACCTTGGATAGCTTCTTTAGACTCCTGGCTGGTTGAAACTAAAACCCAGAATGGAATCTCCACACTGCCGAAATCGGAGCTACCAGCCTCCCCTGGAGACCTGCCCTGACCTGCCCTGCCCTGCCCTGCCCATCAAAACCACATGTTGGAATAGAGAGAGAGGCAAATAAAGCTTTATCACACTGCTACATCTTGGTACATCTAAAAGAAATTGCACTGCATTCTTTTCAACTGTTTATAGTTAAGCTCCTAGGAAAACGTCAAGCCACCATTTTTCCTAGATGTTAGGGTACACGAATGGTTACAGAATAACGAAGGTTACAGAAATCATGAATATGCATGGTTCCATTAAATAAACCACCCCCCTCAGGGCTCCTTCTTGAAGACATATCATTCGACACATGTTCAATGTGTATGGCAGAACATGCCCAAGGGATGCGGGCAGTACAAGACAGAGACTTGTGTGCTGATTTCATCAGGACAGACTGGCTGGTTTCCCACATCAACCCAGAATCCCTGGTTATGTTGCAGAGGATTCCAACAGTGGCGCATTTTTTTTTCAGTTGGCACAGAGACCCAGATTTACATCCAGTGTGCAAGCCCTGAACTTTGCCACCCAGAGAGCTGCCCTGGTCCATATGCTTAAGGAGGCCTCCTACTAGACTTTCAAATGGCCACATAACCCAGTTCTACAGTTCAGCTTGCTGTGCAGCAGCTGATGTGAAATCCTATTGCTGAGAAGTGGAGCGGAACCAATAGGATCTATTCTGCCTGCTAGGAAAAACACCACACTGCATGCTAGCCTCACAACATTGGGATGCTGGTGTGGATTTGGCACAGACCTGTGAAGGGGATCTAAAATATTTTAGAAGATGCCCAAAAAGGGAGGAGGAGAAATTGTTTATATAGATGGACTGTCAGACAAGAACCAATCTCTTTCAATTACTGGAACCCATTATATTATATTAATCAATAGACAACCAAGATTTGCCCAGCAATGGGAAAAGCTGGCCAAGTTAGGTTACAGACAGTATCCCCTTTTTTTGGAGATCTCAGATTGAAGATTCTTTTTTGAATCCTACTTTGAGGGCAAAGAGATAAGAGTACATGACCCACTGAATCACTTCTAGTTCCATGAAACAATGATAACCACAGTGGCACATGGCTTCCTCAAGAGTCCTTGCTTATACTACTAAAAATCTCAAAGGGTTAAATCCCTTTCTTTCCTCCCCCCTGCAGTGCCCTGCACACTCTCCAAATCTGCTTTAGAGGGTCCCCCAGCCCTCCAAAGCAGATTTGAGGGAGGGGTGCAGGGGGACTGCAGCCTTTCATCTCATATATCAGGGCTGGTTTTATATTCTTAGGACACTTGTAATTCCTGTAATACCTTGAGATTTGCTACAAGGGAAAGGGGGGAGTTGCTTATAGAATTCACCCCCCAAAAAATCCTCCTCCTCCAGGAGATGTAAATGACAACATTTGCTCCAACTTAAAATACAAACAAACAACAAAAACAGCAACAACAAACACTTATGCTAAAACCCCATTGAAAACAATGGGGGAATTTGGCCATGAGTCCCTTAAGATCCATTAATTTCAGTGGAATTTCAGTATAACTAATTTTCCTTGGATTGAGACAATCTTCTCTGGTGCCTTAGAACCCAGAAGTGGGACCTGCAGCAAAATGTTGCAGTGTGGAGTGTTTCTGTTCAGTGTTCCAGCTAGCCACTTTTCCAGGGTGGGATCTTCACAACAACAGAATGAGAGGCATGCTGGAGTATTGCCTGGATTTTCATGGAATCGCCTTTGCTCCATCAGGGACACATGAAGCAAGGTGAGTGTTTGTTGTTTATTTGGTCAGTCTCTTCCGACTCTTCGTGACTTCATGGACTAGCCCACGCCAGAGCTTCCTGTTGGCTCTCACCACCCCCAGATCCTCCAAGGTCAAGCCCTCACCTCCAGAATGTCATCCATCCATCTTGCCCTTGGTCGGCCCCTCTTCCTTTTGCCTTCCACTTTCCCCAGCATCAGCATCTTCTCCAGGGTCTCCTGTCTTCTCATGACGTGGCCAGAGTACTTCAGTTTTGCCATTAATATCCTTCCCTCAAGTTAGCAGTCTGGCTTTCTTTCCTGGAGTATGGACTGGTTTGATCTTCTTGCAGTCCAAGCCACTCTCATAATTTTCCTCCAGCACCACAGTTCAAAAGCATCTATCTTCCTTCGCTCAGCCTTCCTTATGGTCCAGCTCTCACAGCCATAGGTTAAGTCTGGTTTTCACAGGGGTCACACAGTGCTTGAAAGGAACATACTTCTGGGTGGGGTGGGGGAGTAGAAATGTACGTCATCAAACTGGCAGAGGCTGCTCAACCAATGAGAGATGCTTCTCTGCCCACCCCAGGGTCCCCCTTGCTACTACATTATTATGAATGGAGAGCAACTAATTTTCCACGTGTGCAGATTTCCCTGAAGAAGTCCAAATCCCTGGTTCTGGAGTGCAGCATCTGAAGGGTCCCCCTGAGAGCTTCCCCTCACCCCAATTTTGCCCCATTCCAGCAATCTGCTGCAGAGTTATTGCTCCCACCACATTTTTCCCCATGTGCGCACTTTTGCCTTGAGAAGTCAAAATCCCCAATTCTCGAGTGCAGCATCTGACCCTCCCCTGAGAGCAGCTTAGCCCCTCAATTTTGCCCCATTCCAACACTCTGCCCCAGAGTTATTGCTTCCACACACACACCCTTCTTTCTCCTTCTCCCTGCTTGCAGTGAGAAGGTCCTGTAAACCTGAAAGATCATTACTGCGATAAAGTGATAGAGTGGAGAAGGGACACTTTACATAACAACAGAGAAATGACTTGAAACTACACAAGATCAAAGAAGTACAGCATTGCAATAGTGATTTAAGAGAGCAACAGAGAAGCGAATGAGAGCTTTAGGGTGAGTTACTACAGTTAGTCTTTAACCCTTTCACTGCAGGGGAGCAAGATTTATTCCTTACTTCTGAGTAAACATGCACAGAAGGTGGGATATGTCAAAGAGTAAAAGCAGGCTAGCTAAGGTGGCTGAGTGTCCCCACTACTGTGGTAATGTGAGGGGTCGCTGCTGCGCTCCTGGGGATTTTCTCAATGGGAATGGGAAAAACTACTTCCATTGGGGAAACAAGAGGGAATAGGGCATTCCACCTGCCTTGACCATGTCACTGCCAAGTCACAGAGGCACGCCCAGGATTTAATGCGAGGGGGATGGGAAAAAGGAGTTTCAGAAAATGCAGCTTTTTATGAGGGAAGCGGCTGGTTGGCAGCGGATTGGTGATGTTGTCATCTGTTGCGAAGGAATTCAGACTGCTCTAACTTCACACTAAATCACTTGTGAAGAGTGATAGGTTAGCTTAAAGTTTAACTTTAGTAATTTGCCCTAAAACGCTCTTTCACTTCTCTGATGCTCCCTTAAATCACTATCACGATATTGTGCTTCTTTTATGTCCTGTAGTTTCTCTGATGTAAAGTCATTTCTCTGTTGTTATCTAAAGCCACTTCTCCAATTTATCGCTTTATTGCAGTAATGATCTTTTGGGTTTATGGGAGCTTCTCACTGTGAGCAGGGAGAAGGAGAAAAGGAGAAAGGAGGGGTTGGAAGGGCGGGTGGTTGGAAGCAATAGACAAATGTGCACACATGGGGAAAAATAGGGTGTGAGCAATAACTCTGCAGCAGATTGCTGGAATGTGGTGAAATTGGGGTGGGAGGGAACTCTCAGGAGCCTTCAGAAGCTGCACTGGATAACTGGGGATTTTGGTTTCTCCAGGGAAATCTGCACACATGGGGAACATTAGTTGCTCTCCATTCATAATGTACTAGCAGTGGGGAGCCTGGACAGGGGCAAGCCTCTCATTGGTTGAGCAGCCCCTGCCAGTTTGATGACATTCAGTTCTACTCCCCCCCCCCACCTGGAATTATGTTCCTTTCAAGTGCTGGAAACGAGATTTTAAAGGCACACTTAGGGATGTCAGAGAATTCTGCCATGGATTCCAGTGAGGCCGGATTCTTTAGAATCCGCCCACCTGGAATCTGTGGCAGAACGGCCTCCCCCCCCCCACGGAATCCCCCAAGGATGGAACTTACCTGGGACGGATGCGGCGGTGGCGGCAGCTCCAGCGGTGACTCTGATGGCGGCAGCGGCTCCGGCTGGTCTCCTAGCCGGCCACAGCCAGGCTGCTGCAGCCGCCATTTGCATTCTTGCAGCCATGATAGGTTATGTAAGTATTTATGTAGCCTATCATGGCAAAGAGCAGGGATGCAAATGGCGGCCGCTACACCATTTGTGCCCCTGCTCTTTGCCGTGATAGGCTACATAAGTATTTATGGAGTAGTGGCCACCATTTGCATGGCTGCCTTTACCGTGATAGGCTACATAAATACTTACGTAGCCTATCACAGCAAATAGCAGGGGCACAAATGGCATATAGGGATGGCGGAGAATTTCTCCCCGAAACTTCGGGGGGCCGAGCGCCAACGTGTTCGGCCCCCCGAACAAGTTTCAGGGAGAAATCCTCCGCCCCCCGCCCCCCCCCCCCGGGACGGGACTTACCTTCCCTGAATGTCCTCCCGGCGGCGGGTCCGGCTGGCGGTTCGTCCGGTGTTCGAGCGGGGCGGGAGCGGCAGCCGGTCTTTCGACCGGCTGCCGCCCGCGCCATTGCAATGAAAGAAAAAAAAAAAACGTCCCCTGATAGGCTACGTGACGATTCACGTAGCCTATCACGGGTGACTTTAAAAAAAAAAAAAAAAAGCGCGTACGCGAATGGCGGCCCCCATAGGGAGCCGCCATTCGCGTTCCTTATTTAGTTGCTGTAGTCTACGTCAATGTTTACATAGACTACGGCGAAAATAAGGGCAACGCTATTTGCGTTGCCCTTATTTTCGCCGTAGTCTACGTAAACATTGACGTAGACTACAGCAACTAAATAAGGAACGCGAATGGCGGCTCCCTATGGGGGCCGCCATTCGCGTACGCGTTTTTTTTTTTTTAAGTCACCCGTGATAGGCTACGTGACGTTTGACATAGCCTATCACAGCTGACTTTGCAGATCTAGCTGTGATAGGCTACGTGAATCGACACGTAGCCTATCAGGGGACTTTTTTTTTTTTTTTTTTACTTTCGTGTTCGTGGCCGGCCGAGGCGGGAAGCCTCCTCCCCGGCCTGAATTTCGGCCGGGCGAGGCGGGAAGCCTCCCCCCCCAGCCTGAATTTCGGCCGGGCGAGGCGGGAAGCCTCCCCCCCCCGGCCTGAACTTCGCGGGGGGAGCAGCGAAGCGCTCCCCCCCACCGCGAAAAAGCTGCGAGAAAAGGTAAGTGACTTTCGTTCACCCCTAATGGCATAGTGGCCACCATTTGCGTCCCTTCTCTTTGCCATGATAGGCTATGTAAATACTTACGTAGCCTATCACGGCTGCTTGCAAGGACACAAATGGCGGCCATTACGACAGCTGCCATCTGTGGCCGCAGCAGCCCGATCGTGGCCGGAACTCCGGCTGTGGCCAGCCCTGGCCGGAGGCTCTGTGGAGCTGCCGTGGAGCGGAGTCAGATGCGGAGGATTCCGGGGGGAGGGACGGAGCGCCTCCCCCCCCCCATGGATGCCCCGGTGCGGAGCCAGGTAAGGGATTCGTACATCCCTCGGCACACTACACTTGGCTTATCTTGCTTCGTGTGTCCCTGACAGGCCAAAGCCGAATCCATGAAAATCTGGGTAATACTCAAACGCGCTTCTCATTCCCTTGTCATGAAGATCCACCACCAGGTTACTCCATTCCACCTCTGACCTGCAACCTTGTTTTGTAGTCCCCCCCCCCACCTCCCAGCCACACACACTGATAATTCCATGACCACTGAGCACACACCATCCCCATTGGGTTGCTTTGGAGGGTCCCTTGAACTTAAGAAATAAGAGGGACTAAGGACTGTCAACTCAGCATTTCAAGATGCCAGATGGAAAATAAATCACTGTGGTCAGACATGCAAGGTGTAGGTTCATCTTGCTTCTTCTTCTTTAGCACCTTTTGCACATTTCCACATTTCCATTGGTTTCTATTTTTAACCCTTAGGGAAATCTGGCACTTACTGCTGGTTAAGCTGTCCTATATTTCCCCAGTTGATTTCTTACATTTACAGTAAATGCTGGCTGGCTGGCACCATCTTCAGAGATTCTGTTGCAGGCAGCCAAGATTTTAAGCAGGGTTGGCTGACTCTGAAAGGCCTTAGTAATTTTTACATTGAGACAATGGTGGGCTTCTTGCAACAAGTATAGCAAGAAGAAAAGAATAAAAGGTCAACATTATACGTTACTGCAAAATTTTAAAATCAGCATCCTTTGGGGATGAACAAAATTGAGAACAACCCTGTGAATGGGTAAAAGCACAATATCTAACCAGCTTCATTCTAATCATTTTTAAACTCTGGTAACCCTCCCTGATACATATAGGATTGTGAATCATGTTTCTGATCATATTTCTGTTAGGAGTGCTTCTGAGTGCAGGGAGTGGGAGAGCAGTTCAGAGTAGGGATGGCGGAGAATTCCGCCACGGAATTCAGTGAGGCTGAATGCACTGACATTTGGCCCCCCAAAATCCGTGGCGGAACGGCCTGTCCCCCCCGCCCCCCCCGCGGATTCCCCCTGGGACGAGGCTTACCTGGGGTGGATGTTCTGGATGGCGGCGGCTCCGGCGGCTAGTCTTTCGACCAGCTGCCACGGCCGCCATTTGCATCCTGGTCTTTGCCGTGATAGGCTACCTAAGTATTTACATAGCCTAACACGGCAAGCCAAGCCAAGCCAAAAAAAAAGGCATACGCAAATGGCGGTGGCTACGGCGGCCGCCATTTGCATTCCCTATTTTTCACCGTTTTAGTCTACGTAAATATTTATGTAGGCTATTACGGAGAAAAAAAGGGGAAAGCAAATAGCATAGTGGGCGCTATTTGCGTTCCTTTTATTTTCGCCGTTTTAGCCTACGTAAATATATATATATATATATATATATATATATATATATATATTGCCCAGCCGTGATAGGCTACATAAATACTTACGTAGCCTATCACGGCAGCCTGGCTGAATGCAAATGGCAGCCGCTACGGTGGCCACCATTTGCATCCACAGCAGCCCATCCGCAGCCGGAACTCCGGCTGCGGACGGGCCTGGCCGGCTGCTCCACAGAGCTGCTGAGGAGCAGAGCTGGCCAGGCAGGATTCCAGGAGGAGGACCGGATCGCCTCCCCCCCACTGAGGATTCTGGGGGGAGGGACAGAGTGCCTCCCCACCCCATGAATCAATTCCACGAAAAGGTAAGTGACTTTCATACATCCCTAGTTCAGAGTCTGAAGAGGAGCCGCCAGACATGGGGGACGTATGTTCCCAGGCAGTTCCAGACATGCTTAGGCAGGCTCCTCAGGTTTCAAAGGTCCAGCTGCAGGAGGAGGTTCCCTCTTCACACATACACCGCCCCATGAGAGACAGCAAACAGGGAGAGGCGGGGTTTAGGGAATCTGAATTAATAGATGCAAGGTGCAGACGTAAAGCCAAGAGGGAGAGGAACACGGCAGAACTTAGAAGGTCCAACTGATTGGCCCTGCATGAACAACAGTGCTTAGAAGCCGAGAGAGAGAGAGAGAGAGAGAGAACCTGACCTCCACCCACCCCTTAAGTTAGGCTAGTGAGCCTGCCTTCTTTCAAACAGTGGGCAACTTTCACAGCTACCTTTTGAACTCCCTGAAGGCATTTCCTTACAGACTGAGAGTCACTGAGAATTCTCATCGGTATGACTCTTTGTGGTAATGGCATTAAAAGCTGTAGATTGAAGCCTTTTGTCTGTGTTTGATTTGGCATTTGAAGATCAGTGGGGGCAAAGGGAAACCTCACTATTTCTGTGTTTACTTTTCAATGATCTCTGGAGAAGACAGGAGGGGAAATCTACAATTTGGAAAACTGTCCACAGTAACTGAACCTTCTTTTGTTTTATTGTTTTTTTAAAAAAACCTGCTGAATCATAGTAGATTTTAACAGGACCAGATAGATGAAATGAACCCAAAGGCCACATACTCTAACTGCATGGGAACTGGCAGGATTGTTCACCACGTGCAGATCAGAATCAGGACCAGAGTCAGACACAAGCAAGTAGAGCTACAAGCCACCTGTCTTTGTAATGATCTACAATGCCCCTTACGTAGGGTTAGTCCAGAGCACTGTGGGAGATTAAAATATTGGGAACCTCCCAGACCCAACCATCAAGTACAGGAAGCCCAGGGCAGATATTAGTGATGGGCAATGCCAGAGCCCCAGGACTTGGCAGCTGCCCATGTATACCAGGTGCTGATGCCAACACCCCTGACCTCCCCAACCAGGAGTTCTTCAATGAGAACATCAGTAATGGTGGACAAGCGTTCCGGAAAAACAGATTTTCCACCATTGTCAATCTTCCTCTGCAATGTACACTCAAAGGAGAGCACTGAGTGTGTTCTATGTGCTGAACTCAAAACGGCAGATGGTATAAGAGGGCAAAAAGGGCACCAAAATTACCCAATATTTTTACTGCCACTGCCAGTTTTGTAGCAGTGCTGGTCGCAGCAACAGAACTTCTCTCAGACACTGCTGGTGGGAAAACATCTTGTATTCCACTCAGAAGCTATTTAGGAATGATGCTCTGTGATGTTGTGTCATTTCCAGAGAACTTCTGAGGGGACATATTGGTGGCCTCTGTTGGAAAGTCTGGTGTGATTTACAACAGAGTTGTTTTATATACGGAGAAAACGTGACAACACAGCATTTCGTACTTGAGGCAATAAATGCAGGCTATAGCCAGTTTAAAAGTAAGCTCAAATCAACTCACTTTATTAGTGCTTTCACACACATGGGCAGACAAGCACACCATCCGTATGCTTGTTGCAAAGGCAAGAGGGAGAAGGAGGAAGAAGGAAGAGGAAGTTACAGGATAGCAAGAGGATGAGTTAGACAAACTGCTGTTGATGCAATATGTTTTCTATTGTCTCCTGGTGACTGGAAAGCATGCAAAGATGTCCCTATTATCCAACAGCCTCCCCGTACAATGGGGTAGTGAAAGCGTGGCCATGTCAGCTTGCCTTTGTTGTAGTCTAGGTCTCATGTTCAATAAATACAGTCAGTGGTGAGGCCCAGCAGGCCTGGTCAATGTCCTTCATGAACAGAGTGTGTGGCTTAGAACATGCCCCAGAATCCTTTGCAATGTACTGATAGTCCATGGCAGATGACATGATGTGGAATGCATCATCAGCCTGTTGTTGGAGCAGGGGCAGGCAGTCTGTAGCCCTCAGGCCACATGAAGCCCTGTCCATAATTTCAGCCTAATTTCAAAAGCTCACTGCATGCAATCAGTTTGGATCACCGGCAAGAGCAATCTGTTCCTTCTCTTGGAGTCCACTGCATGGGATTGAAGAGGAACAAAGAGAAAAGGGGATGTCCAAAAGAGAAATGGGGTCATCCCACCCACTTTGGGTTCTGGCTCTGCCTATTGCTGGCTTCAGCCCCCTCACTGCTGACAGATCAGCCCCTGACAGATCGCCCACAAGGGAATACAGGTTCAACAGAAAAACATTTTCCCTCCCCTAGTTTAGAGAGCCTGAAAACTACGGTACTAAAGGTATTATCATGAAATGTTCCTTATTGGGCTGTCAGTCTCTGGGAGGCAAGGACAATTTGTTTTAGAAGCCAGAAGAGAAAGTATTGGCATCATGAGTGCTGATTTGGGACTTTACTTTTTAGCAGGACAGTTTGATCATTGTCAACTGAGCATCAGACTATATTAATTGAGCATGACATACACAGCAAACTGGCCAAAGAGTCCCTGTTCTCCCAAAAAGGAGAATCAGGAGAACATATCTGCATATTTGATGGTCATGCCCAAAGATAATCCAATACTGGGTAAGGGTCCTTAGGTATATAAGTGCACTACATGGTATATGATCCCCTTGAACCCACTTAGCATTCTGTTGAGAATATTCAAAGTGCAGAATGTGGATTAATAGGCCTTTTCTTAACAGCAGCTAAATCTCAACTGGCTTCACAACAGAAATTCCCACAGGTACCAGCTTTTAAGGGATGGTTTGACAAAGTATGGGAATTGTTTATAATGGACAAAATGTCTCTGCAAAGGAGTGCTGTTTTGCACCCTACTTTCAAGGTTGATTCCTTGGGAAAATGGTTCCCATATTTGGAATACGTAGGCTCTTAAAAATGGCCTGCTGAAGTCATATTTATATCTGAATTGTAATACATTGTGCATTATACTTTCAATTAATTTAATCTCTGGTGGCTCTGAAAAGAGAATGTGTAAGTGAAAGTGGGTGGTTATGTTTGAAATGAGTGCTTAATGTAAGATTGGTTAATGAAATGTTGGTTAATGCATTGTTGTTTTGTAGCTGAAAAATCTTCAAATACATAAATAAGCGAAGTAGGTTTTTTGTTTGTTTGCTTGTTTGTTTTAATGAGAATCAGGGAATAATTTCAGTTTATACTCTAGTACCTTGAAATCTATCTGAACCTTTGGCCTTAATCAGTGTTTATTTCAAAATGGCTATTTATGGTCAAGGTGGCTGGAAAATCAGTTTACAGTGCTTCAGTTGAAATTGCATAAACACATTGTGGAGATGACCAAACAAATATTAGGAAGGCCTCTGAGCATAGCAGAACAGACCTTTCCAGCTTTTAGGATACACCTTGACTTGTAATGTAATTATCTCTTTTCTTCATTACCAGCATTCCACTCTAATCTACATCTGCAAATATGAATATTATCTTAAGCAATGAGGGAGTGAACACCACAACGAGATGCAGGTAAACCATTTGGAGGATGCAGTTAGTTCTTCATGTTTTATGGTTAATAAAAAAAAAAAGTTTGGCATGAGCAGCATTTTTACGTATCCAAGAAATCTGTCTGAGAATTAAAACATGAGAAATGTGCAAGGCAATAAATATTCACTATGGGTTGTACACTAGAGAGTTACACCAGGAGGGCAGCCCAGGATATTCCCAATTTTATTGGGTAGCCAGAGGGGGATGGGCAGACAGAGATGACCAGAAGAATGAATACTTGGTGGTTTCATTAAGGGTGAAGATACGTGTAACCTTTTTAGAAGAGCAAGACTGCTAGGGAAGCTCTTTCACTGTGGCCAGTTTGAATGTATTTATTCCCCCACAGGGTTGTTTCAAGTGGAAGGTGGCTATGTAAAATGCATGTAGTGTTAAAGAAGAGTCACACACCATCATGATCTTCAGCAAGATCTAGAGAGTGACCCCAATTTGGAAGCCCCTCCTTTATTAGGTTTCCCTTGCAACAGACTAGGAACTGTGAAGGACCTAGGATGGCAAAATGTACCACCAAAATAGAGATTTGCATAACATTTTCATATGCAAATTTATATGTATAGATGCAAATTTAGAAGTCATGACTATACATTAAATGGAAATATAATACATCTCACCAGGTGACCTATGTGTCTGCTCAGTCTACTGTCCAGGTGCTAACTGTTACGGGCAACTTCAAGGACCCTGTTGCTCTCCCTTCTTATCGGCTATTTATCTTTCATGAGGCTTGGACTGGACAATCCTTCAGACAGAGGAGACTTTCAAACTGAATACAGTTCTTCGACAGCCCTTCAGATAGAAGCTGATCTCTGAAACAGGATATTGGCCACCCTACCAAGGAACAGAACTCTATGATCACTGCACAGTGCTGATTGATTGATACTTATGATGTCACCAACAAAACCAAGGGAAGCTTTGCACTTAAAAAAAAATCTTCTTTTTAATTGATAAGGCAATAAATGAGTGTTTGGGAGAATGCAGGGGCTGAAGAGACAATGGTGAAGTTCCATTTCTTCCTCTGGCAGAATGACAGCTCTGGATCCAACCCCAGGTGTTTAAGCTCTGTGCATCCACCTATGCTCAACCTGTATATTTTTAAATACGTCCAAATATTTTTTTAAAAAATACACACCATAAGCCTCCAGTGGCCACGTTCCAAGGAAACTTCACCCTGCATCCAAAAACTTCTCACTGTTCGAAGAAATGGAGTGAGAATAACAATAGAATATGCCCTGCAACAATTCAAACAGAGATCAAGACAGGAGGGAATTTGAATGTGGGTCAATGAAGTAAAAACTACTCATTGATTAAAAAAAAAAAACAGTAGCAAACAGGATGTTGTTCCAATCAAGGTTTCCCCTAGGAAAGGAGTGAAATTAAGTCAAGGGTTGGGTAGGGCTGTGTCTGTGAATGCATGTGATATGCAGGCCTAATAGGGCTGTGAGTCTGATGATTACTTAGGATAATGGCTGGGCATTAACAAGGCTGTATATTGTCACCCTGCTTATTTAACTTATATGCAGAGTACATCATGAGAAATGCGCCGGGCTGGATAAATCACAAGTCGGAATTAAAATTGCTGGGAAAATTATCAACAACCTCAGATACGCAGACGATACCACCATAATGGCAGAAAGCGAAGAGGATCTCAAGAGCCTCTTGTTGAGGGTGAAAGTGGACAGTGCAAAAGCTGGTTTGAAACTCAACATTAAAAAAACTAAGATCATGGCATCTGGCCCCATCACTTCCTGGCATATAGAAGGGGAAGAAATGGAAGCAGTGACAGATTTTATTTTCTTGGGCTCCAAGATCACCACAGACAGTGACTGTAGCCATGAAATTAAAAGACTCTTGCTCCTTGGGAGGAACGCTATGGCAAACCTAGACAGCATAGTAGGAAGCAGAGACATCACCTTGCCAACAAAGGTCCGCATAATCAAAGCTATGGTTTTCCCAGTAGTAACGTATGGCTGTGAGAGCTGGACTATAAGGAAGGCTGAGTGCCGAAGAATCGATGCTTTTGAACTGTGGTGCTGGAGAAGACTCTTACGAGTCCCCTGGACTGCAAGGAGGTCAAATCAGTCCATCCTAAAGGAAATCAACCCTGAGTGCTCATTGGAAGGACAGATATTGAAGCTGAAGCTCAAATATTTTGGCCACCTAATGCGAAGAGAAAATCCTCCTCATTGTTGTTGCTACCTGTTCCCCTGATCTTCTTGATCAAGTAAGCCAGGGGTGGACAACTTGTGGCCCTCCAGATGTTTTTGTCTACAATTCCCATGATCCCTCACTATGCTGGCTAGGGCAGATGGGAGTTGTAGACCCAAACATCTGGAGAGCCACAAGTTGCCCAGCCCTGATGTAAGCGGTGACAAGGGTGGGAATATAGAGCAGCATCCTTCACTGGCCTTGCACTCTCCCTCGGAACAGTTTTACAGATTATTCCAGATGGAGAGAGAAGGTGAATGGGCAATGGGGATAGAAATGAGAAGGGGATAGTCCCACTCAGGGAGGGGCCCCACTGAATGCTTCTTGCCCAAGTCCCACCCCCAAACCTGGAACCAGCCCTGAGAGAAGGGAAATGATATAACAGGATATATGGACACTTCATATTAGTTGATACTAAGAGTTTGGGGGCAGTCCTACTGAAATTCTCCAGGGGGTAAATAGATGTATGTTTTAAGTAAAATATACTTACTTTGCTCCCCAGTCTTCAGGGAAGATTTTTAAACTACATTGTCTAAAGAAGCAAAAGCATGACACAGTATATAATACTACATTTGTGTTTTGTAGTGGGACTTTTCTTTATAAAGCATCTATACATAATTTTACTTTCAATATATTTTGTTTTAAAAGTGGCGGGGGAAGTCTTGCAACGTTGATATAGCTCCAGTTTGGTTAGATATTGGATTTGAAATTCAAAAGATAGAAGACTAAGCACCAAATAACCCTAAGAGCATTTTCACACATGAGGCTTACATTACTTTTAAGTAGGGATGTAAGAACTCACCCTAGCTTGGTTTCTCTGGGCGCTCGCCAAAGCAGCACCCCCACTCACCCCCCCCCCGGAACCTGCATTTAGGCCACCCACACGCTTGGTGAGTTCCCTGTACTCACCACAATCCCATTCAGTGAGCGCCCGCCATTTTCGGGCCTTTGATTGCTATGTAAAACAGGAAGTTAAAAAAATGTGCATATTTAAATATTAAATTTAAATGTGCAGTTTGGAGCTGGGAAAGCTAAATAAGCTCAATATTACAGGTATAATCCTTCTAATATTGCACTTATTTAGCTTTCCCAGCTCCAAACTGTGCATATTTAAGTATGCACATTTTTTTCCCTTCCTGTTTACGTAGCAATCAAAGGCCCGAAAATGGCGGGTGCTCTCGCGGTGAGTCCTGGACGAGCGGTGAGCAACCAAGGACAGCGTCTTGGTGGGCGCAGTCTGGGGGTCGTGGGTAGGGGGAGCCTGACGAATTCCAGGACCCAGTCAGTCGCCCGCAACATCCCTACTTTAAAGCCTTTTTACATTTCCATGTTTTGTTAACAAAAATGCTCAGGCCAAGGACAGGCATTTGTAACACATATGAGTGTTCTGGATTTCTGGTCAAAGTAAGTTTTACATTATCCCATTACAAACATGATTGAAGCAAGAGCTAGTTTAAGACTTGTGTGTGAACAATCCTGAAGACGACCCATTTTACTTGTGCTCTACCTACAGATGAGTCTTGTCTATTGATCATGTTAGAGATGATACTAATTTTCAAAAGGCAAAAAATGACAATGCACAAGTCCCAGTGATCCACCAGTACCACCATGTCCATCGTCTGAATGGGGAATAACATTTACATACAGATTCAAATATTTGTTCGTTGGTGAATCTGATAAGTGAAAAATCTACTGCATACAAGTATTCATTCAGAGTAGGGTTCATATTGCCAGACGTCATACATAAGACTTCTCTGAACAGGTTGGGGATCTAATGTACATCGCAAGGATTTCCAGAAGCTCCATGTACAGCTGTGAAAATCAAAATTTGCTTTTTCAATAGGAAATTCAAATTTCCCAAGCAAGAAGGAAGTATGTTTGCCCAATATTTAGGAATAATGGAATTCATCTCTCAGTATTTTCCAAGAGTAAATTTTCTCTTGAAATTCTAATAATGGGGTGGTGGCAGTGGGGAGAGTCTTACAAGTATCTTCTTCCAGGTCTCCAGTTTTCTTTCATTAATTTAGGAGTGCTTAGGATATCTCCAACTATTATATACAAGTTTTTATCTGTGCGATCTGCTTTAGTCAAATTTCCCTTATTCATTCATTGGGCTGCTTCTCTGTGCGAAAGAAAAAGTGGTGGGTTTTTTTGTTTTTTTACATCTACACCATCTTTACAAATTTTAGAACCTTCATTTAAAAAAATTAAAATTTCTCTGCAAAGCTTCATTCCATAAGAAATGCTTTCATAAACACTGCAAATTCTCAATTTCCAATATTCCTTTTACTTACTGAAGCAATGAAGGAGTAACCATAAGACTACTGGGCCCCATAGATTATCATCAGTCATTCCAACAGCAAACCCAGGTGCCATTAGCACAATAAGGACTGAGTATGCTATGTGCACTAGTCATGGAAAGTAGATTGACATTTGGAGAAAGAAAAAAAAAGGAATAACACAGATGGCAACACTAAGAAACAAAATGGTGGCATCTACTGGGGTGGGGGAGAAATTTGTTCAGTTCATATTTTAATGTGATCTTACCCAATTTTGCACTTTTGAATCAATATGGAAACCAAATGTCAGTTATCCTTTGAAATTTGAATTTCTCTGAATTTTGCAATGGAGTTCTTTGATTAGAAAAATGCATATGAAAATGCATACAAAATTGCATGTGCTATGGAAAATAATGTTAAAAATGTATTATATTAGGAAAATTGCTTGCAAAAATGTGTATATTAAGCCAAATTGCATAAAACGTCGATGTATTGGGAGAAAAGTGCACAAACAGTGTACGGATTTTAATGCAAACCTTTTTCTCAAATTTCAGGAAGAACTTGAACTTCAGATTGGAGGAATTCTGAATGTTTGGAATGAACCAAACTTAAGATTTGAAAAAATGAGAAACTAAGAAACCCCAACATTGACAGGCTGACCCATGCCTAGTATCAACATGCTCAGTTGAACCCCAAAGTACAAAACTTAAAAAAAACCACGCACACAGGTCAAAAGAGGACAACATCCCCAAAGACAACCCAATGAGGACTGAGTACCTTCAGTGGCCTCAAGGAGCCACGGAATAGTGTGTGTCCATTGGAAAAGAAAGACTGGGGTGGGGAGGGGAGGTGGGCTGCATGAGCCCCTTACAGTATCCTAGAGGCAGCCTGGCACTCTGAAGGCGCCTGTTAGGGGGTAAGAACATGCTACAACGTTCTATGACATCCGTAAGTCCCACTAATAAGTAAAGGGGTGACCCCATGCCAATCACGTCAGCAGCAAAGCAGGGTAACCCATAAGCACCTGGGAGGGTTCTGCATAGTTGGGGAAATCCAAATGTGCATCAAACAAGAATTGTTTTTTTCTGTGATCAAGGCAACATTTCCGCACCCCCCCCCATGTATGTACTGCCTTCAAGGTGCCAAGGAACTCTGTTAGCATGAAGGCAGAACATTGGCATAAGTCAGGGGTGGCCTTCCAGATGTTGTTGGACTCCAAGTCCCATTAGCACTCACCACTGGCCATGCTGCCTGGGGCTGATGGGAGTTGCAGTCCAGCAACATCTGGAGGGCACTGGATGCCTACCCCTAACATAAATCCCAAACTGCACAGTGGCCATTGAACTGAAAGGAAGCAAATGGCTTGCAGGTGGGTGGGTGGATGGGTGGGTGAATGGGAGAATATTTTTCTTCTCTAGCTTGGATTAAAATCTGAGTCAAAGAAAACCTGAGAGGTCCCCTTAAGCCAAGGGTAGACAGTGGCTATTTGATACATGCAAAGTACTTTGTGTGGTCTATAATGGATGTGAAAGTTCCTTCCATCCGTAGCAGAGCATTCCTTAGGGTTGCCAAGAAATTAGGCTGTCATTCCAGCAATGGGCCAGTCTCCAGTTATAAATGATTGCTTCCATTCCAGTGAGCCACAGTTATACCAAAAGAAATTCAAGCACAGTCAAGTTGTTAAATATGACTTGGCTGTCATATTACTTGGGAAATGAGCCAGGAAAAGGGCCTGCTTCTCCTTCGGCTATACACTGAGTACTGTTCCTTCCCACTCAGTACACATTCTTGTGTTCCACCTGCACACATCATTGGCAACTAAACTGCTAATCAATCTGTACTTAAGGGCTACACCACATTTTTTGGTGGTGAAAGTAGTGTTCCAGCTTTCTAAAACATTCCCTCTGAAAATATTATGGACATAGCATAGACTCAGGAGCCCTGGAGAACATTCCCCAGAGCTCTTTGCACCTGGATTGTGTTGCTGAAGAATTCTAAGAGCTGGAAAGAGGGAGGGAGAAAGCAGGAGACAGGGCCTTCCTGAAGTGTGGGGAGGCAATCTACAGCCCTAGGGTTATATGCAAGCCCTTGGCCTAGTTTCAAACGACCTCTGAAAGGAAAATGACTCCTTTGGAAAATGACCTCTCCCTTTCCCAGCAACGTTACTGGGTGCGGGCAGGGGAGTGAGTGGGAAAGAGAGAGAGAGAGAGAGAAGGAAAGAGAGGTGGGAGAAAAGGAAAAGGGAGTCAGAGAGAGAGAGAGAGAGAGAGGCTGGATCCATGCACCTATGGCTTCTGCCCTACCAATTACTGAAATATTTATTTATTTATTCATTAATTCATTCCATTCCATTCCTATACTGCCCAATGGCTGAAATAAAATGTAAACTAAACCCTGTTCTTTGCTTGTAGGTAGTCCTGTATTTGCATTTCTTTTGCTCTTGTGTCTCTCTCTGTGTGTTCTTGTGTTGTGCTCAAGCAAAGCACCACACATGTCCACATATCAAAATACAGCAGGCAAAGCAATACACATATTTATTTATTTATTTATGCATGCATGCATGCATGCACAATATTTTAATACCGCTCCATATCTAGAACAGATTTCACAGAGGTGAACACAAGAGATAAAACAGTAAAAGGACAAAAAGATTAAAACACCAGATTAAAATTAATTATGCTTAAAAAAAATGGAATACCAATAAAAACCATGACTGGTCAATTAAGGAATGCCTCCTGGAAGAGTGCTGTTTTCAGGAGATGCCAGAAACAGCACAGTGTTGGTGCCTGCCTGACCTCCAGGGTCAGGGAATTCCAAAGAAAGGGGGGATCTTCTCCTGGTGGACTCCAGTTGGGCCATAGGTCCATGTGGAACCATCAGGAACATGCCTTCTGGTGACCTCAGTAACCAGGCAGGTTGATAAGGGAGAAGGTGCACTCTCAGATGTCCTGGTCCTGAGTTGTTTAGAGCTTTGTACATGAGTACTAATACTTTAAACCTGGCCCAGTAGTGAATAGACAGTCAGTGCAGTTCCCTCAGCAAAGGAGTTAGACACTGAAAAGGGGAAACTCCTGACAAGAGCCAAGCTGCTGTGGTCTGCACTAGCTCCAGTTTCTGGAGCAGCCTTAAGGGCAGCCCCACATAGAGCGCATTGCAGCAATCCAGTCTTGAGGTTACCAGCACCTGTACCACAGTGGCCAAGCTATCCCTGTCCAGGAGAGGCCATAGTTGGCAAACCAGCCGAAGATGGTAAAAGGCACTCCAAGCTGTCACGGCCACTTGGGCTTCCAGCAACAGTGATGGATCTAGGAATACCCTAGGGATGGGCGGATTCCCTGTCACTCCGCACGGGGGGATGTGATCTGTCCCTCACCCCGCAATCCATCCAGGCCGGCTCCGCTCCACGTCGATTCTGCGGAGCCGGCCACCAGCTCCACATTGCTGGCAAATTCCGTTGATACAGGCGGTCGGCATCCATTGCTGTGCCGTATCTCTGTATAAGTAAGTTTCCGGCCCAAAATGGCGTAGTGGGCGCCATTTGCGGCCGTAAAGCTGGTAGATTAGCCTAAATGCAGCCATAAATGGCTGCATTTAGGCTAATCTACCAGCTTTACGGCCACAAATTGCACCCACTATGCCATTTGCGTCCAGAGACTTACTTATACAGAGATACGGCATGGCAATGGCTGCCAGCCATAGTGACTTTCGCCAGTGATGTGCAGCAGGCAGGAGGCTCTGCAGGATCGACGTCGAGAAGGATCCAACCCAGACGGATTCCGCGGGGAGGCAGAGGTGAGTGGTCCGTTCCGCCATGGACTCCGGGGGGCTGGATTCTTATGAATTGGGCCTCATTGGAGTCCGTGGAGGAATTCTCCGCCATCCCTAGAATACCCCCAAACTACATCCTGATATTTCAGAGGGAGTGCAACCCCACCCAGAACAGGCAATGAGCCTATCTCCCAGACTCAGGAACCACTCACCCACAGGGCTTCTGAGGAAAATACTATCAATGGCTACTAGTCCTGATGGCTATGTGCTACCTCCAGTACCAGAGGCAGTGAGCCTATGTACACCAGTTGCTGGGGAACATGGGTGGGAGGGTGCTGTTGCACTCATGCCCTGCTTGTGGGTTCCCAGTTGACAGCTGGTTGGCCACTGTGTGAAAAGAATGGTAGACTAGATGGACCCTTGGTCTGATCCAGGATGGCTCTTCTTATGTTTTTATGACCGCTCCCATCAGCTTCATATAGATGCTAAATCATATTGGGGACCAGATTGTATCCTGCAGAACCTCATAGCTCAATTGCCAAGGGGCCAAGGACTAGTCACCAAATTTACTCTCTGAAATTGGCCCCGCAGGCAGGACCGGAACCACTGTAACACAGTGCCTCCGATACCCATCCCACAGAGTCATTCCAGGAGGATTCCATGGTTGATGGTATCAAAGGCCGATGAGAGTAGGGGTGGACGAAAGTCACTTACCTGTCCTCGAAGGACGTTCGCGGTGGGGGGGAGGCGCTTCGCTGGTCCCCCCGCGAAGTTCAGGCCGGGGGGGAGGCTTCCCGCCTCGCCCCGGCCGAAATTCAGGCCGGGGGGGAGGCTTCCCGCCTCGCCCCGGCCGAAATTCAGGCCGGGGGGGAGGCTTCCCGCCTCGCCCCGGCCGAAATTCAGGCCGGGGAGGAGGCTTCCCACCTCGCCCGGCCGCGAACGCAAAAGTTAAAAAAAAAATAAAACGCCCCCTGATAGGCTACGTGACGATTCACGTAGCCTATCACGGCTAGATTTGCAAAGTCAGCCGTGATAGGCTACGTCAATCGTCACGTAGCCTATCACGGGTGACTTAAAAAAAAAAAAAAGCGCGTACGCTAATGGCGGCCCCCATAGGGAGCAGCCATTCGCGTTCCTTATTTAGTCGCTGTAGTCTACGTAAATGTTTACGTAGACTACGGCGAAAATAAGGGCAACGCAAATAGCGTTGCCCTTATTTTCGCCGTAGTCTACCTAAATCTTTACGTAGACTACAGCGACCAAATAAGGAACAGGAATGGCGGCTCCCTATGGGGGCCGCCATTATCTGTACACATTTTTTTTTTTAAGTCACCCGTGATAGGCTACGTGACGATTGACGTAGCCTATCACGGCTGACTTTGCAAATCTAGCCGTGATAGGCTACGTGAATCGTCACGTAGCCTATCAGGGGGCGTTTTTTTTTTTCTTCTTTCATTGCAATGGCGGCGGCGGCAGCCGGTCGAAAGACCGGCTGCTGCTCCTGCCTCGCTCGAACACCCGCCGTACCGCCGGCCGGACCAGCCACCGGGAGGGACATTCGGTGAAGGTAAGTCCCGTCCCGGGGGGGGTGCGGGGGGCGGGGGGGTTCGGAGGATTTCTCCGTGAAACTTGTTCGGGGGGCCGAACACGTTGGTGCTCAGCCCCCCAAAGTTTCGGGGAGAAATTCTCCGCCAACCCTAGATGAGAGATCAAGCAGAATCAACAGGGTTGCACTCCCCTCTCCCTCTCTCGATAAGGGTCATCTATCAGGACAACCAAGGCTGATTGAGTCCCGTAACCAGGATGAGACCCAGATTGAAATGGGTCTAGATAATTTAATCATTTAAATAATACTACATATTATGTATGTAGTATTATTATTAACTACATATTAAATAATACTACATATTATTTAAATGATACATAGTATCATTTAAATAATACTACACTGTGTGGCAAAGCAAGACCAATATGAGGCATCTTTGGGGTGTTGGCATGGCGGCTCCTCATTGCCCAGATTCCATGCACCTCTGTGCAACCAGAGAAAAGTTATAGCTGTTTGCTTTGCATTTGTGTTGAAAGAAGCACATAATCACGAAACAACTCTGCCAGCCTGCCTACCAGCCAACGTGTTTTTTTCCCCGGCCAGGCAATGTGTATTCCATTCAGCCAAAGAGAGCCTGAGGTCATTGACTGTGAATAGGAAAGTAGTAGTAGGGGAAAGGGGTTATTTTGCACTTCAAAGAAACCTACAGCAGAGATTAGGGATAGTGACCTCCTCCTAATCACCGCTTCAACACCTGACTTCTCAGAAACTCAAACCAAAGGTCAAAAGGGATAATCAGAGAACAGCACATTTTACTTGTGCCCAACGCAAACACTACTAAACCAAACTGTCTGTGATTTGGCAGGTGGAATCCCCTCCATGGGAGCTGATGGGTACCCAAATTTCATGCGCTTCTGTGCAACCAGTGAAAAGTTACAACTCTTCGCTTTGAGAGTTTTTGTTGAAAAAAATCAATGTTATCTGTGCCTAGCACAAAAACTACCAGGTCAAACTGTCTGAAATTTGGCTGGTGGAGTCCCCTTCCTGGTGGCTGACAGTTTCCCACATTTCATGTATTTATCACTAAAACTGAAAAGGGTATGGCCATTTCTGTTTTCCAATGCAAGTTAAAGGGACAGCGTCATATCAGAATGATCCGGATATCCGAATCTCACTTCAGATCTGAATCTGAAGCAAAGCAGATGGGGTCTGAATTGGTCTGAAGTGAAGTGAGGATGCTTCAGAAGGTCCAAATTGGCATCCAAAGCAAAGCAGGGGGTCCGTGCACAGCCCTAATTTTAAGCTTCCAAAAGTTCCTAGTTCAACAAGTGAGAGCTTGCTTTCCATGCATGACAGTCACACCATCTATTATTAGTGCATCATTTGCCATTTAGCAAGAATTGGCTAAAAGTAAATACCACAGAAGCATGCAATTATGAACATTAAGCAATTTTCACAAAAGCCATTTAGAACAAGAAAGTGAATTTTTATAGGTGGGGGACAGAGTACTTCATCGTCTATTTAACTAGAGCTTGAGAATTATTAAACATTTGGGGTAAATTAGAACTGAAAAAGCTCTTCAGAAACCAAGGTTATTAACATGTATAAAGTAATGCACATACCTGTCATGTTTGGAATTCAGTATTGTGTGATTACCTTCATAATGCCCATCAAGGCTGTTTTTGCCTTGGCCAAACCAAACTCTGGTTATTCTAAAATGGTGAGTGCAGAGGTTACAATCCTCAAGTTAATCCTTCCACAGTGAAACTACAATCTTTCACGGAGGCTTTTAAGAGAGGACTCCTTAGGAAATCTCCTACTGGTACCAATTTGCCTAGAAAGAGCCATTTCAAATTTGTTATTTATAGCAGGTTCAGGGAGGAAATTTTTGGTCAGGACTGTGGCAGAGGGAGAAAGTGTTACTCTCCTTCCTTACCTTCACAGGCCTGAAGCTGCTCAGACTTTCCAGTACCTGCTATTTACTTTTTTTTAATGTGCATGCTAATTGCCACCACACAATTAACAAGTAATCTCCTATCTATTAGTTAAGACATCCTAACAGCCAAGTTAGAGTTAGAAAGTTAAGAGAGTATAAAGCAGCCTTCCTTAATCTGGTGCCCTCCCAGCAGTTTGGATTACAACTCCCAGCACTCCAAATCATTGGGCATGCTGGCTGGGGATGATAGGATCTGAGGTGGACAACATCTGGAGGGTACCAGGCTGGGGAAGACTGGTATAAAGTTCACCAAAGTCAGGTGCCAGCTGGAGACAAGACAAAGAAAGCAGGAACAAAGGCAAATCTAGGGTCAAGATATGCAAGTGGAATGACATGGAGATCTAACAGTGTAGAAAAGAAATTAAAAGGGGAAACAGAAGAGCAACACATTAGGGAGGTAGATGGAAGAAATGAAGATTTATTGTGGGGGTGGGGGAGGCACAGAAAGGCCAGTCAGACATTCAGAGACAAGGCTGGTGAGAGGGCAACAAGTCCAGAAGCATCCCTGTTTCATAGCATTAGGGAAGTTCTGCCCTCCCAACTGAAAAGGAGCCAGCTTCTCATCAACACTCACCTCCTGCACTAGGTACAGCTGTTAAACTGAATTGGAATGGCTTTCTCCTTCAGGCAACCCTCAGTTTGTGAATGGCAGCAATAAAATAAAGGGAATGGAATAAAAACGGTGTGTCAAACTGCTCCACGCTCAAAAGGGATTCTTGGATCAGAGCAGAGGCCTGAAAGCTTTATTCTTTTAAAAAAATAATAAAGTAGCACTGTGCCATCTTGTGAAACTTTTCACCCTCTTTGAACACCCTCCCTGGAGATTTGGTGATCTTTCAGGGCAGATTAACACACTGTGGATAATCTCGATACTTTAAAGCAGGAGTGGGGAACCTCAGGCCTGGCAATCAAATCTTGCTCTCTGGGGTTCTCCAGAGGCCATGCCCCCTTCCCCTACCCCCTCTTTCCCAACCACTGATCACTGAAATGCCTCTCCTAAGTTTTAGCTTTAAGTTAAAATACACCAGCGTTGTTTGGTATTTGGGGCCCTGACCCGTTTTGCCTTTGGCTCTGCCCAGCACTGGAATGTGGCCCCCAAGAACTTCTCCAGAACTGGCAGCTTTTGCACCTCATACTGAATCCCACAACAATTCAGTGCAATATTAAAGAGAATAACATTGCAATGTTTTGTTAAAACTGTTCCAGAATTCAGTAACTGCAGCAAGGAAATCGCTGTTCCTTTCGCATTGAATAAAAGGAAACCAATTTATGGGAGTACAGGGCACGCTGACAATTCAGTTACCCCTTTCTTAAAACACGCTCTTTAAATTAAGCATCCTTTCTTTTTGAAATGCAACCTTTTAATGCGTGTACGACGGCAAAGGTCCATGTTGTGTGGCGGGCCGGCACTGCTCAGATCGGCAACAGCAGGCCTGCAGCAAGGGCCAGAATCCATCGAGAACCTTGGCTCAGCTATTGGTGTGGGGGTTTTACTAGCCGTAGACTGGAGATTAAATTGGAGACATCATGTTCCATATTCACAGAGCTGTATTCCTTTGTGCTGCTACATCATGTCAGAGAAAGAGACACAGCCAAGCCTTCATGCATGTCTTTTGATATATGCAAATCTGCCTGGACTGGTGCGCTTCTGAGAAGGCTGGTTATGCTGAATAAATATAATATCTCTCCATCAGGGGAATTCTTCAGGTATACAAATCCTCTTCATCTGACATTAATTGCCAGTGCACCGGATTTAGGCCTAAGCATAACAGTAAATTCCGTTCAGAGGTATATTTGCCCCTGCTGCCGGCCTTCAGGGAGTCAGGCTTCTTCTGCAGCTCTCTTCCCTCCATGGCCACCACTGCAACAGAAATGGGATAAGTCTGCACCTGTAGTGCCCAGATTATCTGGCAAGAAAGCCCATCTGCAGTGACTTGGGCAATTGTTGCCCCCATATGTGTTTATCACTAGAGTCAGAGGAATGTTCCTCACAGATACCTTCTCTATTCATGAATAAAAGTGCTACTCCCTAGAAACAATGCACCATGTAACTGAGATACAGAGACAGGAACTAGATGCTGTGGCAGATCCAGATGCTGACTCTGTCCCCATGTCTATTCTAGCAACAGTATTTCGTTGTTGTTTATTCGGTCAGTCACTTCCGACTCTTCGTGACTTCATGGACCAGCCCACGCCAGAGCTTCCTGTCGGCCATCACCACACCCAGCTCCCCCAAGGTCGTGTCCGTCACCTCCAGAATATCAGCCATCCATCTTGCCCTTGGTCGGCCCCTCTTCCTTTTGCCTTCCACTTTCCCTAGCATCAGCATCTTCTCCAGGGTATCTGGTCTTCTCATGATGTGGCTAAAGTACTTCAGTTTTGCCTTTCATATCATTCCCTCAAGTTAGCAGTCTGGCTTTATTTCCTGGAGTATGGACTGGTTGGATCTTCTTGCAGTCCAAGGCACTCTCAGAATTTTCCTCCAGCACCACAGTTCAAAAGCATCTATCTTCCTTCGCTCAGCCTTCCTTATGGTCCAGCTCTCGCAGCCATAGGTTACTACGGGGAATACCATTGCTTTCACTATGCGGACCTTTGTTGTCAGTGTGATGTCTCTGCTCTTCACTATTTTATCAAGATTTGTCATTGCTGTCCTCCCAAGAAGTAAACATCTTCTGATTTCCTGGCTGCAGTCAGTGTCTGCAGGAATCTTTGCGCCTAGAAAGACAAAGTCTGTCACTGCCTCCACGTTTTCTCCCTCTATTTGCCAGTTATCAATCAAACTGGTTGCCATAATCTTGGTTTTTTTGAGGTTTAACTGCAACCCAGCTTTTGCACTTTCTTCTTTCACCTTCGTCATGAGGTTCCTCAGCTCCTCCTCGCTTTCAGCCATCAAAGTAGTATCATCTGCATATCGGAGATTGTTAATGTTTCTTCCAGCGATTTTAACTCCAGCCTTGGCTTCATCAAGCCCAGCATGTTGCATGATGTGTTCTGCGTACAGGTTGAATAGGTAGGGTGAGAGTATACAACCCTGCCGTACTCCTTTCCCAATCTTAAACCAGTCCGTTGTTCCGTGGTCTGTTCTTACTGTTGCTACTTGGTCGTTATACAGATTCCTCAGGAGGCAGACAAGATGACTTAGTATCCCCATACCACCAAGAACTTGCCACAATTTGTTATGATCCACACAGTCAAAGGCTTTAGAATAGTCAATAAAACAGAAAGAGATGTTTTTTCTGAAACTCCCTGGCTTTCTCCATTATCCAGCGGATATTGGCAATTTGGTCTCTAGTTCCTCTGCCTTTTCTAAACCCAGCTTGTACATCTGGCAATTCTCATTCCATGAATTCCATGGAGTCTACCTTGCAAGATCTTGAGCATTACCTTACTGGCATGTGAAATAAATGCCACGGTTCGATAGTTTGAACATTCTTTGGTGCTTCCCTTTTTTGGTATGGGGATATAGGTTGATCTTTTCCAATCTGTTGGCCATTCTTGTGTTTTCCAAATTTGCTGGCATATGGCATGCATCACCTTGACAGCATCATCTTGCAAGAGTTTAAACAGTTCAGCTGGGATACCGTCATCTCCTGCTGCCTTGTTATTAGCAATGCTTCTTAAGGCCCATTCAACCTCACTCTTCAGGATGTCTGACTCTAGCTCACTGACCACACCATCAAATCTATCCCTGATATTATTATCCTTCCTATACAGATCGCCCATATATTTTTGCCACCTTTTCTTGATCTCTTCTGCTTCTGTTAGGTCCTTGCCATCTTTGTTTTTGATCATACCCATTTTTGCCTGGAATTTACCTCCGATGTTTCTAATTTTCTGGAAGAGGTCTCTTGACCTTCCTATTCTATTATCTTCTTCTGCTTCCATGCATTGCTTATTTAAAAATAATTCCTGATCTCTTCTGGCTAAGCTCTGGAATTTTGCATTTAATTGGGCATATCTCCCCCTATCACTGTTGCCTTTTGCTTTCCTTCTTTCTTGGGCTGCTTCCAGTGTCTCAGCAGATGGCCATCTTGCCTTCTTGGTTTTCTTTTTCTTTTGGATGTTTTTTGTTGCCACCTCCTGAACAATGTTACAAACTTCTGTCCATAGTTCTTCCGGGACCCTATCTACTAAATCTAGTCCCTTAAATCTATTCTTCACCTCCACTGCATATTCATGAGGAATATTCGTGAGTTCATACCTAACTGATCTGTGGGTTTTCCCTATTCTCTTTAGTCTGATTCTGAATTGTGCAATAAGAAGTTCATGATCTGAACTACAATCAGCTCCAGGTCTTGTTTTTACCAACTGCATAGATGTCCGCCACCTTTGGCTACAAAGGATGTAGTCAATCTGATTTCAGTGCTAGGGATGTCAGAGAATCTCGAATCTCGGGGAGGATGAATGCCAGCGCATTCGGCCCCCTGAAATTGGTGGAGAAACGGTCTGCCCCCCCCCCGGATGGGACTTACCTTGCTCAAATGTCCCTGGCGGTGGCAGCTCCGGCGGCGGTTTGGCAGCGGTTCGGCGGTGGCTCCGGCGGTGGCCGGTCTTCTGACCGGCTGCCGCCACCGCCATTTCCAAGTAAAACAAACAAACAAACAAACAAACATGATAGGCTACGTAAAGATTTACGTAGCCTATCATGGCTAGATTTTTAAAAAACACCGTGATAGGCTACGTAAATGTTTATGTAGCCTATCACAGCTGACTTTGAAAAAAAAAAAAGTGCATACTCAAATGGCGGCGCCTATGGGCGCCGCCATTTGCATTCCTTATTTTGGCATGTGTACGGCAAAAATAAGGGGAACGCAAATAGCGTTGCCCTTATTTTTGCCATAGTCTACGTAAATGTTTACGTAGACTACATGTGCCAAAATAAAGAACGCAAATGGCAGCGCACATGGGTGCCGCCATTTGCGTACGCGCTTTTGTTTTTTTTTAAAGTCAGCCATGATAAGCTACATAAACATTTACGTAGCCTATCACAGATGGCTGCAGGGACGCAAACGGCGGCGGCTATGGCCGCCGCCATTTGTGTCCTGGCAGGAGATGAGGTTTCACGGCCAGAGGGACGGGGCGCCTCCCCCCCGGCCAGAATTTCGGCGGGGAGGGACGGGGCGCCTCCCCCCCAGCCATAATTTTGGTGGGGAGGGACGGGGCGCCTCCCCCCCAGCCAGAATTTTGGGGGGAGGGACGGAGCGCCTTCCCCCCACCGCAAAGCAAGCTTCGGGATCAGGTAAGTGACTTTCATCCATCCCTAGTGTCGACTGTCTGGTGAAGTCCATGTATAAAGTTGTCTCTTAGGTTGTTGGAAGAGAGTGTTTGTTATGCACAGTGAGTTATCTTGGCAAAATTCTATCAGCCTATGTCCTGCTTCATTTTGTTCTCCCAGACCATGCTTGCTTGTAATTCTGGGTGTTGTTTGACTACCCACCTTAGCATTCCAGTCTCCTGAAATGAAAATAACATCTTTGTTTGGCGTACTATCCAGTAGGTGCTGCAGATCCTCATAGAACTGATCTACTTCTGCTTCTTCAGCATCTGTGGTTGGGGCGTATATTTGGATCACTGTGATGTTAAATGGCTTACCCTGAATTCAAATTGAGATCATTCTGTCATTTTTTGGATTGTATCCAAGCACTGCTTTAGCCACTTTATTATTAATTATGAAGGCTACTCCATTTCTTCTGTGGTCCTCTCGTCCACAGTAGTAGATCTGGTGGTAGGGGTGGACGAAAGTCACTTACCTGTCCTCAAAGGACGTTCGCGGTGGGGGGGAGGCGCTTCGCTGGTCCCCCCGCGAAGTTCTGGCCGGGGGGGGAGGCTTCCCGTCTCGGCCCGGCCGAAATTCAGGCCGGGGAGGAGGCTTCCCACCTCGCCCGGCCGCGAACGCGAAAGTTTAAAAAAAAAAAAACGCCCCCTGATAGGCTACGTGACGATTCACGTAGCCTATCATGGCTAGATCTGCAAAGTCAGCCGTGATAGGCTACGTCAATCGTCACGTAGCCTATCACGGGTGACTTAAAAAAAAAAAAAGCACGTACGCTAATGGCGGCCCCCATAGGGAGCCGCCATTCGCATTCCTTATTTAGTCGCTGTAGTCTACGTAAATGTTTACGTAGACTACGGCGAAAATAAGGGCAACGCAAATAGCGTTGCCCTTATTTTCGCCGTAGTCTACATAAATCTTTACGTAGACTACAGCGACCAAATAAGGAACGGGAATGGCGGCTCCCTATGGGGGCCGCCATTATCTGTACACACTTTTTTTTTTTTTTTTAAGTCACCCATGATAGGCTACGTGACGATTGACGTAGCCTATCATGGCTGACTTTGCAAATCTAGCCGTGATAGGCTACGTGAATCGTCACGTAGCCTATCAGGGGGCGTTTTTTTTTTTCTTTCATTGCAATGGCGGCGGCGGCAGCTGGTCGAAAGACCGGCTGCCGCTCCCGCCCCGCTCGAACACCCGCCAAACTGCCGGCCGGATCCGCCGCCGGGAGGGACATTCGGCGAAGGTAAGTCCCGTCCCAGGGGGGGGGCGCGGGGGGCGGGGGGGGTTCGGAGGATTTCTCCCCGAAACTTGTTCGGGGGCCCAAACACGTTGGCGCTCGGCCCCCCGAAGTTTCGGGGAGAAATTCTCCGCCAACCCTATCTGGTGGTCATTTGATGTGAAGTGGCCCATTCCAGGCCATTTCAGTTCACTGACACCCAAAATGTCTATATTTAATCTTGACATCTCTCCTATAACCACATCCAATTTGCCCTGGCTCATAGATCTTACATTCCAGGTTCCTATGGTGTGTTGATCTTTAGAACATCAGATTCATCGTTCACCACCAGCACCATCAGCTGCTAGCCATCCTTTCGGCTTTGAGCTAGCTATGTCATCACATCTGGGGCTATTTGAACTTATCCGCTGTTCCGCCCCAGCAGCATTTTGACCATCTTCTGACCTGGGAGTCCCATCTTCCAGTGGTATACCGACATATCTCTGGTTGTACTGATCCATTTAGTTTTCATGACAAGAATACTGGGGTGGGTTGCTGTTTCCTTAGTGGGTGTCGTGTCATGTCATCCACAACATCAGGAGTTTGTACAGCTTCCAATGGCTTGTATTCAATGTTACTCCTACTTAGAGTAGACCCATTGAAATGAATCCTGTGTTGATCCTGAGTAACAAATGTCCCATTCATTTCAATGAGTCTACTCTATGTAAGATATGTTGCATAGAACCCAATGTGATAGATGCCATCTTCTGTTAGCAATACCCTTCTGTATTCTACATATTACAAACAGGCCAGTCTCTACAGAAAAGAGTAAATGGACTCAAATTTAACATTATAAATGGCAATATTCAAAAACCAGTGGGGAACCCTTCAGCCTCTCAGTTCAGAAAACTCTGTTACTGACCTTAAGGTAGCCATTCTTGAACAAAGGAACAAAGAAAGATATCGATGTGAAACAGCTGAAGTTCAGTTCATCAAGAAGTTCAGCTCTATCTCTTGTGGCTTGAATAGGAATAATGGGTGGGTGTTTTAATCACACCACATGTTTAAATCAGCTCACCTATCTAAGGATGTCTGTGTTATCATCCCACAACTGTTTTGTGAATGGCCACTGTTAATAAGGTAGTTATCACTGTCTCTCCTTTCTGCATTTAATTTCCCTCTGACCTCACCATTTAAAATTTCCCACCACCACCATGTTATATATACTTGTAGTTCTACGTAATATTTCATGCATCTGATGAAGTGGACTGAAGTCCATGAAAGCTTATACCATGATCAATTTGTTAGTCTTTCAGGTGCCACAAGACTCTTTGTTGTTTTTGCTATAACAGACTATTATAGCTACCCCTCTGGAAACTATTGATTCATGCATATGATTTCTATCCCACCTGTCTATGCTGAAGTAAATTCAAAGTGGCTGACAATTAAAACAACAGCAACTCCACTTACAAAATAATAAATACAACAAACCAACAATAAAACAGACAGTAGAAGGCTGTCTGTTGCAACAAAGAGGCCAATTTAAAAAGAGTGCTCACTGGTATAAAACTCTCTATACATTAGGGGTGTGTAGGGTAATTTTAGAACTGTGATGTTTTTAATGTTGAATTTTATTGTTGTGAACTGTTTTTTTATTATTGTACGTTGGCCAGAGTGGCTGGGTGACCAGCCAGATGGGCAATTAATAAATCAAACAGACAAACCACCCACCCGCCCACTGAAAGATGAGCTGCGAGGGGACCAAGCACACCTCCTCTTCAGCATGCCATTCCCAGATCTGTGTGCTACTGTGAGAATAGGGCAGGGAGAAGAGGTTTTGCTGCCTGAGGCAAAGATCAAGATGATGCTCCATTGTACAGACCTGACTGGATTGGCAGTTGAATCTTCCTTCAACATGGGTGACAGGACAGCATCCTCCACTGTACCTGAGGGCCCTAGACTAGTTTACGGGGCTCAGGATGGGCACACACAATCCTGCTTCCAGTATAGGCTAACAGCCAGGGGGAGGCTCAGGAAGAAGAGGGGGGTGGCTGCCACCCAAACCCAGGAACTGCTGTCTGAGGCAGCCATCACACTCTGCCTAACAGTAGGGCTGCCCTAACTGTGTGAAGATCCTCTCTGCCAGGCCCACTTCCTTAAGCATGTTTAGGAGCATGCTCCTAGAATGATTCACAATGCCCAGAACCAATATGCTCTTAGGTATAATGGCTGATGTTCAGGGCTTTCCAAATGAGTGATATCAGACTCTGTTATGAAGCTATTTGCCTGAATGATGCAGCTGGAGATGGTCCTGTGTGTATAAACCCCCACTGCAAACATGCTGCCTTTAGGAAGGCATCATTTCAGCTTTAGGCAAGAGCTATACCAAGCTAAAAAACTAGCTTGCGTATTTATGATGCAATCCCCTGCATGTCACAACCTCAGATACGCAGACGATGCCACCCTAATGGCAGAAAGTGAAGAGGATCTAAAGAGCCTCTTGTTGAGGGTGAAAGTGAAGAGTGCAAAAGCTGGTCTGAAACTCAACATTAAAAAAACTAAGATCATGGCATCTGGCCCCATCACTTCCTGGCATATAGAAGGGGAAGAAATGGAAGCAGTGACAGATTTTATTTTCTTGGGCTCCAAGGTCACCGCAGACGGTGACTGTAGCCATGAAATTAAAAGACGCTTGCTCCTTGGGAGGAAAGCTATGGCAAACCTAGACAGCATAGTAAGAAGCAGAGACATCACCTTGCCGACAAAGGTTCATATAATCAAAGCTATGGTTTTTCTAGTAGTAACGTATGGCTGTGAGAGCTGGACTATAAGGAAGGCTGAGCGCCGAAGAATTGATGCTTTCGAACTGTGGTGCTGGAGAAGACTCTTACGAGTCCCCTGGACTGCAAGGAGGTCAAATTAATCAGTCCTAAAGGAAATCAATCTTGACTGCTCATTGGAAGGACAGATACTGAAGCTGAAGCGTAAATATTTTGGCCACCTAATGCGAAGAAAAAAGTCACTAGAAAAGACCCTGATGCTGGGAAAGATTGAAGGCAAAAGGAGAAGGGGACGGCAGAGGATGAGATGGCTAGATAGCATCACCGATGCAATGAATATGAACTTGAGCACACTCTGGGAGAGAACGGAGGACAGGAAGGCCTGGCGTGCTATGGTCCATGGGGTCACGAAGAGTTGGACATGACTGAACAACAACAATAACAACCCCTGCATGTCTATGTAGGGGTCCCACTATGGATGGCAGTGTTAGAGGGTTGTTGTTGCTGTTTTAAGTCAGCATCGCTGACACAGGGGTTTATTGCAGGCTTAAAATCATTGTTATATTCTCTTTTGGGTCAGTCAGTTGCATACTTGCCCAAATTCTACACTTTGATACATCAGACAAGTCTTAGTGTTCTGGGTCAGAACAGCATACTCACTGCCAAAAAAGGAAGCATATCACTACCAAAAAGAGAGGACAGAAAAGGGTACAGATTTGCTTAAAATTTCCATGTGCTAATTTATATACACAAAAGTGTGTGGACTGAAAAATTTGAAATCCCCTGAATTCCATTGTTGTTGCTAAATTTATAGTAGGAATCATGCTTACTCAGAGGTAAGTATGTCTATTCACAAATAACCAGGAGAAGCCTCTGCAGGTCTACTCTGAAGCAAGCAGAAAAGTGTCACTCAGCAGCAGTGGAGAATGGTGGCTCCAATTTCAGTGTGGTGGAGAATGCATTCTGGGTTTTAGTCAGAATCATCCAGAACTCTAAATGGGTTCATTACCTTGGACAGCTCCTTTAGAGTTCTGGCTGGTTCTGACTAAAGCCCAGAACGGATTCATAGCCCCATTGAAATTGGAGTCACCAGTCTCCACTTCTCAGTAGCACTTTCAAATAACATCCCAAACAATAAGCCTCTGCATGTCTACTCAGACGTAAGGATGGACGAAAGTCCCTTACCTGGTCCTGCAGCTGTGTTCGGTGTGGGGGGGAGGCGCTCCATTTCTCCCCCCCAAAATTCAGGCCGGGGGGGAGGCGCCCCATCCCTCGCCACCGAAATTCAGGCCGGGGAGGAGCGCCCCGTCTCCCCGGCCGCGAAATAAAAAAGTAATTAAAAAAAAAACATGTGATAGGCTACGTAACGATTTACGTAGCCTATCACGGCTAGATTTTCAAAGTCATCCGTGATAGGCTACGTAAATGTTTACGTAGCCTATCACGGCTGACTTTGGGGGGAAAAAAAAGCGCGTATGCAAATGGCGGCACCCATGGGCGCCACAATTGCGTTCCTTGTTTGGGCAGGTGTAGTCTACGTAAAGATTTACGTAGACTACAGCGAAAATAAGGGCAAGCATTGTCCTTATTTTCGCCGTAGTCTACGTAAATCTTTACGTAGACTACCCGTGCCCAAACAAGGAACGCAAATGGCGGCGCCCATGGGCGCCATTTGCGTACGCGCTTTTTTTTTTCAAAGTCAGCCGTGATAGGCTACGTAAAGATTTATGTAGCCTATCACGGCTGACTTTGAAAATCTAGCCGTGATAGGCTACGTAAATTGTTACGTAGCCTATCACGTGTTTTGTTTTGTTTTTTACTTTACTTTGTAATGGCGGTGGTGGCAGCCGGTCGGAAGACCGGCCGCTGCCCCTGCCCCCGCCGAAACGCCGCCGGGACCCGCCGCCGAGAGGGACATTCGAAGGAGGTAAGTCCCATCCCGGGGTGTGGCGGGGGTGTGGCGGAGAATTTCACCACCAATTTCGGGGGGCCGAATGCATTGGCATTTGGCCTCCCGGAGATTCGTGGAGAAATTCTCCGCCATCCCTACCGTAAGCATGAGCCTCATGTCTATTCACAAGTCAGCAGGACAAGCCTCTGCAAGTCTACTCAGAAGTAAGCAGGGATGACTCACTCAGCTACACTTTCCAAACTATTTCTGCTCAGAAGTAAGCATGTCCATCCTGTCTACTCACAAGTAATCAGGGCAAGCTTCTGCAGGACAAGGCCCAGAGGTCAGCAGGACGGAATCACTCAGCAGCTTCCTCCCCTAGCCTCACCCTCTCTGCTTGCAGGGGAAAGATTTTATCTCTGATCAGTAGCTGACTGGAGATAAGCAAGTGCTTTCTCCTGCTAAGAGAAAGGGAGCCATTTCGAGTGCTAGGCAAGGGAGTGAAAACAAGATTGGAGATGAAAGCTTTTCCATTGCAGAGGGGTGGGTCCAGGGGGAAAAGCTGCTGGGCTGGATGGGGATTCCCCACTGACTTCACCAGCTCTGTGGGCTGGAAGTCCCACATTCCTGCCGCAGAACAAAGCAGAGACTAGTCATTCAGCCCTGTGGTCACAATCCCTCATGTGTATCCTTGTTCACTGACTACACTGGATATTTATTACAGATCAGGCCCAATTCATTTTTATTTTATTCAATAAGTTCAGGTTTGCTTGAATTATTGCCTCACTTGGAGACTGCAGAGGCATTATGATGAAATGTTGTCTTGTCTTGAACAAGAGAGTTTTTGTGTGTGGATCGGTTAGAAATTCACGATTTGATAGCACACTGATTTCAATAGCCTTTTTGGAGAAGTAAATGCACTGTGTCAGTTTGATCGATGGCAGGCTAAAACCATTAAATCTTGTTTATGGACTATTGTCCTCGTGGCACTTGAGCTAGTAAAACATTTCATGTTTTCTTAATCACTCAGTTGGAATATTTAATCATAAACAGTTTCCTCCACCTCCTCAAATAAACTCCCTCATTACAAATGAAGAATGAGGTTTAAAGCATTTCCAGCTGGTAAAATTATTATATATAGCGTTAAGTTCTTAGCATGAACTTGAGCACGCTCCGGGAGAGAGCACAGGACAGGAAGGCCTGGCGTGCTGTGGTCCATAGGGTCACGAAGAGTCGGACACGACTGAGCAACTGAACAACAACAAAGTTCTTAGCAGACAAGACACCAAGACTTGAGAAACAGCAGCAAGAAAAATCATTGTGTTACATGTGAAATAAGCCCTTTTACTAGACACATTTCAGATTGTGTTTCTTGGTGAGATTTGACAGAAGGGATTTTCACTTCAACCTCCTGTAGTTACAGTGGCTGTGTTCAAAGCATCCTCAAAGATATAACATAGCCATGTTTAACCCATCCCTCAGACGTTGCACCCAAGCTAGGAAATGGGAGGACAGTGGATGACTCCCATATCCCCTCCAACCCATGTCTAAGCATGTGTACAGGGCCAGAGTAAAGGGCAGGGGTACTTCTACTTTCTGAAGGAAGCCTTTTTTTCTCTAATAGCTTCCTTGATGCTGCTTATTAAACATGCTGGTGACCTCTTGGACTTTGTGGTACCTTTCCTGACCTGCAGTATATATTTTGATGTGGGTTTGAGCAACTGCCAAGCATCCTGGAAATATTTAATCCTCTTGACTTTCCCTTCAACCTCTTATTTTATCAATCCATTTTTGAGAAGTTCCCTCTTCATGCAGCTGTTTTGGACTTCATTGGCAATGTTTCATTTCATAGAATCGTAGAATAGTATGGTTGGAAGGGGCCTACAAGGCCATCAAGTTCAACCCCCTGCTCAATGCAGGAATCCAAGTCAGAGCATCCCTGACAGGTGGCTGTCCAGCCTCATCTTGAAGGCCTCCAGTGTGGGAGAGCCCACCACCTCCCTGGGTAATTGGTTCCATTGTCGTATTACTCTAACAGTCAGGAAGTTTTTCCTGATGTTCAGCCAGAATCTGGGTTCCTGTAACTTGAGCCCATGATTCTGTGTCCTGCACTCTGGGATGATGGAGAAGAGATGCTGGCCTTCCTCTCTGGGACAACCTTTCAAGGACTTGAAGAGTGCTATCATATCTCCCCTCAGTCTTCTCTTCTCAAGGCTAAACATGCCCAGTTCTTTCAGTCTCTCTTCATAGGGCTTTGTTTCCAGTTCCCTGATCATCTTTGTTGCCCTCCTCTGAACCCTCTCCAGTTTGTCTGCATCCTTCTTCAAGTGTGGCACCCAGAACTGGACACAGTACTCCAGATGAGGCCTAACCAGTGCTGAGTAGAGGGCAACTAATACTTCCCGGGATTTGGAAGCTATGCTTCTATTAATGCAGCCCAAAAGGGTATTTGCCTTTTTTTGCAGCCACATCACATTGTTGGCTCATATTCAGCTTGCGATCTACAACAATTCCAAGATCCTTCTCGCTTGTAGTGTTCTTGAGCCACGTATCCCCCATCTTGTAACTGTGCATTTGGTTTCTTTTTCCTAGGTGCAGAACTTGGCATTTATCCCTATTAAATGTAATTCTGTTGTTTTCTGCCCAGCGCTCCACTCTATCAAGATTTCTTGGAATTTTGTTTCTGTCTTCCAAAGTATTAGCTATCCTGCCCAATTTGGTGTCATCTGCAAATCTGATCAGCATTCCCTGCACCTCCTTCTCCAAGTCATTAATAAAAATGTTGAAGAGCACTGGGCCCAGGACTGAGCCCTGCGGTACCCCACTTGTTACCTCTCCCCAGTTTGGGAAGGTCCCATTGATAAGCACTCTTTGAGTCCGATTCTGTAGCCCACTGTGGGTCCACCGGATCGTTGTTTCATCTAGCCCACTTTGAGCTAGTTTGCTCATCAGGAGATCATGGGGCACTTTGTCGAAAGCTTTGCTGAAGTCAAGGTATATTATGTCTACAGCATTCCCACAGTCTAGAAGGGAGGTTACTTGATCAAAAAATGAGATTGGATTAGTCTGGCAGGACTTGTTCTTGACAGTTTATGTATACATTGAATTTGATAGCACTGTGGTGGTCACTGGTTCTAATCAGTTCATCAGCACTTACGTCTCACACTTGGTCCTGGTCACTACTGTTAGTCCAGAGTTGCCTCCCCTCCAGTCGGTTCCATGTCCAAATATTGTAGTTCACAGTCAGGTGGGATACAAATATGACAGATAGATTTTATCTGGTTGTTCATACCACATTTGCCAATCACATCATACCTGTCAGAGTCTCTAGCAGCATACAGCAATGCTACACAACAGTTTAAAATAGGTTATGAGAAATGTTATATCACACTGAAGCTTTGTTCTGCTTATTCAGAGAACAGTGCAATATATAAAGTCGCTTTAAGTCTTAATGGACTCTATGGCACCGCAATGAGTCTCTGGTGCTGTACAGCAATAGGAAATTTTCCTGCAAGCCTGCCAATGACTTCCAGTCTCCTCAAGACACATCATGTTCTTACTCCATCTCTCACAGGCAACTCTGTTGACATGCAGGTGAAATGCTTTCATCAAAAAGAACCATGTTGGAAAAAACTTTCAACTTTTCCTTTCAAAGAGATATAAGAAATTATTCCACAATTTAAAAAAAAATTATTCACTTTCACCTTCTTTTAAGCTTTCATTGAAAAATAAAAGCCATTCAGCTTCACAGTTGTGAATATTCATCTTCTCTTTGTAGCAGTAGCAATTACTGTGTGCCCAAATGCATTATTGATCATCTGATAACAAATGTACATTTCATCAGCTGTAGTGTTTCATTTATTTTCTGCTGATCTTTGCCTTTTCCCATCTGTCTATCCATCTCTTTTACTTGCCAGATTTTTTTCTATTGCTCCAACAATTACTCCCCACCCCCCAATCTGATATATCTCTTTTTATTGTAGCATCTCCCCACTCATGTCTATCTTGTTCACTTTCCATATCCTTTTCTAGAGTCTAGATGTGACAAGACAGCTGAGGATGCCCAGTGCTATTTTTTGTAAAAACCAAAAACCACCCCATTGAACAAAGAACCACTGTGCCATTTTATACAACTATTTTGGAAAGTTAGCTCAGTTTCAAGGTATTTGCCATGTGCCTTGGGAGACCCTTCAAGAAACCTAGGTTCAAAGCACCCTTGGGCATACAGAACTAGTTGCATGGTTCTTTGGATCATGAATATAATGAATATAACATATTTCCTGGGAAATTAATGAGTTGGATCCAGACTTAGTCATATTTAGTGCAGACCCATTGAAATCAATGGGACTTGGGTTGGTCATGATACTACTCTAAGTAAGTTTGCATCCAGCTGAGTAAATACATTTCTTAATTTTCACCATTGCTACTATTTTATTATCTACCACATGATAGAGATATAGAATTGTTTTCAGGACAAGATAAGAGACCAAGGCAAGCAGGATCAGAGAAAGACCCCCAGAAACACCTGTCTTGAACTGCAGCCTAATTATGCAGGAACTAATACTAATGCAGAATTTAGTATCAGAAGTCAAGATGTCAAGCCAAATTAATGGCATGAACACAAACTACCTCCAAGGTACTGTGGTTTTATATTGATTTTGCTTTAGTGTTCACATGTAGTACAAGCTTAGGACCTTGGCAAAAAAAAAATTACTTGGGTACTCTAGGCATGTGCCTGTTCCCTACCACTCAAAACAGGATCTGAACCTTATGCATGTCTTCTTGGAAGTATGTATCACTGAGTTCAGTGGGGTTTACTCCCAGGTAAATGGGTATAGGAATGCAGCCAGAATCCTCTTAAACCCTGGCTCAATTATACCCTGCAAACAGCTTTCAGTCGAACTTTCTTTAGGGGTGGACGAAAGTCGCTTACCTGTCGTCGAAGGACGTTCGCGGTGGGGGGAGGCACTTCGCTGGTCCCCCCGTGAAGTTCCGGCCGGGGGGGGAGGCTTCCCGCCTCGGCCCGGCCGAAATTCAGGCCGGGGAGGAGGCTTCCTGCCTCGCCCGGCCGCGAACGCGAAAGTTTTTTTTTTTTTTTAAACGCCCCTTGATAGGCTACGTGACGATTCACGTAGCCTATCACGGCTAGATCTGCAAAGTCAGCCATGATAGGCTACGTGAATCATCACGTAGCCTATCACAGGTGACTTTAAAAAAAAAAATCGCGTACGCTAATGGCGGCCCCCATAGGGAGCCGCCATTCGCGTTCCTTATTTAGTCGCTGTAGTCTACGTAAATGTTTACGTAGACTACGGCGAAAATAAGGGCAACGCAAATAGCGTTGCCCTTATTTTCTCCGTAGTCTACGTAAACATTTACGTAGACTACAGCATCCAAATAAGGAACGGGAATGGCGGCTCCCTCTGGGGGCCGCCATTATCTGTACGCGCTTTTTTTTTTTAAAGTCACCCGTGATAGGCTATGTGACGATTGACGTAGCCTATCATGGCTGACTTTGCAAATCTAGCCATGATAGGCTACGTGAATCGTCACGTAGCCTATCAGGGGGCGTTTTTTTTTTTCTTTCATTGCAATGGCGGCGGCGGCAGCCGGTCGAAAGACCGGCTGCCGCTCCCGCCCCGCTCGAACACCCGCCGAACCGCCGGCCGGACCCGCCACCGGGAGGGACATTCGGTGAAGGTAAGTCCCGTCCCGGGGGTGGTGCGGGGGGCGGGGGGGTTCGGAGGATTTCTCCCCGAAACTTGTTCAGGGGGCCAAACACGTTGGCGCTCGGCCCCCCGAAGTTTCAGGGAGAAATTCTCCGCCATCCCTAACTTTCTTCCAAGCAAGCATTGCGTCCTTTACAATGGTGTGACAAAATCACAGACGTTTCCATTCTATTCACACACCCCTACCACCTCCGCCCTGTACACACATGTATTAATAAAACCTGAAGATTAGAAATAAAGTATAATCACCCTGAAAGTAGATGTATTAATATTTATTTAGCCGTATATATTGTGTACATGGCCAGAATTTAATTTTACTCTGAAGTGCCCATTGGAGTGTCCCCGCCCCCCCTTAATCCTTTTTCAAAAGTCCTAATCTGAAATGCCTGCGAATATATTTGTGCACCTTTAGACTAAGCCCATTCAAGCATTTATACCTCCCTCTAATGAATTGTAAGACATCAGTGTATACACAGCCAGAAGTCCCTGACTTTTGTAGGACATACATTAGCACTGATTTATAAATTCAATAGTCAAGTTCATTGGCATGCATAGTGTCAAGGGACATTTGTTAAACTAGGACATTTGGATGATGGCTGTTTGAGTAGCTGTGCATTGAGAAAAGTGTCCTTCCTATTTTAATGGCAAGAAATTAGAAATATTTTAATGAATTCCACTTGTTAGCACCTATCACAGCTTTGGGAAAAGGTCAATATTTAAAACATGCTATTTTAATGTGCTATTGCCATTTGCCTTGCCACTTTGCAATTACAAGGGAAGATTCTCCATATCACAAAAGCAAACCACTCACAAGACTTTTAATATCCCCGTCATAATTGTCAACAAATTCCAGCACTGAAAGAAAATAACCATGATATTCAAAAGGTGTAATGAGCACAGTGTTCACAGTAAATAGCTTGGCCCAGCTGCATCTCCAGTGTTTTCATGTCATCAGTACCACTTCCCAGTTATATCCCTAAGGGTGCATCCTATGCATGTTTAGAAAGAAAAGAGTCCTACAATTCTCAGCATGCCCCAGCCAGCATGACTGGCTAGAGGATGCTGGGAGTTGTAGAACTTCTTCCTGTCTAAACAGGCATAGGATTGTGCCCTAAGACTTCAACACTAACCTGAATTTCATGATAAAATGGGCATCTATCAAGCTCGTACTGAAGATCTTCAGAATTCACACACATGCTATACAGATAGTTGCAAAGGATAGTAGGAGAGATCCAGTACAGATGACCAACTTAACAAGTCATAAGGTTTTCCACAATTTTCCTTGGTCATCTATGTTAATGAGAATGTGGTACGTTGTGTGTGTTTTTCTGCTGCCCATTTGGATGTGTGATAAAGGCTGGAGTCCTCATCAAGTGGTAACAAGGCTTCTCCCACATTTACTACTTGGTAAATTGTTCATCTGTTTTCATCCAGAGCAGTGGCATTGAACCTCTTTCAGCCCAAGGGCCAAATTCAGTTTCAGAGAAGCTGTCAGGGGCCATTCTTTGCTGTGCCACCAGAAATTTGTCCTGTAAATACTAGTGCAGGAGAGATTTCACAGGTCTCCCCCCATGAAAGCTCTGCAGCCTGGGATCACGTCATGCTGCAGTGGGAGCTATGTTGAAGGACATGTGCATTAAGGGGGCACCTTGTATGATTGGAAAATATATAAATCCTACACTCTGAGAAGCATGGGGGATGAATGCCCATGCTATGCCAAATTCTGTTATGATAGCTGAATTCTGCAGCCAGATCTAAGTGATGCACAAGAAATGCAACCTGCCACATCTGCTTGTTCTGTACCGGCTGTTCTATTTTTGGCAAGTCATTGTAATGGGTAAATAGGTACGTAGGTACTGGTGTTCCCATTCCCCAGCCAGGCAATGGAAATTTTATTCCATCTCCCTTCTAGATTCTGATGGAGATTTCAGCAAGCATCTCCCACACATGCCAGATTTAGCATTTTAGCCTTAACAAAACAATGTTGTTGTTAAGGACTAGGAACAAAGAACTTGCATGGTGGTTTTTCCCTGACTCAGCTTCCTTTCCCCTTTCCTTCCCATTCTTCCCCAATGTGTTCTACTCTCAGACACTTTGGGAAGGAGGGGCAATACCTTCACCTTCACACAGATGGGGAGGGGAGCACATCAGCATTGACAAGCACTCTCCAACTGAAGGGGAAATGTCACCAACAAAGAGTGAAGTGAGAAGGAAGTGAGGTCTGCAATGAACATTCACCCTCCCCCCAGGTTTCTGAGCATTTTTAAACAAACCTACTTGTCCTTAATAGGTGGTGAACAGAACCTGCCTTACCTACTGTATTGTACAGCACCAATTAGATTCAGGTTATTTCTAAACAGGAGCCTTGTGTGGCGCAGAGTAGTAGGCGGCAGTAGTGCAACCGAAACTCTCCCCATGACCTGAGTTTGATCCCAGCGGAAGCCGGGTCTCGGGTAGCCGGCTCAGGTCGACTCAGCCCTCCATCCTTCTGAGGTCGGTAAAATGAGTACCCAGCTTGCTGGGGGAAAGGTAGTCACGACTGGGGAAGGTGATGGCAAACCACCCCGCTACAGTCTGCCATGAAAACGCCAGCAAAAGCGGCGTCCCTCTAGGAGTCAGCAATGACTCGGTGCTTGCACAGGAGGAACCTTTCCTTTCCTATTTCTAAACAGTTCTATCATTGTACAGTACCTTCCTCAACTTGGTGCCCTCCAGATGTTCTTCAGCCCCAGCCAGTGCAGACAGTGGCCAGGAATCATGGGAGTTGTAGTCCAAAACATTTGGAGGGCACCTAGTTGGGGAAAGCTGTCCTACGGAATGTGCAGCTCCCCTGCCCCCCAGTCTTCATTAAAGGTATCTAGTCCACAAAACACATGGGATACACTTCTGATATAACTTGCTGTACTTGTATTTCACACACACCTTTCATTAGTTTATCATATCATGTCACTAGAACACTGCCCAAGTTGTAGGCTCATCCTATTTAGGGCTCAATATCTCAAGAACTGCAATTTTCATAGGAGGAAAATAAATGCACCAGATGCGAGTCTGGCAGAGCTATAACCAGATCTGTGTCTTCCTTCTGATCAGCTCTTAAAGGCTCAGCAGCAGCCCGCTTTGTATCTGGATTTGGGAACCATATACCCAAACCAAGCTTGGCCATTTGACTATGGAGGCAGTAAGAAGGAATCCATCTGATGCTAAAACCTGCTGCCATTGTATCTCCTTGGAGAGCTTTGGAACGCTAGGAGAAATGACAGTACTATTTATACATAGTCCTGCTTAGAATAGTTTTGCTACAGCAGGGGAAGGGCAATTTATGGACCTCCAGATGTTTTGCTCTCCAGCTCCCATGATTCCTCACCACTAGTTATGCTGATGGGAGTTGTAGGCCAAAACATCTGGAGGGTCAAAAATTGCTTACCCCTGTGCTACAGGGCCACTTTGGGATGAGAGTGTGGAGTGCGGAGCCAAGGCCTCCTCCTACCCCTCAACATGTGCCACTGAAAAATGTTATTGCCAGTGTTTCTCTCTCCATATAACCCTTTTTCACTATGTGTTGGCAACTGGAGCGGAGCTGGCACTACCCAAGGCTGCCAAATACTATAGTCTTGTATAGAAATAGCAGGGAACATCTTAACCAAAACAGCTCAGAAGTGTGTGACTACACAGAAAGCTACCTCATACTGAGTAGGGATGTCAGAGAATTCCGCCACGGATCTCGATGAGGCTGAATGCCAGCGCATTCGGCCCCCCAAAATCCATGGCAGAACAAAGCCCCCCTGCCCCCCACCCCGTGAAATGGGCCCAGAACAGAGCACCTACCTGCTGCCATCTGTGCTGACTTGCAAATGGCAGCCGTGTCTGCGGTCGCCATTTGCTTCTTCCATGTAGCCATGATAGGCTACGTAAATACTTACGTAGCCTATCACGGCTAATGCAGCGACGCCATTTAACTAAGGGAACGCAAATGGTGGCGGCTATGGCAGCCGCCATTTGCATTCCCTCTTTTTTTTTGGCCGTTTTAGCCTACGTAAATATTTACATAGGTTAAAATGCCCCCCCAAAAGGAAATGCAAATGGCAGCCGCTGTAGCCGCCGCCATTTGCGTCCGCTGTTTTTTTTTTTGCCGTGATAGGCTACGTAAATATTTACATAACCTATCACGGCAAAATACAGGGACACAAATGTCGGCGGCTATGGCAGCCGCCATTTGCATCTGTGCAGGCTGCCCAGCGACCAGATGTCTGGCTGCGGGTGGCCCCGGCTGGCGGCTCCACGGAATCTCCGCGGAGCGGAGCCGGCCAGAGAGAATTGGGGGGGGAGGGACAGAACGCCTCCCCCCCACCTCGAATGTCATCCTTTGAAAAGGTAAGTGACTTTCATACATCCCTAATACTGAGTCAGTCCATCTAGTTTAGTACTGCCTGCACTGACTGGTAGTGGTTCTCCAGAGTTTCAGATAGGGAACTTTCCAAGCCCTATGTGGAGATGCCAGGGATTGAATTTAGGACCTTCTGCAGGCAAAACAAGGGCTGTACCACTGAGCTATAGTCCTTCCCCTATATAAACAATATTTCTAATCAGATTTAGCTATACTTTTTCTGTTTTGCACCTACGTAAGTGGACTCTCCCCAACACCACCCCCCACCCCCCAAGATAAAGATACAGGATAAAATCCACCATAAGTCCTGGTGACTTAGAGTAGACTTATTGGAATAAATGGGACTGATGCTAGTCATGACTAACTTAACTCCCATTCACTTTAATGGGTCTACTCTAAGTAGGATCTATGCTGGATTTTACCCACAGAAGTGTGTCTTTCATTACAGTAGCTTAATTCAATTCCTTCAACAGTTATTATTAAACCACAAAAGAATCTTGATGTGTACACTGAATGTGAAGTTTCTGAATGTTGCATAAAGATTTTAGGAACAACATTCCCCTTTGGTGCATTTCATAAAGTGTACAACTGTAGCCAGATGTCATTGATATGCTTGAAGCCTTTTCTGAGAAAATGCCTATAAAATACACCCACTGAAATTATATATTTAAAAAAAAAAAAAACTACAGAAGTGTTCTGTCTTTAAAGATCTACAGTATTTAAAGCATGGCTAAGGAGAAAGTTCCAGGGAAAAAAGATGGGGGGGGGTGTCTCCATGAGCGATTTACTCCGAGCTGGCTGTATTTGGAGGTTGTTAGGGATACATGACATTGTGGCCGCCCAGCAGCCACCCTGGAGCTTATCATGGAAAACCCGGATTTCCTGAGACTGCTTGAAGTCCAATTCTTTTACTTAAGTCATGTTCTCCATGGTATAGTTGCTATGTGCCCCAACCCCTACATTTACCTCAGGTATGTTAGCCCTGCCCAGGGGTGTGCAGAGAAACCCCCTAGATAGATGAAAATAGAGGTATTCACTAGAACAATGACAAGAGTCAATATAAATTGACAAAACTGGGGAGTTGGTTGTTGGGTTCAATTGACAGCTTATTGTAAAATAGATGGGATAGAGATAGGTCAGCTGCATCCTGTTGTTATTCCATTTGGATCCTTTGGTGTGAAGGGCTGAACAATATTGGTAACTACCTTCTCTACCATCTGTGCATGCATGCAGCTTGTTGCATCAAGGAAGAGATGCTGACATCTCTCTCATTAGATGTACACAAAACTTCACATTTCTACATGTACCCAAATGTCATTTGATCTAAGCTTTCTTTGGTGCAATCACATCACCACGGAGTTATAAAACTGCAAGGCTCATTATGAGATGTCTTGCTGAATCATGGGTATGATTTATGCACAGTATGGGGGATGAATAGCCAAAAATGTATTCACAAAACTGAAGAACTGTCTGTGTTGACCTGACCGAACTAATACTAGTTAGTGACCAACTAGGCTGCATCTCTGTTGATGGTGATACCTTTGTGCAGAGAGATTACATGGCTCTGTGGCAAGCAAGCATTCAACTGACAAAGCTTCCAAACACACATACAGTCAATGTACACATGTTCTATAAACATTTTAGGAACCACATTCCCCTTTGGTGCATTTCATAAAGTGCACAACTGTAGCCAGATGTTGTTGATATGCTTGAAGCCTTTTCTGAGAAAATATCTACAAAATATGCCCACTGAAATTATGTTTTGGAAAACTACAGAAATATTTATTTGTTTATTTATTTAATATTTTGCCTTTAAGATCTACAGAATTTAAAGAATGGCTGAGGAGGAAGTTCCAGGTAAAAAAGACACAGGGGGTGTCTCCATGAGCAATGTACTCCAAGCTGGCTGTGTTTGGAGGTCGTTAGGGATACATGATGTCGTGGCCATCCAGTAACTACCTGAAAGACTGTCTTCTCCCATATCAGCCTGCCTGGTTCTAAAGGTCTTCTGGAGAGGCTGTTCTTTCGAGACTGCCACCTTCAAAGGCATGTTTGGTGGCAACACAAAAGAGGGCCTTCTCAGTGACTGCTGCCTGTGGCTGTAGAACTCCCTGCCAAGGGATTTTAGGTTTGCTCCCTCTTTGTCCTTCTGCTGGCAGGGAAAGACTGCTTTATTCAAGTGGACCTTTGAGGTATAAGCAGGTCTGTTGTGTTGGAGGCTGTTTTTACTTGTTGTGTTTTATTGTTGTATTTAATGTATTTGTTTTATTATTGTTTGTATCAAGATTTATGAGCAATTGTTAGCTGCCTTTTCGGTAGAAAGTTGGGCTACAGGTCAAACACACACACGCACACACACACAAATACATGATATTGGGTACCATGAGAAACCACCAAAGAGGACAAAATCCAAAAGGGCCACTGAGTATGGACTGTAATCATCATTTATTTGTTGTGCAGATCTCTAAAATACTCATGGACTACAAAGAAGTAACTACTACAGTCCATACTCAGTGGCGCTTTTTTCCTCTTTGTTGTTTTTTGTGCATAGCACCTTCCCTCTTAGAGGACAGTGAGAACCAGCCCTACTACATCTCCTATAGTTTTTGTGGTTGATATAATTAGGGTGCAGTCCTGTGGATTCCACCTTGGTTAGACAGAAGTCTTCAATGTTTGAACCCATCTATAGTCACTGCACTGGTAGGGGCAGAGCTGGAGAGGCCATGGGAAATATCATATCCCGGCCTCTACTCTCCCCTCTCCCCCACTCAGAATACCCCCTTGCAGACCTCTCCAAAGTCTTCTGATGCCACTTTTGTGACCTTGGAAAGCACCCTGCATGGTTCTTTTCACAGAGGTGGGGAAGGGGAGCAGGAGGGGGTGGGATGAGATTCCAGACCCCCCCCTCTGAGGACATAGTGTTTGCAGAATCCTATGGTCTCTAGGACGCTCTACTGGGACCATGGGATTGCTCTCTTGTTCACTATAATTATAACTGCAACATGTGTGTAACAAGATTAGGAGATGAAACACCATAAAGCTTCCACATCCCTTGACAACATCTGAAAGTCAGTGTTCTTCAGTGAAAACAGTTCAAATATTTAGCCCTCAAGCAATAACTCATCAAGCCATGGGATCCAGGGATGGATATGCAGGGCTGAATCCGCTCACTGGCTAAACCTGGCTAGGGACTGGATACATGCACATTGACTGAAAATATATTCAAAACAAATAAAAGGAGAAGCTAAGACAGAAGTCAGAAAAGCAACAATCACAACACCACCTGTTGTGAAAGGAAGAGTGCATTTTGTATACAGGCTGTATTATCTTTTGAACTATAAAACCTGACCTTTTAAATCAAGGGATACACTCAATTCATAATACATACAATAAGAAATATCATCGGCTAGGCATATTAAAAAGTAACTTTTATATTGCCTCCTTTCCAGTTTATGTATTTAGTAATCATACCTGATCTATAAAAACAGCTGTTTCTCTGTGGAATAAGCAATTACAATACAAAAGCTTTCAGGCCAGCCATTATCAACATACTTAAAAACATTCCTTCTCCTAATTGTAACTTCAACATCACCTCATTGTTATCTATGATAGTAACAAAACATCCTTTCCTTTCAGTAATCAACAAGCCTTTGTCCTATGAAACCATCGGAATTTAATTCAGGAACAGCTCTTGATTTTACAATGTCAAATTACCAGACTGAGCTTGGAGGTCTGAAGTTCTGTATACAACTTTCATTCTAAAAACACCTGGAGTGAACCAAGGGAAGCAAATTAGCACCTCAACACATGCAAAGGGGATAATGGAGAGTCATTCCTGCAATTAACCCTGAAGGCACCATTTGGTTTAGCCCAGCCTTCCCCAACTTGGTGCTCTCTGTATGTTTCAGACTATGCCATCATCCACTGATGCTGTCCATGCTGTCTGGGGCTCAAAGGAGCTGTAGTCCAAAACATGTGGAGAGCACTGAGTTGGGAAAGGCTAGTTTAGCTTTACTACCCACATAGTTATACTGTATATGGAAGAGAGAGCCCACAAAATGTTGAGCAAATTGTATTAATGCTCATAAAAAGTGGCAACTTTTGTTATTCTCAGATGCACAATACCTATTTGTGACTTTGACAGCCTAAAATGTCTATTAATCAATAGACATTGCTTCTTCTGTGAATGGCCAGGCACTAGCCACAGAAGCCAGAATTACAGACTTGATGGCCAGCTTACTTACCGAAACTAAAACAGGATTTGCCACAATCACAGAAATTGCAGTGGGAATATTGACTGTGCAACAGTTTCAGTGCAACCAATGCACCTGAGAATGGCCAAAGAGGGTTGCCAAGCAAAAGTCAGAAGGGCGGCATCCAAACTGAATGTAATGCAAAAAGAGAATGTAATCTCATAGGTGCCAAAGGGAAACTTCTTTATTTGAACCCAACACATTTCAGAGAAAAAAGCCCCTTCAGCAGGAGCAATCTCATAAAATGTGAATGCTAAAAACAGGTGGAGAGAGCAAATCTAGGTTCCCGAGGCAAGTGTCCCAGGAACTATGCCCCCCCCCAAAGTCAGAGACAGTGCTCCAACCTCAAAAAGGGGAGTTGGAGATCTGTCTGCCCCATCCCCACGCCCTCACTCTCTGGAAAATCAACCTCAGAGAGGGGGGAAAGGGGGTGTTCTGGGGGCATTCCAGTAGGCTAGGAGAGGAGGATACCGGAGAGGCCATGATATGATTTATCCTGAGCCTCCTCTAGCTTCCTTCCCTCCCCCTCCAAAGCTCCCTTGCTGGAAGGGCTGAAAAGCCTGCCAAGCAAAAGCTCAAAGATCAGAGGATGGTCTTGCACCCTGAGCCAGCTTACAAAGGTGGTGGCTATCCTTCATGTACCATCGTGTATGGTGTATGAAGGATAGCTGCCACCGTTGTAAGTTGGCTCAGTCTGTTTCCAGCATTTGCATTTTATAAGATTGCCCCCGACAAAGGAGCTTTTGTCTCTGAAAGTCATTGGGTTCAGATAAAGAAGTTTCCCTTTGGCACCTTTGAGAATACTTTTGCTTTTTGCATTTTGAACAAAGTGGGCTGCCACCATTTTTTAAACATTATTATTGCCCCACCCCACTACTGCGTTTGTAGTAGGAGCTTGACACAAAGAAGAGGAACCATTTCCAGACATGGTGGGAAAGTTTTACCAGATTCCTGCTAATAGTCTTATAGGCCCCTTCCAACCCTACTATTCTATGAGTCTATGATGACACAAGAGCAGAGCCATTTCAAAAGAGTCAACCCTGCCATCAGGAAGGATTAGACAGAAGCTCTTCTCCTTTGTGACCTCACCCTAAGATGGCACCATGTCTCAGGGCTGGCCCAATAGATTTAGCTGCCTGAGGCGAAGCACAAGATGGTGCCCCATATTCCATATATAGAAGCAAATGAGGCTGGATTGGCAGTTGAATATTACTTCAACGTTGTTCATTGCTGCTCAGGGCAGCAAGCTAGTTTAGGGAACAGAGAGCAGGCTGAGTAGCATAAACAGCTCTGTCCTCTAACACCCCTCCAACATTCCCCACCTCCCAGCATCTGCTGTCTGAGGTGACCACTGCACTCTGTCTAACGGCAGGGACAGCCTTGCCCTGCCCAGTCTCTTGATGCTTAATAAAGCTACTGATTAATAATGGCAGGGATGGCCATTAATGGCAGGGACGGCCTTGCAGGGACTCTAATGACAGGGACGGCCCTAACCCTCTAATGGCAGGGAAGGCCTTGCCCTGCCCAGTCTCTTGATGCTTAATAAAGCTACTGCTTAACTACTTAATAAAGCTACTGATTCACATCACTCCTGTAGAGAAGCTTCCAGAATAGACAAATTTGGTATTTTTAGTTTCTCTCTGTTTCTCATTTTTCTAGTCTTGGTTTGTCCCAAACATAATAATGATGATGATGATGATTTAAAAAGGTCACATTTCCCCATAAAAAGGGGGAAAAAAGGTCAAAAAAGGTCACATTTAGGTCAAAAAAGGTCAAAAAAGGTCACATTAAAGGTGACCATTAAAGGTCACATTAAAGGTGACCATTAAAGGTCACATTAAAGGTCACATTAAAGGTCAAAAAAGGACCCATTAAAAAGGTCACATTTCCCCATATGTATGTATTTTTGTATGTGATTTGGCCCAATATATACATTTTTGCAAGCAGTGTTCTAAGATAATACTGCAGTTTTGAACATTATTTGTCAGTACTACATGCATTTTTGTGTACAGTCTTCCCTAATATACACATCTTTGTATGCATTTTTATTAAATAACTTTGAAGGATGACTGACTTTTCACTCACATATGCGTTACAAAGTGCGGAATTAGGTGTGTTCACATTATAATGTGAGCTAAATGAAATCTTCCCCCATCCATAGCAGCTTCACATATTTGTATTTGCTCCCCGTCCCCCCCCCCCCCGCAACTCACCTCTTGTAGGACAGTTTCCACCACAATTGGAGAAAGACATGCAGTGAATCACAGTTCTTGTTTTGTTATTACTGGTAAGGACTTGTACCTTAGTGGAACGGCAGCTGATTTCCCTGCAGAAGGTCTCAGGTTCAATCCCTGTCATCTCCATGCAGGGATGGGAAAGGCTCCTGTCTGGAAATCCACTGCCAGTCAGTACTAGACTGAACTAGATGAACCAATGGTCTGACTTGGTATATGGCAGGCTTCTAGCTTCCATTCAGAGCACCAGCAAGACCTGAAGCATGCTCATCAGAAAAGACACAGTGTCATGCTTTTCACAGGTTCCTCTGAGGTTTAATTAAATTTTATAGCACTCTCAATGTGCAAAATGTTTTAATCCATATCTCATTATAAAGCCTTTTAAATCGCAAGAGCTGCAATGAATTAGGCCATGATTATTACCATTTTAAAGATTAGGAACTGAGGACAAATGAGAGTGAATTGCTCAAGATGTTCTACTTAGTTGAGAACTCAGGGCCAGTTGCAAGGCTCTTGGTATGCCCGTGAACACCATGGTTCAAATGTATTGCTGCATCTATGCAACTCAGGGAGGAACAGGGATCACAATACATACAGGTACATTTGCATTTGATGTGTTGCTCACGTATTTTATACCTGGGTATTCGCAGCTAGGGAAAGACCGAAGGCCAAAGGAGAAGGGGACGGCAGAGGATGAGATGGCTAGATAGCATCACGGATGCAATGAATATGGACTTGAGCACGCTCCGGGAGAGAGCGCAGGACAGGAAGGCCTGGCGTGCTTTGGTCCATGGGGTGACGAAGAGTTGGACACGACTGAACGACTGAACAACAACAATTCACAGCTAAGTACAAAAAGTCTCATATGTACAGGTGTACAGGTGCTGCATAAATGGGAATTTGACCCTCAAATACCATCCATTGCAACCACACTGAAAGGCTATAGAATGATGGGATGTCCCACTAAGAACATACCCCCTAAATACCTGAAGTTCCAGATTTTTTAAATGACAGAGTAACGTCTCTGCAGTGCTAGCTTATCATCATGGTTACTTTTATTTGTTCATTTTGCGGAGTGCATTACAGTTGAATGAACAAAATATTTGTTGAACTGGACATTTACTGTGCAAGGAAAAATACGTGTTTTCTGGCAGGGGCAATATTTTTCTGCCCTGCTATGAACTAGAACTGCCATCTTTCCACCAATTTGCCTATAGTGCTCCTATGCATTTATCAGTGGTGGACATTCAACAGATGTAGCTTTTCTTATAATAGAGATGCAGTGATGGAAAACACTCAGCTTGTTGAATGTTGTGCAGTTATACAGTGATAAAAGATATGGGAGCCCTGCCTCCCCCCCCCACACACACAGACACCCCACAGTGGTTACTGTACTTACTGTACTGTACCCCACAGTAGGTTACTTTTTCCCTTCTATGAATTATATATCACAGAATCTTAGCATTTGCCCTGCAGACTTGAATCAGCTGTCCAGTCATTTTCACATTCTGCTTAGAAATTATATGAGAAAAGAGAAGGGAAATTTACTACAGGAATTCGATCTAGATGTAGCAAAAGGGGAAAGTAAAAGAGCCCTTATATTGCAGTGTTACAATGGGAATTACAAACTGCTAAAATGCACACAGCTCAATTTTTAGTACTGACACATAATTCAGGGTCCCCAAACATGCCTATTCACACTGCAGGGAAAGTGATGCTAATGATATCAAAGCACTGTTCACAGCCTTTAAAAAAAGAAGGGGGAGATATTTTCAAAGGAATTACTGCTGCAGACTTTATTTGCCTCATTGAACTCACAGAGAAATCCATGAAAAGAAAATAGAGGATGGAAAAATAGAAGGTTATCATTCATATTGGCATAATTCATTCAACCGAATGTAATCAATGTAAATGTCATAGATGGATCTGCGCCAACTTTGGGCAGTAGACAAAAAAATACCAGGAAAAGTCTGTTGTTGTTGTTGTTACATGTTTTTATTACCTCCATGTTAACTGCTTGACTGGAAACAATGACTAAAATCAAACTGCTTAGAATTAGGCTGAAAGAGTTCCTGTGCCACAGTTTCCTATACTTCCCTGAGTTGATTTGGTTTGGTTCTGGGTACCACACTTCAAGGATGATATTGGGAAACTCAAAAGGCAAAGAAATCAGAGAGAGCTGCAAAGCCATTAAAGGAACTAGAAAACAAGAAAATGCTAAGGGAACTGGATATGGGTAGTAGAAAATAAAATAAAGGCAGGGTGTGTGCATACCATCTGCATTGTTCATACCATCCATGGAAGAAAGGAAAACAAACAGTTTCAGAGATACAAAGGTGAATTTACATGAAACCTTAGGGGACAAAAACAAAAATCTCTTTCTACTTCTAAGAGCAGCTGATGGACAAAGCTGGCTAAAGAGGCCATGGAATCTTCCTGGGAGGATTTTTTTGTGAACTGCCCAGAGAGCTTCAGCTATTGAATGGTAAAGAAATGTCATGCATGCATGCATGCATGCATGCAGAAAGGGCCAGTTCTCAAATTATAGTGGAAAGTGTAGAGGTGCCCTTAATGAAATCCATGAGACCCATGCTGTGACTCCCCCCACTTGTAGCCCAAATCATGCCACCCTAGCCTTCTAGAATAGTAGCTAAGGGGCCATCACAAAGGTAAGAGTCCCTCTGTCACCTCCCTGCACAACTTAGAGATGCTTCAAGTGTCAAACATCCTTCCTTGGGACAGTAGCATCTGATCTTATAGGTACTTTCCAGCAGTATCATTCTGACTGCAGCAGAAGTCAGTAACTGCACCACCATCACTTGGCAAATATGTAGTAGAATGCTAATTGTGTGCTTTTATTCTGAGCAGCCTGATCCTATGCTTACTCAGAAGGAAGAGCCACTGTAGGCCTATGCAGGTATTTGCCTGCACATGTGAAGGCCAAAAGTGTGAAGGGGTACACATGAAAGCCCCGCTCCCAATGTCCTCAGGCATGTGGGCTCCGCTAAAAACCTCTGTGCATTTCGCATGGAGGTCTGAACGGGAGTGCAAATGCATTTGGCTGAATATGTTTACAATTTTCCCCATGACTGGGAACCCTGCAGATTGTGCAAAGGCCATTAGAGGAGCCAGGCATGCAGGGGCGCCAGGGATGCCCCACTATACCTGTGAGCAGGCTGAATGCTTCCATAGGTCTTGTGTTAACTGGGAATAACTCCCAGGTAAGTATGCATAGGGTTGCGGTTGAAGGCTGGCCCTAAGAACATAAGAACTGGTAAGACTAAAGGCCTATCAAGTCCTGAATTCTGGTCCCACAGTGGCCAACCAGATGCCTATTGGACAGGGCCAGACAAAGACATTTTGAGGTGAATGACAAGATGATGGGCCCCATTCCATGTACAGAATACTGGTGATGGAACAGCATCATCTACCACATCTGAACAGCATCAGCTAGCCTAGGGTGTGCAGGGTGGCCTGTGAGGCACACAAGGATCTGTCCTCCAGCACCTTGCTGCCACTCCCTGCCCCCAGCAACTGCTCCTGAGGCAGCCACCTCACTCTGCCCAATAGTAGGGCTAACCTTGTAGCTGAACACCACAGGGCACAGATAGGGGCTGGCTGCACATCTTCCTAATCTGAAACTAATTATTTTGCCTATGAGGCAGAGTTGCATAATCCAAGTGCCCCTGCACAGCGCCTAACAAAAAATTAGTTCCTTGACATGCCAATTCTGAACAGTGGATTTTCCTATCTCATAAATGACATAGCAACCTATGGCTCTGTTAAGCTTCCGTTTGAGGTGAGTAATAACAGTACATAAGGTACATCTTCTGCTGTGTATTTCAGCTTCTAAGAGGTGCTTATTTTCCTGTGGAACATCACTGAGCTGCGTCACTGAAGAAATGGTCCCTTTATGTAACATGAAGAATGTTATTGTGATATGATACATTTCATAGATATGTTTTTTAAAAACAACTCACTGAGATACCATTTTTAAAACAATTCAAGAGCAGCCAAGCCCTATATACAAGCCACAGCCAACCCAGTGGTTTCTAGGCAACAGGATGCAGTACTGCTATCATAGATACCTAGATGGCTCTGGTAAGCTAGAGTGGACTGTACATATTCCAGTCACCAGCTAGAGCCCATGAGAGGAGATGTGGGCACCAGTTGTGTGTTACTGCCTTTTATGCTGTTACTGGTCCATTTGCTAGTTGCCAGAATAAAGGGCAGAGGCTACTCTGCCCCACACATCCTGCCACTTCTGCATTTTCTTTCATTTAGTGATATGCTTTGGGGGCATACACAGCTTTGGACAGGACTCCTGCCCTGGACCTGCCCTCCGACTCCAGCCCCATCAAAAACCCAATGGGCTCCACTCTCTACCCCCTAGCTCCACACCCTAACTCAGGGATTGGCAGTCAGGGAGCTGCATTCCACACTGCCCACAGTGGCAAAATATTGGCAGCAAAATATTGGCAGCAAAGTGCTACAGAGACTAAAAAGGGTCATGTTTTTCTTGAGAAACTCAGGCTGCAAGGACTCAAAAGGGGCATATTGTGCTTGAGAGGTTCAGGCTACAGAGACTCAAATGGGTCATATTTTGCTTGAAAACAAACTAAATTTGGCACTTCACCATCTCTATAGCAGTTTTCTGCCAAATTTTGGCAACATGATGATGATTTTTTTACTGCCGCACTACAGAATTTCACCTGTTCGGGGTCAGCAGAAGGATGGTGCAGGCATCCTTCATGGCCGTGGGGGGGGGGTGCATGTGGTCCCCAAGTCACATGTTGCCCACCCCTGCCCTACCTAGATGGCTCCGCCTCAGGATTTATACCTGCCAGTCCAAATAGAAGGTGGGAGTCCAGCATGACAAGCATAGGTCGGTGGCACAATCCCAAAGAAGGGCTGTTGCACAGAACTTCCATGCTGACTGGGATCTCTTTCCTTTTGTAGTTTTGTCCCCACTTCAAGTTTAGTACTACAGGAGATGTGGATACCTCCTGGACACTTGCTAAATGTCTACACAGCATGGTAACAAGTAGGGATGTACAAAAGTCACTTACCTTTTCGCAGGGGTGATTTGCCGTGATAGGCTACGTGAATATTTACGTAGCCTATCATGGCAAAAAAAACCAGGAACGCAAATGGCGGCGGCTACGGTGGCCGCCATTTGCATTCCCTTTTTTTGCCATGATAGGCTACATAAGTATTTACGTAGCCTATCATGGCAAAAAAAACAGGAACGCAAATGGCAGCAGCTACGGTGGTCGCCATTTGCGTTCCCTTTTTTTGCCGTGATAGGCTACGTAAATACTTACGTAGCCTATCACGGCCTCTGCAGGGATGCAAATGGTGTCCCTGCATTAGCCATGATAGGCTACATAAGTATTTACGTAGCCTATCACAGCCTAAATGGGGAAGTGAACTTGCAAAGCAGCGCGAACAGCACCAAGTAAGTGCTCTGTTTTGCGCGCCTTTCGCAGGGTGGTGGGGCAGGGGGCTTCGTTCCACGATGGATTTGGGGGAGGCGAATGCACTGGCATTCAGCTTCACTGAGATCTGTGGCGGAATTCTCTGACATCCTTAGTCACAAGATACAAAGGGAAATGGACTTGTCATTCTTTGATTCTAGAGATTCACTGATGTCACGCAAAATGCATCTTCTAACAGCTTGCTGGTATTTTCTGCTTCTGCCATTTTCATTAATGTCCAAGTGACTCTGCATTTTGTTTGTATTTTTGTATTTGTGCTATATAATGCTGTGCTTCAATTTTCTTCTGATTACACTGTGATTTTAAATTGCAATGCCCTGTCTTATAAACAACCCACTTGACTTGACTTAAGAATTCTGCAGCCCAGACCACTTTGTACCCTTGCACAGTCGCTGATTGCACACAGTTCTAGTCTGATCTCAACAGTTGGGGCTGGTTACAAGTTTCTCACTCTTTGGCAGCAGCACTCAAGTAAGAGCAGCAATCATGACTTCTGGGTTCTATCTGAATATGTCATCATTTCCTAGGCTTATGTAGGCTGACCAGACTGGGCAAGGCTCCAACCCCTTTAATAACAATGCTTGATTATGCATGGGGGAAAGGAGAAATAGGAGGTGTACATTACCTTATAATACATACTGCTGCATTGCTTAGAATAGCTCCATGCACAAATTAATTAATGTCCACCCTTGCATTGAGGAAGAGACCCTCACTTATGAAATGCTGCATCTGAACACCATTGGCTATTGTAACTTCTGGGATGACTATTCCATTCCTACATAGGCATTCTACCAAACATGATTAAGCCAATAACAGAGGCCTGTCTCTTGACATTAGGTGGCCAATTACATTCTTGAAGTGGCATGGACTGATCTCCTGCATGTCACTTTCAGTTAATTCCTCTCAATCAGCTCCCCTCCTCAACTTTGTGGGTTGTCGTTAGACTGCAACTCCCATCATCCCTGACCATTTGCCCACTGATTGTGGAAGATGGGAGTTGTCATCCAATTCAAGGTTGGGAAAGGTGTTCGCCACTGGGAATGTGTACATTCATTGACCAGTCTTTGACAGCAAAGTCTACACTTCACTTCCTGCATGGTGCTTGAGAGCAGTGCTCTCTGAGAGGCAACGTAACCGTCTCATCTGCTCATGACTAAACAATGCAGCAACAGGAACCACTTGCTTAGTCTCACAGTCTTCATGTTTGCCCAGGATGTCTTCTCTACCTCCAGTGCTCTGACTCAAATATCACCCTTCTCACCCTTTAATGATAGACTTCGTAACTCTCAATATTATGGCGGGTCTTCATATTCTCATCCCCTGGACACTCGCTATATTCACTGTCATTCACTGAGATTATTTTGTGTATTGCTACAACAGCAACAATAGCTTCTGATACAAGGATACAGTGCATTTTGCTAAGATGGATCAATGCCTTGAGGCAAAACTGATTTTCAAAGGTAGAAATTCAAAAATTGCACGTGCAGGTTTATGCAGTTGGTTAGTACTGTCCAGTCCCAAGTGTAATAAAAATGTCTTGTGTGAACATTAACATAGTACGGACCCAAGAAAACAAAAGGGATGCAGGCTAGGAGGAGGAGAAGGAGACGTCTGAGGCCTGGTAATTCTCCATATTATAAACAAAAGTAGAGAATAACACATCACAAATGAGGGCCACAATTGAGGAGATGCAAAAGAGCAAAACATGGGCAGGTTTCTTAGCAGCACCATAGTTGAGACAGCTGTGACTGGACAATCTGTGACAGCCTTCTCCAGCCTGGTGCCCTCCAGCCTCCAGATGTGTTGGGACTGAAGTGCCATCATCCCCAGCCAGCACAGGCCTGCTGGCTGGGGATGATGGGAGTTGTAGTCCAACACATCTTGAGGGCTCCAGGATGTGGAAGGCTGTTCTAGGGCAACTCCCTGTGGACAAGGTGTCCACAAGCTCTAGCTGTGGACAAGCTAGAGAATGAGAAATGCCCTTTCATATTCTATACAGAGGAAGCTGCCTCCACCATTCCTGGCTCAGCCCAAGAGGCCTTTTTTAGAAGGGTTCCCTCTTGATGGAATCCTCGTGATCAGCTCTTCCTTAGCATCCCTAAGGCTACTTTCAGTTCCAGAATTTCCAGGTAGGAGCCTGAAGGCCAGTTCGTGCATTCATGTGCATCAGTCGATGATTCAGCACTTAATGACTTGCAGCAGAACATGGGACTGACTCCGCTGAAAAGTATTGTGCGTGAAATAAAATGAACTGTTTTTAACTGTGGTGTTTGATCTCCACTGGCTCATTTACATCTGCAATACACAGTTTGATACTGCATTTATGAAGAGATAATTATGCATGTGTGTGAGCCAGCCAGCCCCAAGGGTGGCTGATAGGCAGGCTTTATGCCACACTCACCATCCCTCAAACTCTGCTCATCCTCAGTTGTCCTGTAGGCTTGACAGAACATTCATCTTTGCAGATGGTGAGTCACAAGTTTATATAATTCCCATATCCCTCATTCTCATATATATGTATGTATGTATGTATGTATGTAAATAGACACACACACAACTATCCAGACATTGTTCTTCCAAAAAGCCCATCTAATAATGATCCAGTTCAGATGTAATGAGAGAATATGGTTTCCTGCTACTACAATGAGATGTGGTGAGCCTTGGGCCTGCATTCTCTCCCCACCCCCTTCCCTCTTCTTGCACTGCCACAAGAGGAGAACAGAAACATCCACTTCTGCTTTTTAAACTAGCCACAGTTTCCTGTTATGTCTGAACTTCGGCAACTGTGGTTAAACTCTAGATAGTGAGAACAAACCAGGATCCCTAAACCATGGTTCAGGATCCTGGTTTGCTCTCACTAACTAGAATTTACACAGACCACATTTCCCTGAGTTTTGATGTTAATAGGGAACTGAGATTTGCTTAAAGGGTTCCCACTACATGTGATCTGGACCAATGGCTGCATGAGGCAGCAATCCATCCTACTGCCAATGATGCACCTCTCATAGATATATGCATAAGAACTGAGTTCCATCTCTTTGTCACACTGTAGTGTGGGCGACGACAACAACAACAACAACGATGAAAAAGCAGGTAGAGAGAGATCAATTTCAGTTTTCAGTGGATCTTGAATCACAGTAGATAACTGCAATCTACACAGTTTAGGTGGACAGATCCTGCCTCCTCCTCCATATTTTGCTGTACAGCATAATAATAGGTGGTTGTTGTTGTTGTTGTTTAAAAAAGATTATTCCATTGATCATCTACACATATATTTTATTCTGTATTATTCAGTTTTTTTTCATCAGTACCAGAAAATGTGTGGCTGGAAGGCAGGCTGGTTGCATTTCTGCATACAAATCAAGGAGAATACCACTACTGCATAAAAATAAAAATAAATTGAGTATTTTTTAAAAAAGCCATATGTATATTTGCATCCTTCTAAGCTGATCTATTCCTGTTGGCAGGTTTAGGCTAGTGGTTGGTTTCCATTACCCTTCTAAACCATTGGGACTGATGGTGCATGAAGGGTAAACTCTTAATTCCTTCATGTCTCCATCTTCAGCTGTTGAGGAATCCTGGACTCAGATTCACCCACATTGCCTGATTTAGCATCCTAAATCAAATTCTGCAAGCTAGTTGAGTGTGCCTTGAGATTTAAAAACTGAGAAATGTTGCCAGCTTGTGCGAACTAACTCTTGTACACAGGCACTATGATGTAGTTCACACATAATGCTAACCCATGGTTTATTTAACCCATGGGTTGTTGAATTCTGGATTGTTGTGTTGTGTTGTGTGAACCCAGCCACACTAACAAAGCATGGTTTGTTAACCACAAAAAAACCCAGAAAGAGAACCCATGGTTTGTTGTTGAGTTGTGAACTCTGGGATGTTTAAACCATGGGTTGTCATTGCATGTGAATCCAGAACCATGGGTTGTACATTGGTTGTCTTGTCAGGCTACAGAGCTGGAAGGCAAGAGTGGTAAAAAAAAGAAAAGCCAAGTCACTTTACATGCCAGTACTACAGTGCCATAAAGGCATTTGGGACACAAGGAGGGAGTTAGTGAAGGAGGAGGGAAACAAACAACCTTGATTGAGAAAACAAGCCACAGTTTGTTCAACTACCTGCCAGACAAAGCCTGGCTAGGGCAACAAAGCATGGGTTAACCATATATTAAATAAACCATGGGCTAGCATTATGTGTGAACCAAGGCTATGTGGCACTACTTCATGAGATGCAACTCACTCAACCACTGCCATAGTCATGTCCACCATATAGAAAATTATGCACACAGCATCAATAGGGAATCATGTACATATTGTGCATATCTCCAAAACATTCTTAAATGCTCCTGATCACTTCAGGCTCTTTTACTTCTCTAACTCTGACAGTATCCAGATGGAGGATTTTTTGTGGGGAGGGGGGTAAATGAAAGGGTTTTTTCTTCTTTTTTAAATTTTTTTTTTTCCTAAAGGAAAATATATGTCATGGGCCTCACAGACATTTCTCCCCAAAGATGCAACTTTAACTACAGATAGGTAGAATGTGAAAACACAAATACGCTTCCTTCTGTTACATCACAACAAACATTCCTAATGAGAAAGTCATTTTAATTAATCCCAGCCCTTCAAGCCATTGTCTCTACACTTACATCAGAAGGGTATTCTAAACCTCCATGTAAATAATAGCCTTTCATCCAAAGTGGCAATACATTCTGCAGCATCAATTCCCCTACATCATCTGGAGTGTGATACAGGCCCCCTCTTGCCTATACCGATACATCAAATACATCACATGTATGACACACAGTAGTGTGATAGCGGATTACCTACGCATATGTAGCTTAATCCAGTGTGCATGGTTTTCCCTAAATCAGTCTTTTGGGAAATAGGTAGGAAGAAATATTTTGGAGGATTGGGACCTGAACAGATCTGGGCAAGGCAGGGAGAGGGAGGAGGGATAGAGGGAAAGAGATAAGCTGCTTGATTCTGAAGTATAGCCTAGCTATGCCTATTGCAAGGGGAAATCATCTGGAAAAGAATTTTTCTAGCAGTCTCCTTCTTTGATCATCATCAGCATCACTCCAAAGCCGTGCAAGTTAGGTCAGTGTTACTATACCCATACTGCAGATGGAGAGAGAACAGCTTTTCTAAGGACACCTAGTCAGTTAATAAACTGGCTTCATACACTTAGGGCACAATCCTATGACTTCTGCCCCTGATACTCGTAAGCTTCCAGGCTTAGAGACTTATGAGCATCCAGTGCAGAGTGGGAACAGTGGTGGAGGCAATCATCACCTCTGCTGTTCCTCCTGTTCTGCATTTTAGCTATACAGGCTTCCCCCACTGCCTGCTGCCGTCCAGCTGGGGTGCATTGGAGGGGGAAGGAAGGAGGCTGGATATCTTGTATCCTGGCCTCTCCAGGCCCCTTCCCTCCCCACCCACCAGAACACCCCCTCTACCCCTCTTCTGAAGTCACTTTTCTGACCTTGGAAAGGCAGTCAGCGTGGTTCTCTCTGTGCTGGCTGTAATGGAGAGGGGATGGCGAGCATAGATTACCTGCTCTGATGTCAGAGCACTGTCTCTGATCTTGGATCTGGGAATCTAAATTATCCTATGGCCCCCCAAACACTGTCTAAGGCCTATAGGATTGCTCTCCCCATCACCTCCCGTCAACATTTCAAGTAAAAATTCCAAAGTGTAATGAAACCTATGGAGACTAGGGATGGATGCCCCCCAGTCCAGGTCTTCCAGGTGTCTGCTGAGCCACTTCCTCTGCTCACACACCCCTGGACCCTCTTGCGAGCCTCCCGCCAAGCTTCCTGAGCCGTCCACACCTACCCTGAGCTGTCCACGAGTGCCCGTCATTCCCACAGTCGCCATTTTGTGAAGAAAAAAAAAGTGACTTGGGAACTTCCATAGATTTAATATTGCACACATGGTAGCTGTAAAGGCTCCGTCTGTGCAACATTACAGGCATAAATAGCCTGTAAATGGCTTCCCCAAGTGGGGGAAGTGGCTCAGCGGGCATGGCCCACAGGCAAGAGTGGGGGGAATCCATTGGACTCCAGGACCCAGCTGGGTGCCACGCCATCCCTAATGGTGACATAGGAGGCAACAAGGGAAAGGGCCTTCTCAGTGGTAGCCTCCCCAATTATGGAATGTTCTCCCCAGTGAAGCCCATCTGGCACCAACATTAATATCTTTTTGGCACCAACATGGTTATCTTTTTGGGACCAAGTTAAGACCTTCCTCTGCTCTCAGGCATTTGGCACAACATGATAAGGTTTTAATCATGTCCTGGATTTTCTTATTGTTGATTGTTCAAAATTGCTTAGATGTGTGTGTGTGTGCATACTGCATACATGCTGCCTATTTATATGAAATCGTTTTTTATCAATTTTTAGTCTTTGTAAACTTCTCAGAGAACTTCGGCTATTGGTCAAATTAGAAATTTAATAAAAGAAATGATATTGAGCTCCAGTTAAAAATGGCATTAAGAACCTTTACCATCTTTTCTCCCACCTCAACATGTCCCAGATCCAACAGAACACTCACGACTGTAATGATGGTGCTACATTTCTTCTCTTGCCTCCTGTCAACTTGCATGTCATGTAAAGACAATGACGGAGATGTGGTGTGGATGGGGAGTGCTGACTGAGACTCAAGAACAGAGGGTGGGAAGAGTAATGACAGAACATCAGCCTCAAATGGAAGTCATGCAAGCACACCTGCTCTGTAAAATATTCATCGTCGGTCCACACAAACCAGGCAGCAGTTTCGGGGTGGGGGGTGGCAGAGTGATAACATGAGGTGATGATCGTCTGGGATTCAAATAGAACAGAGCCCATTCAGCATGTGTGTGTGTTTCTTTATTGGACTGAAGAGGGTTTATTAAATATGTCACAATATGTACGATCAAGAATGCTGGAGCCATAGCAGAAATCGTTTCATTATTACATGGATGGAAGAGAAGACTGCAGAAGGGACTGCTGTGGGAATTAGCTTTCTCTGTACAAGTAGCTTGTGATTGCTTTGAGCTTGTGAAAGAGTCTAAAGCAAATGCTGTTGAACTAGTAGGACTCCCTCACCTATTGAATAGTGTCCTCCAACTCCAACCCAAACTGAAATAGCACAGGAGATTTGGCACATGAATCACTATCATCATTCAAAAATGAAATCTAGAATAAAAAACGCACGATCAGTCTCTGCTCCCCCCCCCCCGTCATTTAAACTCATAATCCCATTTGTGTGAGTTAAAATCCCTGACACTGTGGGACCGTTTGTCTTTGTGGGGGCTCTAGGCATTTGTGTGTGTGTGTGAATCCAGGATGAACAAACTACCTTTCCATTAGATTTGAGTGAATTTGCACTGGGAATGTTTGTTCTCTTTGGATTTGAGGGAACAACAACGCATCATTAGAAATGCATAATTGGAGGAGATTTCTTCCCAGTTCTCTTAAGGAGGAAGTCTAAACTCTGCTGCATCTTTCAGGAAAGTGAGCTTGAGAGGAACATGGAGAGGCAGCCACAGGCAGCCAGAAATCCTTGCATGCAGTGATGCTCTTTAATGTTGGCAACTGGCTGGAAATTGGCATCCTGCTATAAGGCTTGCAATAGTGTCAACTGTGGGCCTGCCTGACAAGAGAGGCAGAGCAGGAAGGTTTTGATGCCAGAATGAAGAAGGTAGTAAACCACCTGGTCTACTGAGGATGTGAATTGGGGCACTGGATATAAACTCTGGGGATAGCGGATGTCGGCAAAGCATTAAGGAAAACTTCCTAACTCGAATCGCACATCAGGAAATTGCACTTCTGACTCATTATTGGAAAGCACTATAGATCTTTCTTCTCTTATCAGAGGTATTTTTTTAAAGTTGGAGAAGAATCTTTGCAGGCCTGTTGAGGGGCAAATAGAAGATCCTCGGTTTTGCTTAATAAAAACATCTCCACTTCTGGATCCCTTCCTCCCTAATATCTGCTTTGGACAAGATCTTCTGGATGGCAGACTAGGAAGGAATATAATTCAGAAAATCCACTTTCTGTAGAAGGATCAGATGGAAAAAGAGAGTGGACTGAAAATAGGGGGCGGGGGAGAGAGCGAGAGAGAGAGATCGAGATCCCAGCCTCCTGCAAATGAGTGGAACTGCTGCTGCGGCGGCTGGTTTTGTCCCCCCAACTCCGCCACCCCTTCTGTGATCCCTGGTCAGCAGCAGAAGCACAGCCGCCGCCCTTGCGCTCCCCAGGCACCTCGCACTTTGCAGCTGCGAAGCCCCACGCTTCACGCGCCAGCCGGCGCTTTCCGGAGGGACGCCAGAAGCCCCGCGGAGGCCAGCTCGCCCTGCCGTCTCCCTCGACCCTCCTCTTGGCTTTGGGGGCGGAGGGGAGAAAGAGGCGAGGCGAGGGGAGGCCCCTCCAGAGGCCGCCCGAGGCAGAGGCCGCCTCTCCTTCCCCCGGGGCCGAGGAACCCTGGAGCGAGGATGCGGGACTGGTGCGCCACCTTCTGCCCCCCCCCCCCCCGGGAGAGCCTGGCGCTCGCAGTCCGGACCCGCCTCGGGAAGGGAGGCGAGGGGGGCTAGCGCCCCGAGGGCCCCCGCTTGCGAGCCAGGCGCGTGAAGTCCTGGCGAGCAGGGCGAGGGCAGAGCCCAGCTGGGCAGCGCAGGCGACACGGGGAGGCGTCTCCCCGCCCGCCCTCGCCGTGCCCGGCCCGGCCCCCCTCCTCCGCGCCCCGGGCAGCGGCCCCGAAGTCTCCCGCCCCGGTTCCCGTCTCTCCCGCTCTCTGCTTTCCGCGCACCGGCTCCTCCTCCAGCCCCCTCGCTCGGAGAGCCGCAATTTGCAAATTAGACGGCAAATTACAGTGTTTTGCCGGGGCTGCCCCCTCCCACAGCGCCGGCGAGCTCTTCTCTCCGTGCCCGCTTCTTTCCACTCTCATGACTGACTCAAATGTGAGGGTGTTTGAGTGCTTCCGATGCCCTACCCCCTTGGAATCTGAAGATACCTCCCTCTCCCTCTCTCGCTCCCGCTCTCGCTCTCGCACACCCAGAGAGAGCTTCCACTGTGGAAAACTTCTCCTTCTGCACTGTAGAAACTTAAAAGCCTTTGCTTTGGGTCAGTTCAATCGCCGCTCTTTTCCTCTCTCTTGGATGTAAAGGCCATTGATTTCTAGGGAGTCAGGATGGTACCCATTTCCCGTTGAAGTTTTTTTTTCCCACGGGGAAGAGGTTTTTACAGTGGAGGCTGGTGGCTCCGATTTCGGTGGGGCCGTGATTCCATTCTGGGTTTCAATCAGACACGGACATAAGTCTAAATGAGTTATCCAAGGCGCTAAGCCTATAGGGTTCAGCACCTCGGATAGCCCCGTTAGAGTTCTGGCTAGTTCTGACTGAAACCCAGAATGGATGTACAGCCCCACCGAAATCGGAGCCTCCACTAGGTTCTTGTTGTGAGCGAGGGCGCCTTTCTCTCCAGATACTGAAGCACAACATGCTCTCAAAGGAAAACGTGCTTTTAGGACTCCTTCGACGCCAACTACAGGATTGGGAAGCACCGCAGCCACACTTTATATCCCCCGCAGGGGAAATGTGATTTGGGGAAGGGCGAATCGCAGACGGAGGAAAGCGAAATAAAACACAAACACACGTGGCAGCAAAGCTTCAGCAACTCTCTCTCTCTCTCTCTCTCTCTCGCGCACACACACACACACACTCACGAGCGCACACACGAGCTCCCGTACCAAGCTGTTAAACCGGCTTTCTCCGCCCATCTCTCACCACTCGGAGGAGGCGTTAAAGGCTCCAGCAGTACCGGTAGAAGGGCCGGAATATCTCCCTGACCTCGCATTCCTGCGCACGCTGCCTGATTCTGAAACTGACCGGGCTGACACCGAGAAACTGACAAGGTGCCCAGGCTGATGGCTGGGAATTGCTTAGTTACGAGGTTGGGTTTCCATTAAAAAGATATATTGGTGCTAATACAGTTTCCCTCCCCAAAAGAAACAATCTAATCTATCTACCTGTCTCTGTCTATCCATCCATCCATCCATCTAAATGATTCAGTTCTAATCAACTCTGGTTTCTGCGCTACACACCTGGATGGATAGGCAGTGCTTTTTTCCAGAGGGAAAGGGACCCAAACGCACCCAAGGCAACACATTATCTCCTGAAATGCGAACCCCCCGGCCCCATTTACAGGCATGAAGGTTTAAACGCGAAGAGAAAACGCTGGAAACAACAAGGGCGACCGAGTTGTTCACAGATTTGAGTCCCCGCCGCACGGTCCCCCCGCTCCTTTCCCGCTCGGGTTGACGCACTCCAGCTCCAAAGCAACTAATCAAAAGCTGATAAGAGAGGGCCGGCTGTTTCCTGGAAATGCGGTCGGGAATCAGCGCGCCCTCCAACACCTCGCACGCTCCACGGTGGAAGCCACAGCCCGGCAGTGCCCGCAGTGCCTGCGTTGGGAGAACCATATCTCGCTCCAATGCAAACCCATTGAAATCGTCGCCTGCTCGCTCTCCTCTCCCACTACCCACTGGTTTGTCTTGATGCACAGAGTGCTTTTCGAAAATGGGATTATAAATCCAGAAAGTGCCAGGCTGGGGCAGGGGCAGTGAGAAATCCTGTGTGTGTGTGTGTGTGTGTGTGTGTAGGGAGGGAGCGTGAAGTGGAAGGAAAACTGGGAAACAGCGGGTGTTGGGGAAGAGATGGAGAGGATGCGCCAAACTACTTGAAAACGAGCGTGCAAGCTGGAGTTGGGGGGTGGGTCGGTGGGCAGGGAGTGAAGGGAGATCGCAGCCCGGGCCTGTGTCTTCCCCTCAGGAGAGGAGAAAAGCGATCCTTCGAGTCGCGAGGGGAACACAGAGCATCTCTCAGTCCCGCTCTACACGGACGACTCCTGCCGCGTTACCTGGACCACGCGCAGCCCGCGCTCGCCTCGGGGGCTCTTCCGGCCCAGGGCGCGCCCGCGTGCGTCTCCCCCCTGCTCTGCCGCCACGCATGTGCTTCCCTCTCTAGGACTGCCAGCGCCTGCCTGCCAGGCAACTGGCAGGCCCCGTCTGGCGGGCGCCGTTCCGCCGACAACCTGCTGCTGCCGCCGCCGCCGGCGAAGCGCGTCCCTACCTGGAAGAGCCTGAGGATGTTGGCCACCATGATGGAGACGGAGCTGCCCGAGGCGCCGACGACCCCCAGCACCTTCTCGGGCTTGACGAAGACGGGCGGCTCGCCGCTGGTGCAGCGCACGTCGGAGGTGTCCTTCTGGATGAGCGCCTGCACGAAGGTGAGCGACTGCTCGAGCGCGTAGGTGTCCCGCGAGCAGGTGTCCAGGATGCGCGCGCCCAGGGTGACGTTGGGCAGGAGCTCGGCGTCGCCGTTGATCTGGTCCAGGGCGAAGAGCATGGCCTCCAGCCGGTGGATGCCGTCCTCCTGCTGGATGTCCCCGCAGGGCGCGCCGCCGGCCCCCCGGGCGTGCACGGGGAAGAGCCCCCCCAGGGTGATGTCCCCCTCCAGGCGGATGGAGTGCGGCGCGTACGTCTCCTGGCCCCGCGCCGCCCACAGCGCCAGCGCCAGCAGGCAGCCGGCGGGCAACTTCAGCCGAGGCAGCGGCAGCGCCGGCCGGGCGACCATCGTGGGCAGCGCCGGAGCGAGCGCCCGCCAGGCGGTCCGCGGCGTCCCTGCCGCGAGGACTCCCCGAGGGGCGGGCGGGCGGGCGCGAGGGCAGGTCCGGCGCGGTCGGCGCGGCTCAGCACTGGGCGAAGGGGCGGCCGCGCTGCCGCTTTAAGGGCTCGGTCGGCTCCTCTCCGCCTCCCGCGCGCGCTCCCTGCCCACCTCCTTCTCCGCCTCCCCCAGCCTCGCCTGCCTGGCTGCTCGCCCTGCGCGTCATTACGCAGAGATGCGGGCCGAGGCAACCGCCGCCCCGCCGCCAGGCGAGCCGAAGCGAGGCGAGGAGCGCGCTCGGGAGGCGGCGGCGGCGGGGGGGGGGGGGCAACGTCGGAATGGATCGCGACCATTGGCGCGGATGGACGGCGGCTTAGCCGGAGACGGACGCGCACGCAGCAGCGCCTCCCTCCCTGGTCTTTCGCGATTTCCCATCAGCGTATTCTCTGCTCCGGGAAGTCAAGCCTCGAGACCCACCTGTTATCCCCTGCTGAATGGATCCTGGCCCCCGAGTCCTGGGTACTGTAACACCCCCACCCCACCCCGCTCGACCCCAAATTGTAAGCTCTTCGGCCTGGATTGCGGCCAACCAGTCTGTAGTCTGAAATGTAAAGCTAAGACTACAGGAGGGGAGTGATGTCTTTGCATATTAACGGGAAACCTTTTAATTATGTCCGATATGTTTATTTCGACTTCTTTGATGAATTCAAATGAGATTTTAAGTGTTGAGTGGCGGAGTGGAGCTACCCGAGATTCTAGGGTACACTTCTTGATTTATCTCTGCTGATAACAGAGAGGTTATTTTGATCCCAGTGAGCAACGTCTGACGAAAACAAACGTTGCACTCCGCCAATATAAAACCGCACCCTCATTAATGGCAGTAGTAATGTTCCATCCAGCATTGTGGCAGGAGGTAACTGGACAATGATGTAGAAGTGGAAATGCATCATGTCTGAATTCCCCCTTGAAAGTATCTTCATCTGAGAAGACCTCAGGACTGTTGTTGCTGTTGTTTCAATTAAAGAGGGTTTTTTAAGGGTAAGATGGTAGGGCCAGATGTGATGTTTCAGCAAACCTCATTCATTCTGCAAAACATGTGGCTTCCTTAAGAACTAGATCTCATATTTTGCTACTGAACCTTCATTTTTTAAATTCACACATAAACACACACATATATTGTGCATAAGGGTGCATCATATGAGATGAACAAGTGTACAAAGTTAAGAGACATCAAATATAAAAACCTGGCTTTATTATGAAGTGAATATTCTAAAAAATCTGCACCATGGCATGCCATCAGTTATTAAGAGAGAAGCAATTTGTCTGCAATTCTACAACGAATCCTTTGTTGATTTAACTCGAGCCCCTATATTTTCTCTCAACTGATGTTGGAAAGCAATTTGGTGCCCTCAGGCACCAATCAACCCCCTGCCACCTTTCTTGGTTCCCCCGAAGGTGCCCAACCCCTGTCACTTGAAAAGAAAAGAAGTTAACATATTTTCTTACCAGCATCTGGGATCACTGTGAAATAGGTTTCTGTCGGTGCTGAAAAATTTAGGTCCAAAGGAGTCATTTAGTGTGTTGAAGCTCAATCCCCACCTCTGTCTTTTATTCAGGCTTTTAGGTAGGTTACTTGTCCTTTTCAACACCTCGCATGGCATCCATTTTGTAGTGGTGCCCATGAGATTTTCTCAAATTGCCGAATGTGCTCATGACTGAAACAAACTGCTTACCCCTGTTGAGAGAGCCTAAGCCTGAAGGGCCGGGGGGGGGGGGGGGTTGAATTCAGAACAGTACTGGGAAAGCTTGGTATGTCCACCAAGAATAGTAACTAATTAACAACTGTTTAAGGTTTAAGGCTGGGGAATGCTGGGAATTGTAGGACCTTTTTCTGTCTAAACATGCATAGGATTACACTTTTAATTGCTGAGATATGTTAGAGCTCCACCTGCCCTCAAGTCACACCCTCATTCTGTATCATGAAGGCTGATAGGCATGTGTGGTTAACATGTATTGGTAGGATGCTGCCTTAGATGTCCATCTAACTCAGGATTCTCTGCTCTACTCTGACTTCCAGCAGATCTCCAAGGTCTTCCCTGGCACTGGGACAACAAACCTCCCCTAGTGTCAGGCACTGGGCTGGGAGTCCTTTTCCATCACCTGCTACCTTATTCTTTTAAACTGGAAGCACCAGTTTAAAAGCCTGGAACTTCCTGCATGCAAGCCATGTGCTCTACTGCTAAATTGTGGTCAGATAAAGACACACTGCACATGTTTAGATGCACTCTCTTCAGCGGTTTGCTCGTTTATTTATTTACAATATTTTAATACCTCTCCATATCTAGAACAGATTTCAGAGTGGTGAACACAAGAGATAAAACAGTAAAAGGATAAAAATATTAAAACACCAGATTAAAATTATTCTGTTTTTAAAAACAGAATACCAATAGAAACTGTGACTGGTCAATTAAGGAATGCCTCCTGGAACAGTGCTGTTTTCCAGAGGTGCTGGAAACAGCAGAGTGTTGGTGCCTGCCTGACTTCCAGAGGCAGAGAGTTCCATAGAAAGGGGTCCACCACACTGAAGGCTTTTCTCCTGGTGAACTCCAGTTGGGCCATAGGTCCATGTGGAACCACCAGGAACATGCCCTCCGATGATGACCAGGCAGGTTGGTAAGGGAGAAGGCGCTCTCTCAGGTATCCTGGTCCCAAGTTGTCTAGGGCTTTGTACACTAGTACCAGTACCTTAAACCTGGCCCAGTAGCAAACAGGCAGCCAGTCCAGTTCCCTCAGCAAAGGAGTTAGATGCTGAAAAGGAGCAGCTCCTGACAAGAGCTGAGCTGCTGTGTTCTGCACTAGCTGCAGCTTCTGGAGCAGCTTTAAGGGCAGCCCCACATAGAGTGCATTGCAGTAATCAAGTCTTGAGCTTACCGGCATCTGTACCACTGTGGCCAAGCTATCCCTGTCCAGGAGAGGCCAGAGTTGGTGAACCAGCCGAAGCTGATGAAAGGCACTCCGAGCTGTCACGGCCACTTGGGTTTCCAGCAACAGTGATGGATCTAGGACTAACCCAGACTATGGACTAGATCTTTCAGAGGGAGTGTAACCAGCGGTCACACTACTGCCTCCATAAGGACAGCAAGGACCACCCCTTTCCGTAGGGAAGCATTCACCACACCCTGGACCCACCCAGTCATACCCGCTCGGCTAGCATTTATTACTCAGGAGGGGCAGGATCAAGAACGCATGTGGTTGGTCGCATTGCTGCAAGTACCTTGTCCATGTCATGAGGCCGCAACAACTGAAACTGATCCCACAAAATCAGGCAGATGGAGGTGTCAGACACCTCAACTGGAGCTGTGCTTACAACAGCATCACGTTCGCTGCGGAGACGAGCGATTTTGTCCTCGAAGTGCAATGCAAAAAGGTCACAGTGTGTCCTTGAGGGTACCAGGGCCCCATTCGCTGGGGAGAGTGTTAACAGCCCCCAGACCACCTGGAAGAGCTCTGCTGGACAGCTATTTGAGGATGCAACAGAGGCAGCAAAGTAAGCTTCTTTTCTGCCTGCACCGCCACACAATAGTCATGACTATGTGGTCTAGAGCATATTCGGTCATCTTCGCTTCGAGACTTGCACCATTTGTGCTGTAGCTGACACGTAGCCTGTTTCATTGCCTGTAGCTCCCCAGTATACCAGGGAGCAGAATGGGATCCAGATAGGGATGTACAAATCCCATACCTTGTTCCATTGTGGGGCTTCCGCGGTGGGGGGGAGGCGATCTGTCCCTCCCCCCAGAATCCTCCCCGGCCAGCTCCACTCCATGGTGAGTCCGCAGAGCTGCCGGCCGGGGCCACCTGCAGCCGGTCCTCCATTCGCTGCTGGGCTGCGGCCACAAATGGCGGCTACCATAGCAGCCGCCATTTGCGTCCCTGCGTTAGCCATGATAGGCTATGTGATAGGCTACATGATAGGCTATGGGGGCTGCTATGCCATTTGCGTCCCTGAGTTAGTCGTGATAGGCTACGTATATATTTACGTAGCCTATCACAAAAACAGCAGGGACGCAAATGGCGCAGCGGATGCTATTTGCATCCTTGCTCTTTGCCGTGGTAGGCTACGTAAATACTTACATAGCCTATCATGGCTAAAGTAGCAAGGGAAATGGTGGCCACAGACTGGGGCCGCCATTTGTGGCTGCAGACGAGGGCAGAGGATGGCCTATGATAGGTAGGCTCCATCCCGGGGAAGTTTCGCGGGGTGGCAGGGGGGATTGCTCCGTTCCGCCATGGACTCTGGGGGGCTGGATTCTAAAGAATAGAATTCTAAAGAATAGAATTCTAAAGAATCTGGCCTCACTGGAGTCCGTGGCAGAATTCTCTAACATCCCTAGCTCCAGAGCACCATAGAGGGCACTCAGGAGCAATCAGGCCAATGGCCCTCTGCATCTGACTATTCCACAGTGAGACTAGGGCCTTGGCTGTATCTCCATCTTTCTCCACTGGGAAATCCCCAAGAGCATTCAGAAATCCATCAGATTCTATCAGTCTCCTGGGGCAGACCATCCAAATGGGTCCCCCACCCCTGCAGGAGGGAAGGAACACCATGAATTCAAATCTCACCAGGGAGTGATCTGACCATAACAATGGGGTTACTTGGACCCCCACAATTTTCAGATTACTCATCTCACAGCTTGGAGCAAAAACCAAATCAAGGGTATGCCCTGCTTCATGTGTTAAGCCAATGACAAACTGAGACAGTCCCATGGCTGTCATGGGGGCCATGAAGTCCCAAGCTACCATCCTGGGTTCCTCCAACACCACACTTGAGTGAGACCACCTCCGCCAACTTGGTCAGGGAGGCTGTTGGTCAGCTGGGTGGATGGTACAGCAGCAGCAGTTTGCAGTGTCAGAATTTAGAACAGGCTTATCCTTGGCTCATACTGATTCATAACTGTTTTTTTTTTTTTAATGAGAGATGGGGGAAGCTAAAAACTGGCTGGATGTTAGGCCCACCCAGTTCTTTAGCAGTTCTTTATCTGTATGATGCAGTGCCACTTTGTCTGTAACAAGAGCTTCTGGGGTTTAAGCCCTCCTGAATATCATGCCCTCTTCATCCCTTAAACCATAATCCCAGAGATTGGGGTGTGTGGTGATAGGGGCTTGACCATGATAGGGGCTTGACCATGATTCACTGGTGAGGGAAAGGCTTTCTGCACATGTTTGGATGTGCACGTTCCTTTGCACATGCATGCTGCCACAAGGCGCATGTGCAATGAATGTTTAAAAACAGGGATGAGACTTAGCACATGTTTCTCCCCTCCTGGTCCTCCTGCTCTCCAGTAACCCATCTTATTCCTAAAACAAATTCCTCCCTGCAAACTGAGCAGAAAATCCAAAAATAGTATAGTTCTCACACAGATTTTCTGCCCAGTGCTCTCACTCAGCACTGCTGACATTAAGAGGGAGAGGAAGCAAACAAGAAAGAAGAAAAGGGGAAAGAAGGCAACAGAGAAAGGGTTTAGTCAGTAAGAGCTGTATGTGACAGAATTCAGCTTGAGTCTTCTTGCAGTTTTCCCTTGCCTACTTCTAATGGGATGATTTGGTAGAATATTGTATGCACATTTCCCCTTATGTGCATTCATACATACATACATAAGCATAAGCATAAGGGCAAGAGACTTGCTTTCTGTTAAGTGAAAGCTAGACATTCAGAGAAAGGCCCAAGTATATCTGTAAGGGAGGCAGTGGGCCAGAACACTACTTTATTTTACCTTGTTTGGAGAGTGGCCATAGCTTAGCAGTAGAAAAGAGCACATACAGAAAGGCCCCAGGTTCACTTTCCAGGTAACAGGTAGCAGGTGCTGGAAGAGTTTGATAGATCACTGCTGATCACTGATCAGGAGTCTGGGGGCTTCCCAAAATGAGAGAAACAAGTGAAAAGCCAAGCAAACAACCTGGGATATAATTTGTAGGGCCATGCACCACCTTGGTACAAAGCCTGAATAATGAGGAGAAATGCGCTGATTCAGAGGTGCCTCGCCATGATATGAAGCGGATCAGATCAGCACCGAGGCACCCCAAAGCGAAGTGGCTCCTCGATGAAGTGCCTTGTCCACCTCGTATATTTGGAGTTCTTCTTATGCCTTCTGAGCAGCCCAGACAGACTGTCTCCAAAATGTATCAACTTCTGAAAGATCACATGGAGGGGCAGGAGGAGAAGGAGGGAGGGGGGAAGGCAAGAGGATATGGAGGCACCAAATGTAGCAATTTGAGAGAGATCCAGCCACCAGGAGAGGCAGGGGAAGGGGAGAGGAGAGGGAGGAGGAGGAGGGAGGGAGCTTTGCTATGAGTCAGCCTCCATTTGCTCATTGTGAGAGAGGTGGTGTTACTGGATGGGGGAAGAGTGTCTAAACATTATTTGGCTAGAGCAGTGGTCTCCAAAGTGGGATCACACACCTTGGTGTGTGTGTGTGCAAGATGATCCATTGGGGTGCACAAGCTGCCTGATAATTGAGCAGCCCCCCACTGCCCTGACAAGCTGCCATTGTGTGCAGTGATGGTGGCGGCAGTGGTGGTGACAGCAGCAGGATGGGACGGGAGCTGAGAGCGAAGCTCCGTGGCATTTCTCTCTCTGCTCCAGTCCTAGCCATGGGGAGCAACTGCCCCAGTCTCTGCCAGGCATGGCAGAGGAAGCCTTAACCCTTCCCACTCTCCTTTGGCAGAATGAAGACGAGAAGAACGCATGTGTTATGGGGACTGGGTAAAACGGGGATCCATAAAATCAAAAAGGGATTCCCATGATTTCATATGATTTTTAAAGGGGAGACCCACAAAACCACCATCCAGTCACAGAGCACATCTGCCTCCATGGACTGAACCAGAAAAATCACAGATCTGACACTCGCAGGCACAGCCACGGCACAAAAACAGGGGAAAATGGCTCCCCCCATTCCCCGGACCAAGATGTCTGGCAGCGCGAGCCCAGAGGGCCTAGGAGCTGTCAGCGGCAGTGGCAGCAGCCCGCCCTCATTGGCAGGAGTCGGCCTCCAACTGGGTGCCCTCCCCTCCTTCCAAGGAAGGGAGAGAGCACAGCTGGAGGGCCACTCCCACCCTCATGCCTGTTGGTGGTTGGCGGGCTGCAACGGGCAGCGTTTTCCCGGGCAGTGCCGGCAGCAGCTTCCCCGGCACAACCAGCAGCAGTGGCAGTGGCAGCTCCCCTAGTGGCACCCCCCCCCCAAACAAGGGCCCAGGTAAAGAGCTGGGGGCTGGGTGGCGTACTGGGGGTGCTAAAGTGGTATTCAGATGTCCGAATCCCACTTTGGCTTTGTAGGCCGAGATGCCCCCCCCCCAATCAGCCTGAGCCGAATCGGGCCCACCTCAGAAGCCTTGAAGTGGCTTCTGGGTCAGATCGGGGGGTCCATGTACAGCCCTAATAATTTGAGCCCAAGTTACTCAAACATATAATTGGTTTTCAGTGCCATCGCTCATAGTCACAAGCAACCATTTTCCATCTCTACACATTATTATTTGGAGAAAAGAGTTCATCTGAACATGTGCAGAATACATCCTGGAGACACCACAGCCAACCACTTTGCATCTGGGGTCGAGGGGAGGAGAATTGTATTAAAGATGGCACAAGCTTCTGCCCTGCCTTTCATATCATATAAGGCCTAATGATGAAACACTACTTAACATGCTAAAAAATATGGAGTCTACAAAATATGGAGTGTTGTAAGGAAAGGGTGTTAGATGCAGATAGACTTTGAAACTGTTTGGGCTGCTGCTAATCCTTTTCCTTTGCAAGAGGTCAAAGAAACCCAAAACACCTTTGTATGATAATTTCTAATCAAATACATATATCCTGTCATCTCCCAAACATAGCATTTAAATTCCACCCATGAGCCAAAGATGTGATATAGTGATATAGTAACTATGTTTTTATGGATGTTAAGAGACCATCCTTTGTTAAATCTAATAGTCCAGGATGACTGGTTGTGATATGTCATCAATGGGAGATAATGAAAACACCCAATTCCTGTACTTGCATGATGTAGCCATCGATTACATGCAGTTTGGGGAATAGTCTCAAGAGTCATGATGGATCTGCCAGTCTGACTAAGAGCTACTTTGGGTTGTCTGCTTTGGCACTTGACAAGGCTGAAGACTTGGAACACAATATAGATTGGAAAGTCTTACAGTGCAGTCCTATGCATACCTACTCAGAAGCTCACTGAATGTATTTCAACCTTAACATCTCTGGTTCTGTGCAGGAAATCAGAGAGAACGGTTTCAGCCCACTTTTTTCAACCCACAGTAGGGTGGGTGAAAAATGTGTTTGGCTTGCATTTTAATGACAACTGATCAAATTCATGCTTCCCAAACTTGCACACAATCTGGAATTTTGCACACAATCTGGAACCATAACTATATGGTGATAGTTGCACTTTTCCAGATTTTGGGATACAGTTTGCAAATTAAAAAAAAAAACACAAAATGGACATAATAGGAGAAAGTGCACACAAAAAAAGCATATAGGGACACATGTGAACAAAAACACATTGGGGAAATTGCTTGCAAAAAGTGCATTTATTAGGAAAAGTGCTTACCAAAGAACATAAAAATACATTTATTAGGAGAAATGCATAGAAAATATGAATGAACTTTTGGTTGGACTTTAAATAATGAGTTCACAAACTCATGCAGAAACAAGACAGAATGAACATAATGTTGAAAACATGAGAAAATGAGCAGAATCAAACTTGACAGATTTGTCCAGCCTTATCCCAGGATGCTCATTGTCCTACTAGTCCAGCAGAAGACCTTGGAGGATGGGCTATCCTACTTGTTATCCGGATCTTCTGGAATCTTGGGACAATATGCAAATGTGTCATTCTGGAAACTCAAATAGTACTAGTGGAGCTCTGCCAAATACTTCCATTGTGCAAGTGATTGCCCATTATGCTTGCACAACTGTTTGTGCAAGCAGTTGCACAACCCTTTGCATAATGGATTGTGCAAGCAGAATGCACAACTGGTTGCACAACAGGTGGCATAAGTGTAATGCACAATTGCTTGGACATCCACTTGCACTGCACAACCATCCTTGCACAAACATAGCTTTATCTGGATTCTCCTCTTGCACATAGTTCAGAAGCTACTTTCCACTAGTGCAACATCTTTTGCACTAATGGAATGACAGTTAGATACTTTCCCTGGCTAGAATAAATGAATGGAACCATGATCAATAGTATGTATTTTTGGGAGAGTCAGTTCTCATCCATGGAAATTAATAGTTCTGAGTGTGGATGGGCAATTGCAGACACAGGTGATAAGAAAGAGGCAAGACACAGGTATCAGGTTAACCTAGGGCCACATTTATTACATGAACAGCATCTGCAAGGGGCTGTAAGTGTGGGAAACAGAATACTTCTTCAGGCAACTGGCCTCTTGGGTACTTTGGGTGAGCCCACCCTATCCTGGGAGAAGGGTGGTCATGATTCCACCTATCCTCAGGGAACACACCTTCCTAGTGAGAAGGGAGGCCTTCCTGTGTCACCACCACATGCCCTGCTCAACTCTGAGTAGGTGAGGCAAGGTAGCCCTCAAAGATGATTTGTATCTTGCCTATGGGTCCCTGAACCTCAGGAATTTTCAATCACTGTAAAGGTGCTTCAGGGTGCTTACCTACCCTATTACTTAACTTTCTCCCACATTCATATTTTTAAACATCTCAAGTTCTTTCTGTCCCAAATATGAAGAAATGTGCACATTTTTTGTCCATTCTTATCAAAAACCAACTGAAATGATATTGTCAACCATCTGGCCTGGCCAAATTAAAAAGGTACTGCTCTTCTCAGCATAGTCTCTATATGTGACCTGCCATATAGCTATTAAAGATGAGGAGCCTGTCAGAAAAAAGGGTGGCAATCCTAATTAAATGCTAACCTAGTTGAATACACAGGGATTCAAACTCAAGCTTTCAAGATCTGAGAACTCAAAGCCCTGCACCTGCACAAAAGAATCTCTTAGTGTTGGTTTTTCTCATATTCATTTAAAAATAAATAAATCTCAAGTTCTTTTCAAATCGAATATGGAGAAATGTGCAAATGTTGGTAAATTCTTATCAAAACTGAACTGAAACAAAATTTACATCCAGCCCTAGTTCTGAGGCTCTCTTCTTCCTCCTCTAAACTGGCCTCTACCTCTCCACTTCATTAAAGAGATAAACTCTGTGTCTACTACATTGTCAAAAGCCAAGTGTGGCACAGCTTTTGACAGCACCGGGGAACCTTTGGCCATCCAGGTATTCTGGGACTCCAGCCCCCATCAGCCCCAGCCAGCATAGCCAAATGGGCAGGGGTGATGGGAGCTGTAGTCCAACAACATCTGGAGGATGAAAGGTTCCCTGTCCCTGGCTTACAAGCACAGCACAACTGATTGTGGATATTCGTAACCTGACCCAAGATTGCCAGGAGTTGAGGGTAAATAAATAAATACAATTAAATAGGTCAGAGCAGGACAGCCGCCATGAACTCGGAGGGTGACATCTGTGCAAAGATTCTACATTCCATCGTGGACACTCCAGAGTGCAGAACAAATTAAACTGCCCTCTGTGCAACTCCATGAGAAAGGAAGGAGCAAGGTAAAGGAATGGCCTCTTATATTTGATTTTACTGTCAATGTGAATATACCTGTTCTAGTCCAATATGTCTGTGAAGCTGCCTTCCCTCCCTCCCTCCCTCCCTCCCTCTCTCACTCTCAAAGCACAGTGCTTTCTGCCAGCTAGCTGAAAGACAACCTCAGCCCTGTGGAATGAGATAATGACATTGCACTTGAATGGACTGTGCCATTCTACAGCTAGGGCTGTTGTTGTGTTCAAAAAATAGCCCATGATATAGCATGGATCTGCTGAGAAGGCTCTTCAGTGGTTTGACTTTCTGCACCTAACCAGCAACCTATGGAAGAGCTTGCATGCTTTCACCATCTAAGTCTTTAGCAGGCCCAAAGCCAGAGCTTTCTCCCCACATTAAACAGTCCAACCATGTTCTCTATCCCTTGGTTAAGCATAAGGTGCTCTCTACCTGTGTTTTCAGATGCCTTGATGGCATTTACTCCAACAAGGAGGGGGGAGGAGGATCCCAGAGCCAAGGGAGCAGCGATCTGTGTACGTCACAGAGCACGTGCATCCAGACAGTACAAAATCAGCCCAGAGATGTTGAGTCTTCAGCCAGCAGGCAACAGAGTTGGCTTGGTTCTGTGATGTCTGAAAGTTGCCAAGGAGCATTGCAGCAGGTTTTGCAGTCTCTTCCAGTACTGACATTCACAACAAATATGGACAATCTGCTAAAAAAGAATGGACACAGGGAAGACTCTATAAATGATCTCCAGTTGGTGAAAGAAGCTAGCAAAGAGATCAGAGCTGGGATGTAACATGATATAGTTCCTTTGCTCTACCTCCTTTTCATTGACAGATATCACTAATGTCACTTTTGGACTGATGTCTAAATTGATGTCTATGAAGAGAAGGGGCATATGCACTTGCGGGGGGGGGGACAAGCCTAGCAATGTTACGTGATAAGTATTAATAATCTTATTCTCTGTCTCTCTCTGTCTCCCTCTCTGTCTCTCTTTCTGTCTCTCTTTCTGTGTCTCTGTCTCTGTCTCTCTCTCTAGTCTCTTGGCCCAGTCTACATGGCCGATTATTTAGTGCAGAGCAGCAGCACATCAGGGTCATTCACAACAGATGATGCTGTCATCAATCTGCAGCAACCCCACACCTTCCCTCTGGAAAAGGCACATTTTCGGGAAATCCTTTTAGTGCATCTTTTCCCCTTAAATGTGGCTCCTGTGAGGTTCCACTGCAGTGTGGCCCATCTCCCTGCATTAAAACCTAGGCTATTTCATTAAATAGAAATCCTATTTCTGTGACCTGACCGTGACCTGACAGTGACCTGGACAAGGGATGGGTCCAGCCCCTCCCCCCCATTCCCTCTTTTCCTCCATTCACAGTAGGGCTGCTTTCCCATTCACAATATCTAGCCTCTTTTTCCCATTCACAATAGTGCAGTAGCACAGTTTCAGGCATTCACAATAGCAGAGTAGCTGCTTTCCCCATTCACAGTCTGTAGCTTGTTTTTCCCATTCATAAAAGTGCAGTAGCACTGTTTCAATCATTCACAATAGTGCAGTAGCTCTTTCTAGGGATGCACGAAACACCTACCTGGCTCCGTGCTGGGCAATCCGTGGGGGGGGGAGGCACTCTGTCCCTCCCCCCCAGAATCCTGCCTGGCCGGCTCTGCTCTGCAGCCAAGCTCCAGCCGCCCGCAGCCGGACATCCGGCTGCTGGGCAGCCCTGCAGGGACACAAATGGCAGCTGTCATAGCTGCCACCATTTGCATCCCTGTATTGAGCCATGATAGGCTACGTAAATATTTATGTAGCCTATCATGGCAGGAGTAGCCGCCGCCATTTGTGTAGGCTGGGTTCCCCCCCCCCCGCCATGATAGGCTATGTAAACATGTAGCCTATCACGGCCTACGCAGGGTTGCAAATGGCGTCCCTGCGTTAGCCGTGATAGGCTACGTAAGTATTTACGTAAGTATTTACAAGCCTATCACGTCCGCTACGCTATTTGCATTCCCTTTATTTTCTCTGTCTTAGTCTACGTAAATGTTTATGTAGACTAAGACGTGCCAAAATAAGGAACACAAATGGCAGCGGCCATGGCTGCCATCATTTGCGTATGCACGTTTGTTTGTTTTTTAAGTCAGCCGTGATAGTCCACCACCATTTGCGCCCCTGCTAGCCACCGGCCGGATGTCCGGCTGCTGGCGGAGCCAGCCGGCGGCTCAGCAGAACCCCTGCGGAGCACAGCCAGCTGGCCAGGATTCCGGGGGGGAGGGAGGTATGGAGTGCCTCCCCCCCCAGCAAGGATTCCATGGGGAGGGACAGAACGCCTCCCCCCCAACCATAAACATAATCTGCAAAAGGTAAGTGCCTTTCGTACATGTGCCTCTGATGGACCAAAGCGATTGCATGAAAATCCGGATATAACCAGAAAGCACTTCTCATTCTGTTTCCATGTAGATGGAGCCTCAGTTCCAGTAAAATTAAAATCACAATTAAAAATCCTAAAACAACATTACTAGGCCTGTCCAGTCTACATATGGTGTATATACGGATAAAGAGAGACAGAGACAGAGACAAAATGCACTATTGACTTTTGATGTTAACATTAATTTTATTTATGTATTTGAAGAATTCTATCCCACCCTTCCAGTGCTTACACACCACACAGGGTGGCTAACATTAAAACCAACTATAAAACACAATAATCTTCAAAATTATAATATAAACAAACAGACAGATGCAGCAGTTTAAAAACAAAACAAAACACTACCCTATAAAACAAAAGCTTGCCTGCAGTTTTTGCCACATAGCAAAGCACCATGCGCGAAGGGGGGCAACTGAGCCTCATGGGGCAAGGAGCTCCATAATTTAGAGGGCTTTTTTCTCTTCTTTCCATCAGATGAGCCTCCACCACAGCTGGAAGACAGAGAGGAGACTCTCCATCATAGTACAGACAGGCTAATATTGGAGGAGGTGGTCCCTAAGGTATCCTGGTTGGGCCTAGGCTATTTCAGGAGCAATCCTATGCATGTCTATGCAGAAAATAGTCCTACTACTCTCAGTATTCCTGAGCCAGCAGGATTGCAGCCTTAGGACTTTAAAGGTAATCTTCCCCAACACTTTGAACTATGCCTGGAAAGAAATTGGTAGTCAGAGCAGCCCTTACAGGACAGGTGCGATATGATCCCATAAGTAAGTGCTCATGAGCATCCTTATTGCCATTTGCTGGACCTACAGCAGTTTTTGAAGGCTCTTCAAAGGTAGCCCCATGCAGAGCACATCGCAATAACTCCATCTAGATGTAGATGTGCCACCATGGCCAGGCCTGGCCTTGTCAGGAATGGATACAGTTGGTGTGCCAGTCTAATCTGGGCAACGCTCCAGGCTACAGTTGCCACCTGAGCATCCAGGGGCAAAGGTGAGTGCAGAAGCAACCCCAAACTGTGGACATGATTCTTCAAGGGGAGAACAGGTTGAATTCCTATTCCAGAGTCCATCTCTGTCCTGACTAGATCACCTTCAACTTGTCTGGATTAAATCTCAATTTATTAGAAAACACCAGACAGGCTGCTTAACAAGATCAGCCTCGGATGGCCTTCTCTCTGTCCCATCAGCCAGGACAGTTAGGCTGGTGAGGATGAGGGAGAGGGCCTTCTCTGTGGTGGCCCGCACTCTGTGGAACTCCCTCCCTAGGGAACTCCACCATGCCCCTCTTTAATGAGCTTCCACCATGCATTGAAAGGCAGGCATTTGGAGTAGGTTAGGATATTTTTAGAAATATGATGTTTTAAAGTAGAATTTTATTGTTTTAAAATTGTATTGCTGTATATCTCCCAGAGTGGCTGGGTGACTGGCCAGATGGACGATTAAGAAATTCAATAAACAAACAAACAAACAAATCAATCCCTCCCTCCCTCCCCCAGGCCATTATGACCTCTGGACACCAATGGGCCTGAGGAAGAGAAGACTAAGGGGAGACATGACAGCACTTTTCAAATATCTGAAAGACTCTCATGCAGAAGATGGTGCAGGCTTGTTCTCTGTCACTCCAGATGGCAGGACTAGAACCAATGAGTGGCAGGGAAGCAGCTTTTGGCTAAGCTTTAGCAGAAACTTCTTAACAATAAGATGTGTTCAGTAGACTGCCTTGGGAGGTGGTGGGTTCTCCTTCACTGGAGGTGTTTAAGCAGTGGCTGGACGGCCACCTGTCAGGGATGCTGTAGCTGCATCCTGTATTGAAGAGCCTGCACTGAGCAGGGGGTTGGACTAGATGATCTCTACAATTCAGAGCATCAGTAGCTTCCCTAGCAGTGGATGAAAAGGAGAAAGAGAAGTGTGTGTCATCTGCATATTAGTGACAACACACTCCAAATCCCCAGTCAATTTCCCCCAGCTCTTCCACGTAGATGTTAAATAGCACTGGGGACAAGAGCAAACCCTGAGGGTGCAAAACTAATCTTGTGGGGGGGGGGATTTGCTCCCCCATCAAGCTCTCTGTGGGCTGGATGGCATCAGTGGGCCTGGCGATTCCCACTGATGTCATTGCCCTGCCCATTTTCACCTTTTCCATGCTGAGGAGAGGAGTTCTGTTTGTGCCTCCTCTCAGCATGAAGACAGGGACTCCCAATGCCAGCTGCATCCCTGGCTTGATGCACCACTTGTTATCTCAACGGGGATGGCGAGTCGTGCACAAATGAACATGGCCAGTGCTGGGAGGTGAGGCTCCTCTCTGTGCCATCTGAGTCAGGTGCCTCCATTGTGCACCTCTCACCATTCCCATCATGGGTGGGGAGAGATGTGCAAAGGGATTTGGGGGTTGGACACGATGGCCTTGTAGGCCCCTTCCAACCCTACTATTCTATGATACGATTCCTCCAGGGGATGGAGCTGGAAGGAGCCCAAGGCAGGTCTGCAGGCTGGATTTGGAAGCCTCGCAGGCTGGATTATGCCAGTGGGCCAGGTGTTCTTCACCCCTGCCTCACACCAGCTGTCAAGGTGTCAAACAGAAGCCTTCCAACATCGCCTTCTGACACTGACCTCCCAGGAAAGTCCAGAACAATTGTAAAGCAGTACATCTTGAGCCCATTCCCACCAGAAGGTCCAGAAGGATACCATGGTCAATAGTATCAAATGCCACCAAAAGGTCCAGCAGAACCAGCAAGGAACTAATAGCAAGGCAGAGAACAAGAAAAAAAGGGGTTTCCCAAAGATCCAAGAACAGATCCTATTTCAGCCTAACCCTAACTTCTTTTTTTTACATGCAACGTTTGGTTCCCCTCTCACTGAAGCCTTGGGTAGCAGACGCAGGGGAAAACATGTCCAAATATCTAACCCCCACCCCCCTCCATCTACAGCCACCCTCTCACAGGAGCCTACAAAAATAAGGAAGTGAAAAACCCCTCCTCAAACCGCTCTGGACAACCTCTGCTGTACATGGGTTTCTTTTTCACCAAAGCCTAGCTGAAGCCTAGTACCACAAAGCAGAAGAAGGGGGCAGCCTCACGCTCCATGACAGTTTTCCATCCTGAAGTTTGGGTATATAGCCAAGATGCAGATTAATGACTTCATTAATCATTAACCCTTCCGTTTCAATGCCAGTAGTAATTCTAATCATGGGTAATGACTCACAGCCAATCCTATACATGTGTACTCAGAAGTAAGCCTTGCTGAGTTCAGTGAGACTTACTGCCAGGGAAGCATTCAGGGACTGTTTGCAAGCTAACACATCCCTGTCCTTCCTCTGGTTTCCCAGCACACAGTGGGAAGTTAGGGAATGCTGTTTAATTGCCTATGAAATTGAATTATTTTTGCACTACACTGAATCCACTAGGAAGATGGAAGTATCACCTTTCTTCCACTGCCTTGCTTCTCCCTTCACCTTACTCCATGGCATGTAATGGGTAAACTTCACATGTTAATAACCACTGCTCCAAGAACTGGCAAAAGTGTGTGTGTGGGGGGGCATCTTTGCAGCCCATGAAAAGGGCTCTGAAAGTAGGAGTGCTAGTTTGTCTCAGCCATAGACTACATACATTCATTGACAAGAAGGAGGTCTTTTATTGCATGGTGCCTGGGGGCAGTGCTTTGATTAGTGACAGGCAGTGTGGTCCTCTCACATTTTCATGCCTAAATAAGTGTTCTTCCAAAAATCACTTATTTTCTATCATGTTCTGTCCACTGCACCTCCACTGCTCTGATGGTATCAAACATCATGCTTCTTAGATGGCTTTAATTATATACTCCATATCTCTCGATATTATGACAAAATTCATCATAGCCATACCCTCAGGACACTCTGTATCATCACCTCTTGAGATTAATTTACATATTGCTATAAACAGAAATAATAGCATCTGATACTATGATGCAGCACATTTGCTTGCATGGATCAATGGCTCCATGAAAAACCAATTTCCACCAAAGAGAACACAAAATGTGGTATCTATAGGTTTACCTTAGTAGCACTGAGCCATCCTAAGTGTAATCAAGGTTACTTTAATTAAAAACAAAGTTAGCATCATTCAAAATATGCCTCCATTTGAATGGGTCTGCTTTCTTTGTTTACATTTTTAAAGAAGCCCCGAGAATCCTCTTTGAAAGGAGGCAGGTGGGATGACATTCCTGTTGGCGTGTTTAGGCTAGTGGTTGGTTTCCATTTCCCTTCTAAACCACTGGTGAGAGTGCATAAGGGTAAAATCTGGATTCCTTTATGTCTCAGTCTTCAGCTGTTGAGGATCCTGGAGTGAAATTCACTTGTGCAACCGGATTTAGCATCCTAGATCAAATTCTGCAAGCTAGCTGAATGTGCCTTGAGATTTAAAAACTGAAAAAATGTTGCCAACTTGCCTAAACAAACTCTTGTACATTGACCCTACCTACCACTACATGATATGCAATGCAAAAACTGGCACAGTCCAGTCCACCACACAAACAAATATACATACGCCAACATCAATAGATAGCCATTGCCACGTATACGGATGTGCCATATTTTCCAATACTCTTAGGGAGCAATCCTATGGCTGCTAGACACTGTCTAGAGGGCCATAGGATACCGTATGTTTTTTTCTGGGAACCAACCTCAGAGCCCATGCTCCAAGGTCGGTTCCCGGAAAATCAACTTCGCGCTGAGGAAACAGTAACACCTTCCTCTGTGCTTGGAAGAGGAGTACAGAGTGACTGAAAAGTGGTGCTCCGGGGAGGCATTACAGGGCAGGGAGAATGGAGCTGTGCACACGACACATCCAATGTGTCATATGGCAGCTTCATCTCCTGGTCACTCCCCCCCACCCCACTGGACAGCCAAAAATGGCTGTTTAGGAAAAATAGCAAGGCAGGAGAGGCACGGGTAGAATGATCCCCCACATGACTCTCCTGCCTTGCTTTGGATAGGAAGTCACCTCTGGGTTTGGAGGCAGTCACCTATCTAGTTAGGATTGTGCCCTTAAACTGCTAATTCACTTAGGGTTCGGATATTTCTCTACCTTTGACAGCATCTAGATTAAGAAATTGTTATGCAGGGGAATAAAGGAAAATATATTTCCTTTTCCTTTGTTTTAACTAAATAATTAAGAGAAATTATGCCTTCACTTCTTGCATGTCCATTTGATCTGGAGTAGGATGGAATATCCCCTTCATGGATCACTGCCTTGCTGTGGCAAAGGGGCTTGTGTAACTCAGTGAAGCATTAAACTACACCATGCAGGGCCACCCAAGACAGACAGGTCATGGCGGAGAGTTCTGACAAAATGTGGTCCACTGAAGGAAATGGCAACCCACTCCAGGATTCTTGCCAAGAAAACCCCATGGAACGTATCACAAGGCTAAAAGATATGATGCCAGAAGATGAGCCCCTCAGGTCGGAAGGTGTCCAATATACTACTGGGGAAGAGCAAAGGGAATTTACAAGTAGCCCCAGAAAGAGTGAATTGGCTGGGCCAAAGCCGAAAGTAGGGGTGGACGAAAGTCACTTACCTGTCGTCGAAGGCCGTTCGCGGTGGGGAGGAGGCGCTTCGCTGGTCCCCCCGTGAAGTTCAGGCTGGGGGGGGAGGCTTCCCGCCTCGCCCAGCCGAAATTCAGGCCGGGGAGGAGGCGCCTCGCCTCGCCCGGCCGCGAACGCGAAAGTAAAAAAAAACAAAACAAAACTTCCCCTGATAGGCTACGTGACGATTCACGTAGCCTATCACGGCTAGATCAGCAAAGTCAGCCGTGATAGGCTACGTGAATTGTCATGTAGCCTATCACGGGTGACTTTAAAAAAAAAAAAGCGTGTACGCGAATGGCGGCCCCCATAGGGAGCCGCCATTTGCGTTCCTTATTTAGTTGCTGTAGTCTACGTAAATGTTTACGTAGACTACGGTGAAAATAAGGGCAACGCAAATAGCGTTGCCCTTATTTTCGCCGTAGTCTACGTAAACATTTACGTAGACTACAGCGACCAAATAAGGAACGGGAATGGCGGCTCCCTATGGGGGCCGCCATTATCCGTACACTCTTTTTTTTTTTTTTTAAGTCACCCGTGATAGGCTACGTGACGATTGACGTAGCCTATCATGGCTGACTTTGCAAATCTAGCCGTGATAGGCTACATGAATCGTCACGTAGCCTATCAGGGGAAGTTTTTTTTTTCTTTCTTTCATGGCAATGGCGGCAGCAGCAGCCAGTCGAAAGACCGGCTGCCTCTCCCACCTCGCTCAAACACCCGCCGAACCGCCGGCTGGACCAGCCACCGGGAGGGACATTCGGTGAAGGTAAGTCCCGTCCCGGGGGGGGGGGGGTGGGGTGCGGGGGGGGGGTGCGGAGGATTTCTCCCCGAAACCTGTTCGGGGGGCCGAACACGTTGGCGCTCGCCCCCCCCCAAGTTTTGGGGAGAAATTCTCCGCCATCCCTAGCCGAAAGGACACTCAGCTGTGGATGTGTCTGGTGGTGAAAAGAAAATCCAATGCTGTAAAGAACAATATTGTTTAGGAACCTGGAATGTCAGATCAATGAATCAAGGTAAGCTGGAGGTGGTCAAACATGAGATGGCAAGACTGAACATCGACATCTTGGGAATCAGCAAACTCAGATGAACAAGCATGGGCGAATATAATTCAGGTGACCATTATATCTACTACTGTGGGCAAGAATGCCTTAGAAGAAATGGAGTAGCACTCACAGTCAATAAAAGGGTGGGAAAAGCAGTACTGGGGTACAATCTCAAAAATGATAGAATGATCTCAGTACGAATCCAAGGCAAACCATTCAACATCACAGTAATTCAAGCCTATGCCCCAACCACTGAGGCTGAAGAAGCTGAGGTTGATCGGTTCTATGAAGACCTCCAACACCTTCTAGAACTAACACCAAAAAAAGATGTCCTCTTCATCATAGGGGACTGGAATGCTAAAGTAGGAAGTCAAGAAATCACTGGGATAACAGGCAAGCATGGCCTTGGTGTACAAAATGAAGCAGGACAAAAGCTAATAGAGTTTTGCCAAGAGAACACGCTGATCATAGCAAACACTCTTTTCCAACAGCACAAGAGATGACTCTACACATGGACATCACCAGATGGTCAATATCGAAATCAGATTGATTATGTCCTTTGCAGCCAAAGATGGAGAAGCTCCATACAGTCAGTCAAAACAAGACCTGGAGCTGACTGTGGCTCAGATCATGAGCTGCTTCTTGCAAAATTTCGGCTGAAATTGAAGAACGTAGGGAAAACCACTAAACCATTCAGGTATGACCTAAATCATATCCCTGATGAATATACAGCAGAGGTGAGGAATAGATTTCAGGGATTAGACCTGATAGACAGAGTGCCTGAGGAACTATGGACGGAGGTCCGTAACATTGTTCAGGAGGCAGCAATGAAATCCATCCCAAAGAAAAAGAAATGCAAGAAAGTAAAGTGGCTGTCTGATGAGGCTTTACAACTAGCTGAGGAAAGAAGGGAAGCAAAAAGCAAGGGAGAAAGGGGAAGATATATCCAACTGAATGCAGAGTTCCAGAGAATAGCAAGGAGAGACAAGAAGGCCTTCTTAAATGAACAATGCAAGGAAATCGAGGAAAACAACAGAATGGGAAAGACTAGAGATCTCTTCAAGAAAATTGGAGACCTCAAGGGAACGTTTTGTGCAAAGACGGGCATCATAAAGGACAAAGAAGGCAGGGACCTCACAGAAGCAGATGAGATTAAGAAGAGGTGGAAAGAATACACAGAAGAACTATACAGGAAAGATCTTAATGTCCTTGATAGCCATGATAGTAATGTCCTTGATAGCCATGATAGTGCGGTCACTGAACTTGAGCCGGACATCCTCGAGAGTGAAGTCAAGTGGGCCTTAGGAAGCATTAGTAACAACAAAGCTAGTGGAGATGACAGTATTCCAGCTGAGCTATTTAAGATCCTCAAAGATGATACTGTTAAAGTGCTGCACTCAATATGCCAACAAATTTGGAACACTCAACAATGGCCACAACACTGGAAAAGGTCAGTTTACATTCCAATTCCAAAGAAGGGCAACGCCAAAGAGTGTTCAAACTACCGCACAATTGCGCTCATTTCACATGCCAGCAAGGTGATGCTCAAAATCCTACAAGCTAGGCTTCAGCAGTATGCGAACCGAGAACTACCGGAAGTACAAGCTGGGTTTCGAAGAGGCAGAGGAACTAGAGATCAAATCGCCAACATTTGCTGCATCATGGAGAAAGGAAGAGAATTCCAGAAAAACGTCTATTTCTGCTTCATTGACTATGCTAAAGCCTTTGATTGTGTGGATCACAACAAACTGTGGCAAATTCTTAAAGTGATGGGAGTCCCAGACCACCTTACCTGTCTCCTGAGAAACCTGTACGAGGGTCAAGAAGCAATAGTAAGAACCGGACATAGAACAACCGAGTGGTTCAAAATTGGGAAAGGAGTACGACAAGGCTGCATATTGTCACCCTGCTTATTTAACTTATATGCAGAGTACATCATGAGAAATGCCGGGTTGGATGAATCAGAGGTCGGAATTAAGATTGCTGGGACAATTATCAACAACCTCCGATATGCAGACGATACCACCCTAATGGCAGAAAGCGAAGAGGATCTCAAGAGCCTCTTGTTGAGGGTGAAAGAGGAGAGTGCAAAAGCTGGTTTGAAACTCAACCTTAAAAAAACTAAGATCATGGCATCTGGCCCTATCACTTCCTGGCATATAGAAGGGGAAGAAATAGAAGCAGTGACAGATTTTACTTTCTTGGGCTCCAAGATCACCGCAGACGGTGACTGTAGCCATGAAATTAAAAGACGCTTGCTCCTTGGGAGGAAAGCTATGGCAAACCTAGACAGTAGTCTAGATAGTAAGAAGCAGAGACATCACCTTGCCGACAAAGGTCCGTCTAATCAAAGCTATGGTTTTCCCAGTAGTAATGTATGTCTGTGAGAGCTGGACTATAAGGAAGGCTGAGGGCCGAAGAATTGATGCTTTCGAACTGTGGTGCTGGAGAAGACTCTTACGAGTCCCCTGGACTGCAAGGAGGTCAAATCAGTCCATCCTAAAGGAAATCAACCCTGAGTGCTCATTGGAAGGACAGATACTGAAGCTGAAGCTGAAATATTTTGGCCACCTAATGCGAAGAGAAAACTCTCTGGAAAAGACCCTGATGCTGGGAAAGACTGAAGGCAAAAGGAGAAGGGGACGGCAGAGGATGAGATGGCTAGATAGCATCACCGATGCAATGAATATGAACCTGAGCACACTCCGGGAGAGTGCGCAGGACAGGAAGGCCTGGCGTGCTATGATCCATGGGGTCACAAAGCGTCGGACATGACTGAACGACTGAACAACAACAACAAATGTGATGTGGCTGCAAAAAAGGCAAATGCTATTTTGGGCCGCATTAATAGAAGCATAGCTTCCAAATCCTGGGAAATACTAGTTCCCCTCTACTCAGCACTGGTTAGGCCTCATCTGGAGTACTGTGTCCAGTTCTGGGCACCACACTTGAAGAAGGATGCAGACAAACTGGAGAGGGTTCAGAGGAGGGCAACAAAGATGATCAGGGGACTGGAAACAAAGCCCTATGAAGAGAGACTGAAAGAACTGAGCATGTTTAGCCTTGAGAAGAGAAGACTGAGGGGAGATATGATAGCACTCTTCAAGTACTTGAAAGGTTGTCACAGAGAAGAAGGCCAGGATCTCTTCTTGATCATCCCAGAGTGCAGGACACGGAATAATGGTCTCAAGTTACAGGAAGCCAGATTCCAGCTGAACATCAGGAAAAACTTCCTGACAGTAAGAGCAATACGACAATGGAACAAATTACCTGGGTAGGTGGTGGGCTCTCCCACACTGGAGGCCTTCAAGATGAGGCTGGACAGCCATTTGTCAGGGATGCTCTAACTTGGATTCCTGCAATGAGCAGGGGGTTGGACTCAATGGCCTTGTAGGCCCCTTCCAACCCTACTATTCTATGATTCTCTGATTCTACACCAGAAAATGTTCTAGTTGTGTCAGCGTCAGTGAACATATAAAAGCCAGGAAGGGCCTTGGGTCTTTACCTAGGGTCTAATACATGGACTGATCTGGGATAGTATGCCCTGAAGAGCACTTTCCTGTAATAAACCTGGTGTTTGGGGAGAGCTGTGGATACCAATGCACCAGCATAAGAGGGCATCAGTGTCAGTTGAATATATATCAAATTCTCCTGAAGGAGAATTCTTACTGGTGTTGATGGAATGAATGATTGTGTCAGCTACTTCCTGGTTGTGCTGATGAAGATGTTCAATCCATCTGCCATGTTGCAATGTGCTGTTGTTCCTGAGAAACTCTGTGTCATTGTGGGTTTTTTTGTTTTTGTTTTGGAGAAGAGGCTTCTTAGCCAGACACTTGGTTAGTTCAGTTTTTGCTTGCATGTGGGACAGAAACTGCTTCAGTGCAATGTTACTGAAAATTGTGCTCTCAGTCATATGGTACTGTACTTCACTGTTCCCTGTGTGCATATTCCTCTCATATTCTCTTTGAGAGATCAGTGAATGTAGCCAGCAAATATCAGCCAAACTTCATGATGCCCATCTGATAACTGGGCAAGGCTTGCTACAAAATGTTCAATAAAGTTCTTGCATGTTTTCATGTGGTCACTGTTATTCCGTACAACAGTATAATTCATGTCATTCCATTCAACTGTATGATCCTTTTCAGAGACTGTGCAGGCATGGAGACATGCTGGGCACCTGCTGGTTGGTAAGTTGTAGTTGCAAGCTTCTCTAAGACATGCATGGATTTGGACTTGTCCGATGCAAGGAATGAATCTCCATCTGAAGCAAAGAGGGATCTTTGGAGAACTGAGAACTTCACAAGTACCACTGAGGTAAATGTGTAATCATGTTCTCACCACAATGATGAATCTAGTTCAGAGATGTCAAACCTCTTTGAACCTGAAGGCAGAATTCAATTTTGGAGAAGCTCTTGGGTGCCACATTCCCATCCTGGGTGAGGCCAAAGACAAAAGGGGTAGGACCCAAATTCTAAAATGTCCCCCAATACAAGCATAATTATGCTTAAAGCTCTTTCTGCCAGTAAGTAACTAAGCCTTCGGAAAGGGATTTAAATCTTTTAGAATGGGGGGAAAAACTGAGCAAAAGACAGGAAACCATGAAATTATCAGTGGTTGGGGAAAAGGGGGCAGGTCCAGGAGAAGAGGGTCTAGTAATCTGGGGAACCCTGGAGGGCAGAACTGGGCCTTCAGCTTGACTGGATTTGGCCCACAGGCCTGAGGTTCATCACCTCTGATCTAGGTAGAAGATAATTCACTTCTTGATGTTCAAGAATGTTGTCCTTGACCTTTGCCTCGGAAGAATCTTTAAATTGCTTCAAGGAGACATTTTTTTCATTGGGGCCATGAACTGGGTTGCTATGTTGTGCTGGTTGTGTTTTGTGCAGCTTTGCTCCAATGAAATCCCTGTGAAGAATGTCATGTTGGATATTTCCTAGCATCAGCACCATTGTCATGACATTGCCAACCTCACATGACTTGATGTCTTTCATTTTTGAAACTTGGGAGCACTCTACAGTTAGGTACCCTGTTAATTCATGGTGGTCCTCTACTTGCTGGCTGACCTGCTGTACTACTGGCCAGTTCAAATTCTTTAAGCAGCCAAATTCTTTATGTGGAAAAATCTACCAACATAACTTCTGATTGGGTTCTGATTGGGTCCCAACATTCTAATAAAATATACCCCAGTATTTGGGGATCTAGTAACTATCTTGTGAATGAAATTTCATATCAGTCACAGCATTAGCTGCAGAGATATGCACCAAAACCTTTAAAAGTACCCCAGTAAACCTGAACTAACCCCACTCCCCCAATTGTAGCTTTCCACCAAAAGACTATTCCCTTGTGTTACAAGAACCCTATAGACCAAATTTGGTTCACCTCTTTTTTGAGTTGTCATGGCTGAACATGCACCCCACACACACACACGACACTAGTGATTTCTCATAAACCCATTTATACTTTTCAAAATAACGTTCCATTCAACAAGGCATCAGTAGTTTAATGGAAACATTTCATGCAGATGGAATTGCATAACAGTTCCACCGAGGTTTGCAAATATTTACTTCAGTTGATTAAAGGGCCAGTAAACCTTGACAATGGCAAATAAATAAATAAATAAATAAATTAAAAAGCCAAACCCATACACCTTCTCTAAATAATCAACAAAACACATTCCTGTAATAAAAACAATGTCAATGTGCTGGGCACACAGAACCATTGCATATGGATGGACATAACAGCCGTCATCAGCATCACTCACCATCACGCCACCATCATTCCGATAATCACAAAGCCCAGAAAGGAAAGTCAGCATCATTACATCCATATTACAGGTGGGGAACTTGAGAATTGTAAGAGTGTAGCTTGTGTTAGGCCACCTAGTGAGTTAATGGCTGAGGAGAGACTTCACCTGGCTTCACATGCTTAGACACCTCACTTGAGCATCTGAGCTATCTACTCCAAAGTGCAGTGCAGTACCGAAGCCTATAGTGATACTGCGCATATGTTCCAGAGCCCCAGTTAAAAATAGCATTAGGAAGCTTTAACGTCTTTCCTCCCACCTCAACATGTCCCAGATCCAGTGCAATGCTCACGACTGTAATGGTGGTGCTACCTTACTTCTCTTGCCTCCTGTCAAACCACATGCCATCATGTAAAGACAACAATGACGGAGATGTGGTGTGGATGGGGAGTGCTGAGACTCAAGAACAGAGGGTGAGAAGAGTAATGACAGGACATCAGCCTCAAATGGAAGTCATGCAAGCACACCTGCTCTGTAAAATATTCATTGTCAGCCTGTACAAAGTAGGCAGCAGTTTCTGGTGGGTTTTTTTGGCAGAGTGATAACATGAGGTGATGGTTGTGTGGGATTCAAATAGAATGGAGCCCATTTTGAGCATGTGTGTGTGTCTTTCTTTATTGGACTGAAGAGGGCTTATTGTCCCTGATTTTGTGCCACAGTATGTTAGATCAAGAATGCTGGAGACACAGCAGACATCATTTCATTATTACATGGATGGAGCGGAAGATTGGAGAAGGGACTGCTGTGGAAATGAGATTTCTCTGTACAAGTAGGCTGTGGTTGCTTTGGGCTTGCGAAAAAGCTTAAAGCAAATGCTGTTGAAACAGGGAACAAGTTACATATTACTTTGAAGACATGCAGAAGACCTATCCAGATCAAAACCACAATGCGACAGGGCAAAGGGTTAAATCCCCCCCCCCCGCAAGCTTGGGCTCACATTGGTTCCCCTACACTTATTTTACAGGTAGAAAGAAAGACTTAGCTGCTCACTACATCTTTAAGGTAATGTGTTGTTTGGGTCTAATATTCCTCATTTATTTAATATTATGCCATGATATGAAATGAAATGGAGCAGTCCTAAAGCCAATGCACCATCACCAACACCATTCAAGACAGAGTGGAAACCTGAATTGGAACATCTCCAATTGGAACTCATTTGCACCATATATGCCACAGGGGAGAATGAACATTTATTTCTGTCCTTGTGGGACCATCACTCAAACAATAGTTGTGATAAGATGACTACTCATAATTGCTGGGATCCAGAATATTAACAAGTAGTCTTCCCATGAGAGCAGGGCTGAGGAAACTTTGTTTCCTTTCAAGGGCTGCATTCTCTTGGGGGTAATCTGGCAGGGGCAGCATGTCAGTGATAGGTGAAGCCGAAGCCAGGCGTGGGTGGGGCCACAGCCCAAACTGTGAGTGACCACCCCATTTTTCTCTCACTCTCTGCCGCCACTTTTCTCTTTCTGATACGCCCCCTCTTTCTCCCTCTCCCTCTCCCTCCTCCCTCTCCCTCCTGCTCTCTCCCCTCCCCCTCCCTCCCTCTGTCCCTCCCACCCTCCTCTTTCACTTTCTTTCTCCTTCCTCCTCACTGCCCAGTGAGCTACCAGGGAAGGGAGAGCTCACTCTTGCCAGAGAGCTGAACTGACCCTTTGCAGGGCTTTTTGAAATTAGGCCAAGGGCCACCTGTGGGAGGAAGCAAAAAATACAGGCACCATTTCAGCATTGGTCCTTGAGAGAGATGCCTTGAGCAGGAATTCCAAACCCTGCCCATCCCACAGGGGAGTGAGCATGAGAGGAAGCCACAGCCAGTGGAGCCTGGTGGCACCAATTTTGGTGGGACTGTGAATCTATTCTGGGTTTCAATCGGAACTAGTCAGAATTCTAAATGAGCTATCTAAACCCTATGCCCAAAATAGGCTCAGCACTGGCGATAGCTCCTTTAGAGTTCTGGATGGTCCTGACTGAAACCCAGAGTGGATTCATAGCTCCGCCAAAGGTGGATCCGCCAGCCTCTACTGTTCACAGCTCGAGGTAGGGGAGGACGAAAGTCACTTACCTTTTGTCGAAGCTTGTTGGCGGTGGGGGGGAGGCGCTTCGCTGCTCCCCCCGCGAAGTTCAGGCTGGGGGGGGAGGCTTCCCGCCTCGCCCGGCCGAAATTCAGGCCGGGGAGGAGGCTTCCTGCCTCGCCCGGCCGCGAACTCGAAAGTTAAAAAAAAAAAAACGCCCCCGTGATAGGCTACGTGACGATTAACGTAGCCTATCACGGCTAGATCTGCAAAGTCAGCCGTGATAGGCTACGCTAATCGTCACGTAGCCTATCACGGGTGACTTAAAAAAAAAAAAAGCGCGTACGCTAATGGCGGCCCCCATAGGGAGCCGCCATTCGCGTTCCTTATTTGGTCACTGTAGTCTACGTAAATCTCTATGTTAATCGTCACGTAGCCTATCACGGGGGCATTTTTTTTTCTTTTCTTTTCTTTTCTTGGAATGGCGGTGGTGGCAGCCGGTCGAAAGACCGGCTGCCGCTCCCACCCCGCACGAACACCCGCCGAACCGCCGGCCGGACCCGCCGCCGGGAGGGACATTCGGTGAAGGTAAGTCCTGTCCTGGGGGGGGGGTGCGGGGTGCGGGTGTGTGTGGAGGATTTCTCCCCGAAACTTGTTCGGGGGGCCGAACACGTTGGCGCTTGGCCCCCCGAAGTTTCGGGGAGAAATTCTCCGCCATCCCTAGCTCGAGGTCACAGAAATGTGAGGGATCTCTTTGATGTTGTCAACTGGCTGGTGTGGGTCAGCTGTATGGGTTGTGCTGTTATTTATTTATTTATGCGTACGTTTTTATTCTGCCTTTCCTCCAAGGAGCTCAAGGTAGTGCATATGGTCCTCCCACCCTCCGATTTTATCCTCTGTGAAGTAAATTTGGGACAGAAGTAGTGACCATCCTATGGTCACCCACTGATCTTCATGGCTGAGTAGGGATTTGAATATGAGTCTTTATCCTTGGGGCTGCGGTGGCTTAGTGGTTAAGACGCTGAACTGCAGACCGGAAGGTCGGCAGGAGAGCAGTTCGAGACCCGAGTGCTGCGTGACGGAGTGAGCTCCCGTCTTCAGTCCCAGCTCCTGCCAACCTAGCAGTTCGAAAGCAAGAAATTGCAAGTAGATAAATAGGTACCGCCTCGGCGGGAAAGGTAACAGTGTTCCGTGCACCTCGGTGTTCAGTCATGCCAGCCACATGACCACGGAAGCATCTTCGGACAGCGCTGGCTCTTCGGCTTAGAAATGGAGATTAGCACCACCCCCTAGAGTCGGACACGACCGGCTGGGGACACCTTTACCTTTATCCTAGTCCAGCCTTCTAACCACTACACCAAATAATACAAGAATGTCCCAGGGACCTGGCATGAATATTTGATGCCAGAAAGAAGAGGATTGAGGGTAATTAATGCATATTGTCTCCTTAGAATGGAAACAGAAGCCATGGATTTCTGTGGCTGATAGAATCAGGATGGTTGATGTGCCCCCCAAAGCATGTATTTTTGTATATTTTATTTGTACCAAAAAATGGCACTCAAGGCAGATTACAGAAACAATTAAAACTGATTAAAACAATACATCAAAATATAATAAAAATGTATCAGTTTCCAGAAAAAAATATTATTAAAAACAGCAGTTAACCCACCAGACCCACTTACAGGCCAAAGGTCTTCTTAAATAAAGTGGTCCTTGAAGAAGGACAGCAGAGGGAGAGCAAACCTAGCCTCCCTTGGGAGGGAGTTCCACAGCTGGGGAGCAGCCACTGAAAAGGCCCTGTCTTTAGTCACCACCAAACACACCTCTGAAGGGCCACTTAGGAACTTGTATGGGAGAATGTGGTCTTTCAGGTAGCCTAGTCCCAGTTGTACACAGCTTTATAGGTTAAAACCAGCACTTTGATGTCTGTCCAGAAACAGACTGGTAGCCAGTGAAGCTGTAACAAAGGAGTCATGTGCTCCCTGTAACTTGGTCAATAGTCTGGCCACAGCATTCTGGACCAGCTGAAGTTCATGAACAGTTTTTGAAGGCAGCCCTGCATAGAGCACATTACAATAGTCCAAATGGGAGGTAACTAAGGCATGCATGACTGTGGCCAGATCAGACATCTCTAGGAATGGATGCGCTTGGTGCAGTAGCCTCAGCCATGCACATGCACTCCTGGCCACCACCAAGGATGGGGCATCCAGATTTCAGGGCTGAGTCCAAGAGCACACCCATATTGCAAGCCTGAGACTTCGGGGGGAATGTAACCCCATCCAGCACAAAACTTCCCAATGATGAGAGGTACAATTCAGCAGTGTAGAACAGGCAGTGGAGGAAGTCTAACTCAGGAAGAATATATGCCCCCAACGGTGATACAAGGCCACCACTATCCATCTTCCACAATCCAAACTAGTACAATGTGCCACAAGCGTAGAACAAGAACTAGATATATGTGCAGAGCCATAACTCAATCTCACGATCTCATCCACAGACTACACATCAAAACACAAAACATATGAAATGCATAGATGTAGCAGAATATCATGGGGCTTGGGGGTTCTAGAGGGGCCTGTACTACTCACTTTACTTTTCACATTGTTATCAGCAACTTTTTACATCAGCTAACAATACGACCTTTGCATGGCTTGAATTTTGAACTACAGCAAAGTTCTTTTGGAACTTCATACTTTTCCTTTGACTGTACATTTTGTGTATGGTTGCACGATAGCGTCAGAGAATAGGTCTACCATTTCTGGTAGATCTGGTGACTGACCAGCGATAAGGCCTGTGCAACAGGTCTACCAAGATAGGGAGACAGAGCCTATGAGAAATGTGTATACATTACCAGGTCTATGCCCCAGTTGCTTCCCTTTGGGTGGAACCGGTGTCCAGACAATGTCTTTCTACCCGCAGCTGAAACCCTCAGTTATTTCCATGACTCCCTTCATCCCTGTAATGGCCCTTCTGCTCTACATACACACAGCAGATTCAGGTACCTTCACAAGAGGCTTATTTCTTCCCATAATATATGAGAAAACAGTAACTTCTGTGGAGCTGCATGGCAGTGTCTCAGCTCCAAGGCCAACACTAAAAGAGAGAGATGAGAAGAGGTTCCAGTTGGGCCTACTGTGAGGGCTAAAACTGGCAGGTGTGTGTGTGTGTGTGTATCAAAAACCTGCTCTAAACCTGAATGAATTGCACTGCTGCTACAATGAATTTCACAGCCCCATCTGCATGTCCCTAAAACACCAACTTTCCTGTCCTGAGCCTTTCCCAGGTGGCTGTATACTGAAAGCAGAGACAAGACAGGGCAGGCACAGTGCAACAGTCCTGTTGCGGGTCTCAGAATGACAGAATGACTGGAATAGGGGGCAGGCAGTTGCACCCCCTTGCCCCCATGAGCCCATTCACAAAAGAAGATTCCATAGCTGCTTCTCTTTTGCAGCTGGACTCAGCCCATGCCTGAGTCCAGATGCAAAGGAGAAGCCGCTATGGAATTTTCTTTTGCGAATGGTCTCAGTAAACAACTGGAGAAGAATCTGTCGAACCTATTTTGGGGATAGGTTCAGCACCTTGGATAGCTCCTTTAAAGGTCTGATTGGTTCTGGCTGAAACCCAGAATGCTTTCACAGCCCCACCAACATCGGAGCAAAAATAAAATTGAAACCCACGCATTCTGAAGGATGGTGAAATGTGGAGTGAGAATCTGCAGCGAGGGGCGGGGGAGAGGGAGATAGAGATCCCAGCCTCTTGCTAATGAGTGGAACTCCTGCTGCGGCGGCTGGTCCCCAACCCCCCCGACCCATATGTGATCCTTGGTTAGCAGAAGCGGCGGCAGCACAGCAGCCGCCCTTGCGCTCCCCAGGCACCTCGCACTTTGCAGCTGCGAAGCCCCACGCTCCCCGCGCCAGCCGGCGCTTTCCGGAGGGACGCCAGAAGCCCCGCGGAGGCCAGCTCGCCCTGCCGTCTCCCTCGACCCTCCTCTTGGCCTTGGGGATCGAGGGGAGAAAGAGGCGTGGGGAGGGCCGCCGGGCCCCCTCCAGAGGCCGCCTCTCCTTCCCCCGGGGCCGAGGGGCCCTGGATCCGAGGGTGCAGGACTGGTGCGCCACCGGATCCCCGCCTTCTCGCCCCCGCCCTCCTGAAAGGGAGCGCCCGGCGCTGGCGGTCCGGACCCGCCTCGGGAAGGGAGGAGAGGGGAGTGGGGCTGGCGCCCCGAAGGCCCCCGCTTGGGAGACGCCCTGCCACGGGGCGACCCAGGCGAGCGAAGTCCTGGCGAGCAGGGCGAGGGCAGAGCCCAGCTGGGCACCGCAGGCGACAGGTGGAGGCGTCTCCCCGCCCGCCCTCGCCGTGCCCGGCCCGGCCCCCCTCCTCCGCGCCCCGGGCAGCGGCCCCGAAGTCCCCCCCCCCGGTTCCCGTCTCTCCCGCTCTCTGCTTTCCGCGCACCGGCTCCTCCTCCAGCCCCCTCACTCGGAGAGCCACAATTTGCAAATTTGTCGCCAAATTACAGTGTTTTGCCGGGGCTGCCCCCTCCCACAGCGCCGGCGAGCTCTTCTCTCCGTGCCCGCTTCTACTCAGTATATATCGTTACACATTTAAGTTCTTTCTCTCCTCCGCAGAATCTTACGCAGAGTGATGATGCTTTTGGGAACCCCTCCGTGTTCAAGGCTATAAATAAGCCTTAGAAAAAAGAAAGCCAGAAAAAAGTGCAGAAAAGTGGCGTCCACTTCGGCAAACGAAAGTGTTAAAAAATACAAAATAATGAAAAGGTCTTTTCTTTGGATTAATGAAGTCCCCGCTCTTTCCCTCTTGGATGCAAAGGCCATTGACTTCGAGAGAGTCAGAACTGTACCCTCGTGGCTCATTTTTAACCAGGGAGATGGAGACCTTAACGGAAGGTTTTCATTGTTCTTATCATTACAGCTCGAGGGGGAAGCTTGAACTCCGGATATTGAAGCGCAGCCACAGCGCAATCCTAGGCGTGTCTCCTCAGAAGTAAGCCCCACTGAGTGCAATGGGACTCACTCCCAGGTCAGTGTGCGTACGACTGCAGCATTAGCGCCGAAGGAAGACTTGTTTTTGGAAAGGCTTCAAGGCAACTGCTGCCATGAAACCGTGGAAACCGCGTTTTGCCATCCAGAGGGGAAATTCAGTTTGGGGAAGCGAAAGCCAAGAGAGAGAGGAGAGGGAAAAGATAGACACACGTAGAGACCGGATAAAAGCATTTTGCAGCAACACACACTTCTCCGCGCTCGCTAAGGCACCAGTCCTTTAATCCCGTTTTCTCCGCCCATCTCTCACAGGTCGAGGGAGGCGTTAAATCTTCCAAAGCATCTCCCTGCCTGTACTAGCAATGCTAGTCTAGGCTAGCATGAGTTCGTAGGATGAGTCCGCCGCTGTGCTGCCTGACATTGACCAGGCTGCCAGGGAAATTGACCATGCCTCGTCGTGATTACAGCGTTGCGAGGCATCCAGTTCACGGAGATTGAGGACGGAGCGGCCGGCTTGGCTTTCCATTAGAAGGGGCATTAGCAGGCAAGCCCAGGTCTACTTTCTATGCTACCCACCAGGATGAGCAAAGCTTATGAACAGAGAGAAACTGGTCCAACACACACACACACACACACATTCTCTCTCTCCTGAAATTCAGAAAAAGTACACCCTCCCTATTTACGACGGTGGGAATTTAAAGGCCGACGGAAAACAATGTAAATGAAAAGGACGACCTAGTTGTTCGTAGACTTAAGTCTCCGCCCCCCCCCCCGCCCGGCGTCTTTCCCTGGGGGGGGGGGGGACTCCAGACCCAAAGCAACTAATCAAACGCTCATGAGAGAGGGGCTTGCCGTTTCCTGAAGATGCGGCAGGGAATCAGTGCGCCCTCGTCCAACACCTCGAACACTCCACGGTGGAAGCTAAAGAAAGGGGAAACTGGAAAAAGAGAAACGGGGCTATTGGGAAGGAGATGGAGAGGACGCGCCAAACCACTTGAAAACGAGCGTGCAAGCTGGAGTGGGGGGGGTGGGTCGGTGGGCAGGGAGTGAAGGGAGATCGCAGCCCGGCCTGTGTCTTCCCCTCAGAAGAGGAGAAAAGCGATCCTTCGAGTCGCGTGGGGAACACAGAGCATCTCTCAGGTCCCGCTCTACACGGACGACTCCTGCCGCGTTGCCTGGACCACGCGCAGCCCACGCTCGCCTCGGGGGCTCTTCCGGCCCAGGGCGCGCCCGCGTGCGTCTCCCCCCTGCTCTGCCGCCACGCATGTGCTTCCCTCTCTAGGACTGCCAGCGCCTGCCTGCCAGGCAACTGGCAGGCCCCGTCTGGCGGGCGCCGTTCCGCCGACAACCTGCTGCTGCCGCCGCCGCCGGCGAAGCGCGTCCCTACCTGGAAGAGCCTGAGGATGTTGGCCACCATGATGGAGACGGAGCTGCCCGAGGCGCCGACGACCCCCAGCACCTTCTCGGGCTTGACGAAGACGGGCGGCTCGCCGCTGGTGCAGCGCACGTCGGAGGTGTCCTTCTGGATGAGCGCCTGCACGAAGGTGAGCGACTGCTCGAGCGCGTAGGTGTCCCGCGAGCAGGTGTCCAGGATGCGCGCGCCCAGGGTGACGTTGGGCAGGAGCTCGGCGTCGCCGTTGATCTGGTCCAGGGCGAAGAGCATGGCCTCCAGCCGGTGGATGCCGTCCTCCTGCTGGATGTCCCCGCAGGGCGCGCCGCCGGCCCCCCGGGCGTGCACGGGGAAGAGCCCCCCCAGGGTGATGTCCCCCTCCAGGCGGATGGAGTGCGGCGCGTACGTCTCCTGGCCCCGCGCCGCCCACAGCGCCAGCGCCAGCAGGCAGCCGGCGGGCAACTTCAGCCGAGGCAGCGGCAGCGCCGGCCGGGCGACCATCGTGGGCAGCGCCGGAGCGAGCGCCCGCCAGGCGGTCCGCGGCGTCCCTGCCGCGAGGACTCCCCGAGGGGCGGGAGCGCGGGCGCGAGGGCAGGTCCGGCGCGGTCGGCGCGGCTCAGCACTGGGCGAAGGGGCGGCCGCGCTGCCGCTTTAAGGGCTCGGTCGGCTCCTCTCCGCCTCCCGCGCGCGCTCCCTGCCCACCTCCTTCTCCGCCTCCCCCAGCCTCGCCTGCCTGGCTGCTCGCCCTGCGCGTCATTACGCAGAGATGCGGGCCGAGGCAACCGCCGCCCCGCCGCCAGGCGAGCCGAAGCGAGGCGAGGAGCGCGCTCGGGAGGCGGCGGCGGCGGGGGGGGGGGGCAACGTCGGAATGGATCGCGACCATTGGCGCGGATGGACGGCGGCTTAGCCGGAGACGGACGCACAGTGGAGGGTGGTGGTTCTGATATCGGGGTTGTGGTGTGTGTGTGTGAGAGTGTGTGTGAGTGTGTGTGTGTGTGTGTGTGTGAGAGAGAGAGAGAGAGAGAGAGAGAGAGAGAGAGAGAGAGAATGAATACGCTCTGGGCTGCAGCCCGTCAAAGCTATCTATAGGAGCTATCCAAGGTGCTGAGCCCTATCCTCAAAATAGGTTCAGCACCTTGGATAGATCCTTCAGACTGCTATCTTCCACGATTTCCCATCACGTCATTCTCTGCTCCTGAAAGTCAAGCCTGTTCCACCTATTATCCCCTGCTGAAAGGTTCGTGGGCCCCCAGACATGCAAGTGCAGCATGGGCTCTGGGAGAGGTTGGGGCAGGCACCTTGTCACTCCTTTACAGTGTCTAGGACACACATTGGTCCAGTTCAATGGGAGAACTGATTCCACAAATACATATTCACAGTGTCCTAGGGACAGTGCACCAATCCGTGATAGACAGGTCTATGTTTCACTGTGCCAGTCACAGAATTGTTCCTAATTTAATGTTAAGAAATAGAAAGAATAATATTCTGATGGTTGCCTAGCTGATAATCACAAAAGAACAGCTTGAAATGTGTTCAGATGGTCTTTTCCTTTTTTTTTTAATGCACTGTGTTATGGAAATTAAAGTAGAGTATACTGTACACAGTATACTGTACACAGAATTCATCTCAGCCCTTCCCTACTGTTAAAGGTGGTCCAGTTAAAACTGCCCATTCTGGATCCTTGAGAAGATCCAGAGCAATGCTAGTCAAATCAAAAGCCTGGAGAGAAACCAGAGAAAAAGCAAAGTAACAGAATCAGTTCAGGACTAGGTTCCTTTATAGTTTATACAGCAGGATCACCTACTACCATTTTTACTCTTTTTAGCTGGAGACAGTGTTTCCTGACCATGACCAAAATGCTTCCTAAAGTCACCACATTCAACCACTGGGTATCTGGGCTAGGAAACAATGCTTTTGAGGTGGCCAAAGCTTGTTTTCTATAGATGTACATATGCTCAGGATTCTAACTTTTACGTGTTATAAGAAATGTTATTTCATCAATAGTTCTTATATGAAATGTTATGTTGGCATTAGCATATATCATTTCATATATCTATGACCAGTTAGAATTTTGAATTTAAAAGGTTTCAGATGCTGTTTATAAAATTTATGTATGAAAATTCCTTTACAAAAACTGAATCTTAAGTCCTATAAAGGCATTTTAAGTTGTTGGTATCAGCTCCCCAAGTGTAAAATTTCTATACTCCCCCTACCCCTCCTCCTCAATTTAACAACACCGATAAGATTTTGCCAATCTTATTGGAAGGTAAGAAGAACTGCATTAAGAAAATATAGCTTTGATTCCCACTCCCTCCATGGAACACAAAAAAAGTGCTTGCAGCTGCACACCCAATTTATTTACAGTTTGCTCAGAAGGAAGTGCAACTGACTTCATGGGACTTATTCCCAAGCAAGAGTGCATGGGCTTAATCTCAAATACCAGCTACGCTGTGGGAAGAAAGTGGTAGGGAAACCAAGTGAAGTCACCCTCAATCTGTTCCAGAGGAAAACAGTGGTGCAGTGGTAAATTTTCAAAGGCAGGCACCCATCATGACAGTCCCCATAACCAAGGAGGACCAAAAGGCCGGCAGCTGAGTCGATCCATGTCATTGTGGCAGTTTTCATCTCTACCAGGAGCAGCTCTTTTGTTAAGCTAAGGCCAATTGAAGTCAAAGCCACCCCCCAAATACTTTGCACTAAGGCCAATTGAAGTCAAAGCCACCCCCCAAATACTTTGCACTAAGGCCAACTGAAGTCAAAGCCACCCCCCAAATACTTTGCATTACAACAGGGAAGGATATACAATAGCTGGGATAATTCATTCCCCCCTTCCCCCTGCAGCTATTGTGAGAACTGTAGCTAAGCTCAGAGGGAAAAGGGAAGTCTGAGGGTGGTGGCAGATGACATCAGCATCCCTGCTAATAAAAAAGAGCTGATGGGGCGTCCCTCTGAGGCCTGACTCTGCTACACTGCTGGATATGTATAACATAGCATACTATCTTTCTCTTAGTGATCATTATTTGTTTTCCCTAACTTGCTTGGGGCCTAAGCTTTGCTTATACTATGAGGCCTTTCACAATTTAAAGAAGACAATTTGGGTACACATAAGCCCTGTTGGGATGTTTCTGCCTACATGTAGATCTAAACACTTGGGGGTAGATCCAGGAACTGCCTTCCATAAGACGAAGGGCTCCTCTCACAGAAGTTCTCTCTCTCTGATTTTTGGGGATCCCCCTCCCCCCACACCACAGCTCACCCCATTTATCAGGGTCTCTGGACTCTCCATGTAGCATTTTCAGGGGGCTGGATGGGCTGCCCTGGGTGTTTCTACATTAAGCAAAACCCCCATAAAAACCCATATCCTTTCTGGAGCTTCCTGCTTTCAGTTTCTTTGTGGGATTAGGAAGGGCTTCTTTACATGGCAGCCACATAGTTTGAACTGAGGGAGTGCCTCCCTCTGTCCCGGGCATGTGTGCAAAGGTGGAGTGGGGGAGTCTTATTTTTGTAGCTTAACTTCTGCTGTACTGTTTCCTTGCAGCCCCCAAGAAACCTCTGACTTACTCTGAGTAGACATAAATGTAAGATTGTGCTGTAAGTCTGCAATTTGCAAGTCTGTAAATTGGCACACTTATGTGGGAGTAAGCCCCATTGGATTCAGTGGGACTCACTTCTGAGTAGACATAAGACCATCCTGTAAGTCTGCAACCCTTGGATGCTTACTTGGGAGTAAGCCCCATTGAACGTAATAGAGTGCTCTGAAACAACAGAGGACGTTGCTTCGGAGCTTGGTGGGGTGGGCAATCAGATGTGTCCCCCTTCGTTGCAGGGAGGCATTTTACCCTCTTCTCCCTCCAACTGAGAAATGCAGAGGCAGGAGACACAATCGGCAAGAGATTCTTGCCCTTGCTCCTGTCAAATCTCATCCTAACTGCACCCCCAACAACTGAAAAACAAATGCCCATTAACAGGCAGACACAGCGGTTTCTTCCACTATTGGAGAGTTTCACGGCGAGGTCATGGTGCTCCTGTTCCGTGGACTAGAAAAAGTACCACATTTTTTTTTTTTGCATTTGGGGAAAACACAAGATAGGCTGGAGGAAATGGTGGGAGACACCCTGGAGGGTAACAGCATCAACTAAAGAGCCTGTAAACTTCAGAGAGAGTGTGATCTCAATAACAGGTTAAAAGCGCCGTGTGATGAACCCCATAGAAAGGAGGGGGAAGTGGAAATCCACTTCTGCCAGTGTCATTAATCCATCTTCAGTCTGGTTCTAACACATGGTTGGGGAGCAGATCTGTGCCTCCTGATTCCACCCAGCATCATGGGTCACCCCTCGATATCTGAGCACTGATGCATATGAAAGGGGGAAGTCTTCCCGTGTACAGCTATACAGCTGTCACCCAATTGGGAACCCCAACTGAACATGGCTTTGAAAGCTGTACATGAGGGTGCATACACCTTTGCAGACATCCACATCCACATCCAGGCATCCGGGGTGCAGTGCTTATGGGCACACCACATCAGGGCCAGGGGGCATGTTCCTGCTCCCTGTCCATGTAGCCCTATGTGTGGGCAGCAATGTCCAAAGAGGGCTACGCATAATATCCAAGCTGTACAAGGATCTTCTTTTGTTGAAGAGCCATCATTGGGTTGGCTCTGGCCATAAATAAACAGAAGAAATGTGTTGCAGCTGCAGAATCAGACCTTGAGATGGCTGCCCAAATACCTGAAGGAGTACCTCTTCCTGTATAATTTTGCCTATATATTACAGAGCTTCAAAGGACATCCTTCTCTGAGCACAATCAGTGGGAACACAATACATTTTGCATGTACAAAAGAGAACTACTTTGTGGTACAGCCCACCTTTGGAATGGTCTCTTGAGTAGGGATGTCAGAGAATTCTGCCATGGATTCCAGTGAGGCCGGATTCTAAAGAATCCCCCCCCCCCCGGAATCCATGCTGGAACAGCCTCCCCCCCACACAAAATCCCCCCACAATGGAACTTACCTGGGGTGGATGCGGCAGCGGCGGCGGCAGCGGCAGTGGCTCCAGTGGTGGTGGCTGGTCTCCCAGCCGGCCGCAGCTGGGCTGCTGTGGCTGTCATTTGTGTCTTTGCAGCCATGATAGGCTACGTAAGTATTTACATAGCCTATCACGGCAAAGAGCAGGGGCTCTTTTGCATCCCTGCTCTTTGCCGTGATAGGCTACATAAATACTTACATAGCCTATCACGGCTGCTTGCAAGGATGCAAATGGCGGCCACTACAATGGCCGCCATTTGTGGCCACAGCAGCCTGGCTGTGGTTGGAACTCCAGCTGCGGACAGCCCCCGCCAGTGGCTCTGCGGAGCCGCCATGGAGCGGAGTCAGCCAGGGAGGATTCTGGGGGGAGGGACAGAGTGCCTCCCCCTGACTGTGGATGCCCCTGCGGGGAGCCAGGTAAGGGATTCGTATATCCTTACTCTTGGGTGATATACAATTAATGCCAACCTTGCTTTCTTTTGGGTGCCAAATAAAAACCTTATTTTTTTGCTAAAACATTTTGAATTTTAATTGTTGTTGTTAAAAAAAGATTCATTCATTTGTCCATTTGTTTGGTGGCTGAATAGGTTTTTTTAAAAAAATCACACCAAAAAAACTCATTATTATTATTATATGGTATGTGTCCTTTTATAATATGATGTACACCAGCATGGGATCCTTTGTGGATGAGGAGCAATTTATAAATTTAATAACTAACTAACTAACTTACTAAATAAATAAAATACATATATTTCCAGTTGAATTTCATCGTTAGTCATTTCAGAAATTAGTTTGAATATGGATACATATGGATGCATTGGATACATACAATATGGATTTATAAGGATATGAATACTTTAAATAAATAAATACAATGCTTCATTGGATTGCCCTCGGTGGAGAGGGGGTGGCATTTTGGAAGAGCCAATATGAATTCTAAAACAAAATGGTTCTCTATATAGGGTTATGGGTATATTCAGGGACACTGAAGGTAAGAGCCAGTGTATGTTTTCAGAGCAGGACTGGGTAACCTGTGGCCCTCCAGATGTCTTTGCTTACCACCCCCATAAGCCCCAACCAGTGTAGCCAATAGTGAGGGAGTTGTAGGCCAAAACATCTGGAGGGCCACAGTTGCCCACCCCTGGATTAGAGTTGGCACCAACATTTCACATCAATGATATTCCAAGCAAACATTGAGGTTCTGCATCAGGTGTGAAACCCCTGGAATTGTGAGAGAAGGAAAGCATATTTTTTAAAATGATTTGAAGGAAGAATGGATTGAAGCAAAAATTGAAGCCAATGTGGTGGTTTCCCCATAGGTGAGGAGAAGCCTCCACATTTGCTTCAGTGTTTTCTTCGAGACCTTTGATAAGACTAGCAACATTTGTCAGTGGAGAAGAAGGCTACAGGCAAAATACAAACAGGACATTTCCCTAAAGAGGATCGTTTAGATCCATCAACAGCAAACCATCATTCTCTTATTTACGTCCTCTCCCCAAAATGAATTAGCAGGGAAAACCATACCATATATCAGACAAGCGCAACTGTGTCCCAGTTAGCCCAGGTTTCACATCAACAGAAATTGCATCGGTGACACCTGGGCCATGCCAAATAGCATGGGTATTTTGGATCTGAATTTCTGCATTCAAAATGGCAAAGGGTATTTGCTGCTATCTCATGATTGAACTGGAGCAGCCTCCCCCAAACTGGTGCCCTCTAGATGTGTTGGACTACAATTCCTACACTATTGGCCATGCTGGCTGGGGCCTGGGGGATGATGGGAGCTGTAGTCTAACACACCTGGAGAGTGCCAGGTTGGGGGAGACTGAACTACAGACTATCAAGTTATATTAAAAAACAAACAAACAAACCAGGACTGACGGCTTGGGACTTCACAATTCTATTCTCATTGACAATTCCCATGTTTCATTGCAAGGCAGAAGGCAAAGTGATGTGTTGGATAATCTATATTTAGTGCATCTGGGCATTCAGCAAAGACAGAACTTCTGAGATCAGACATCTTGATCTTTCTAGATTCAGCCAAATTTCATCCCATAACAATAAGATTTCACAGTAGAAGTAGGCTAGCAGATGTGGCTGATCAAATTATAAGTGGTTCTAGCTGATTAACTCTTGATTGAGTTTTTCAAAGAACCCTAAGGGATTTCAACACATCTTCCATTAATTTGAAACACATATTTAGTGGAAAATTTGTGTCCAAATATGCTTAGACAGTTCTGATCATTTAACTGTGTTGAAGACAAAGAGTGGGCATCAGGTACCTTTAGGGCACAATCCTATACATGTTTAGACATGTAGGAGGCAGTGGGGGGAGTGTTGGGGGCCAGAACATACTGAGGCTGGGCGGCAGGCGCTGGCGGAGCGCTAGGGGCAGGCCATGCCAGCTAAGGGGAACAAGGGAGAGATGTGTAATATCTGTCCCCTGCTCCGGGCCTGTCCAGAGCCAAAGGATGGCTGGGGGAGGCGTGACCCCATCTTCTGGCCTTCGTTTGCTGCTCTGCAATGCCAGGTCTGTTACCCAGAAAACCTCCCTCATCCATGACATGATCCTGGATGAGGGTGCAGACCTGGCATGTATTACGGAGACCTGGCTGGCCGAGGCTGCTGCTCCAACCCTTGCAGCCATGTGTCCAGCTGGATTTTCGTATGCACAGCAGCCGAGGGCTGGGGATCGGGGAGGGGGAGTGGCTGTTATCTACCGAGAGTCCTTGGTCTTCACCAGACCCCCTCTCCGGGAGACCAAGGTTGTTGAGTGCATGTACTGGAGGTTGGGCCCGAAGGGCAGTCTGGGGATTCTGCTCGTGTACCGTCCACCCCGCTGCATGACTGACTCCCTGGCCGAGGTGCTTGAGGTGGTCTCTGATGTGCGTGTACAGTCCCCTAACTTACTGGTGTTGGGGGACTTCAACGTACATTTGGAGGCCATCCTCACAGGAGCACCTCGGGACTTCATGGAGACCATGGCCTCCTGGGAGCTGCACCATATTCTAACTGGGCCCACCCATGTAGCCGGTCATGCACTAGACCTTGTGTTTGTTTCTGGAGAAGCGGGGAGTGATCTGGAAGTCGGGGGTATATCCACCACCCCCTTGTCGCTGTCAGATCACTATCTGGTGATGTTGGACTTCTCGGTTCCACAACCCCTCCGCAGGGGTGGAGGACCCATTAAAATGGTCCGCCCCAGGCGTCTTATGGATCCAAATGGATTCCTGAACGCGCTTGGGGATTCTCTGGGGCATGCCAACGGCCACTCGGTCGAGACCCTGGTGGGTGGCTGGAATGCCGCAATCACTGGGGCATTAGATCGGGTGGCTCCGAAATGCCCTCTCCCCCTGAACAGGGCTCGGACTGCACCATGGTTCAATCCGCGGTTACGAGCTCTGAAACAGGAGGTGAGACGGCTAGAGCGCCGGTGGCGGAAGTCTCGCTCCAAAGACGATCAGACACGGGCTAGAGCTATATCTTCAGCCTATCACGTGGCGGTGAAGGCAGCAAAAAAGGAATATTATGCTGCCTCCATTGCGTCTGCAGAGTGCTGCCCCAGGAGGCTGTTCCAAGTGGTCCGGAGCCTGCTCGGTCCTGTGGCTCCGGAACCACTGGAGCATTCTAAGGCCTCCTGTGAGGCTTTGGCAAGGCACTTTGCAGATAAAATTGATCAGATTAGGTGTGTTACTCTGCACACTGTGGATACAGTTAGTGAGCAAGAGGCGGCCTGTGGCAAACCGGTTTTGTGGGATCGGTTCCAGCTTCTTCCTCCTGATGAAGTGGACAAGGTGCTTTCATCTGTAAGGCCAACCACCTGCTTACTTGATCCTTGCCCATCTTGGCTCATTATGAGCTGCAGAGAGAGACTGGGTGAGGGGATCAAGGCGGTGGTGAACGCCTCCCTTGAGGAGGGAGTGATGCCATCAGCCCTCAAGGAGGCAGTGATAAGACCGCTCTTAAAGAAGCCCTCCTTGGATCCTCAAGTTCTGAACAACTTTCGCCCAGTCTCAAATCTGCCATTTTTGGGCAAGGTGATTGAGCGGGTGGTGGCGGTGCAGTTGAAGGCACACTTGGAAGAAACTGATTATCTAGACCCATTTCAGTCAGGCTTCAGGCCTGGGCATGGGACAGAAACGGCCTTGGTCGCCTTGGTGGATGATATGAGGAGGGCTCTGGATAGGGGTGAATGCTCCTTCCTTGTTCTCCTCGACCTCTCAGCGGCTTTTGATACCGTTGACCACGGTATCCTCCTGGACCGCCTGGAGGGGTTGGGCATTGGAAACACTGTATTGCGGTGGTTCCAGTCCTTCCTCTCTGGCAGGTACCAGAGGGTAGCACTGGGAGAGGAGGTTTCGGACCCGTGGCCACTTACTTGTGGGGTGCCACAGGGTTCCATCCTCTCCCCGATGCTATTTAACATCTATGTGAAGCCACTGGGGGCTATCATCAGGAGGTTTGGGGTGCAGTGTCATCAATATGCGGATGACACTCAGCTCTACCTCTCATTCAAATCTTCACCAAGGTTGGCCGTAGAATCCCTGTCCAAATGTCTGGAGACGGTGAGTGGCTGGATGGGGAGGAATAAGCTGAAGCTCAACCCTGACAAGACCGAGGTACTTTTGGTGGGAGACAAGAGGAGGCTGGGGGATGTTGACCTGGTGTTGAATGGGGTACAGCTACCCTTGAAAGACCAGGTCCGCAGCCTGGGGGTCATTTTGGACTCCCAGCTGTCCATGGAGGCTCAGGTGTCAGCTGTGAGCCGGACAGCGCTGTATCAACTCCATCTGATACGGCGGCTGTGCCCCTACCTTCCCGACCATCTGCTCCCATCGGTAGTACATGCCCTGGTCTCCTCTCGTTTAGACTACTGTAATGCGCTCTACGTGGGGTTACCCTTGAAGACGGTTCGGAAACTGCAGCTGGTACAGAACGCGGCGGCTCGCCTGATTAAAGGCAGCCGCCGGCGAGATCACATCACTCCAGTGCTGAAGGAGTTGCACTGGTTACCAGTTGTTTTCCGGGCCAAATTCAAGGTGTTGGTTTTGACCTTTAAAATCCTATATGGTTCCGGCCCAGCCTATCTTAAGGAGCGCCTCCAGCAACACCAGACAGGCCGCTTAATGAGATCAGCCTCGGATGGCCTTCTCTCTGTCCCATCAGCCAGGACAGCTAGACTGGTGGAGACGACGGAGAGGGCCTTCTCTGTGGTGGCCCCCACTCTGTGGAACTCCCTCCCTAGGGAAGTCCATCATGCCCCCTCTTTAATGAGCTTCCGTCGTGCATTAAAAACGTGGTTGTTCAGGCAGGCATTTGGGGTGGGTTAGGGTATTTTTTTTAAAAAAAAATTATGGTAAAATTTTATTGTTTTAAATTGTTTATGGTGGGTTGTACATCGCCCAGAGTGGCTGGGTGACCAGTCAGATGGGCGATTAATAAATTTAATAAATAAATAAATAAAGACAGAGAAAAGTCCTACAGCTCCCAGCATTCCCCAGCCATCATGGCTGGCTGGGAAATGTTGGGAGTCATAGGATTTTTTTTCCTGTCTAAACATGCATAGGATTGCACCCTTAATAAAGAGTATAATACTCAAGTTTCTCCTTGCCTGGTCCAGGCAAGATTTAAAAAGGAAACAACAGCTATAGGGGTACCATGAATAGGTATACTAGATATGCAGTTTTAATTTAGTTGTCAATTTAGTAATTTATAATGTTTTTAACCTTTGTAAAACCCAGAAAGCATTGGCTATGGGATGGTATAGAAATGTAAATGATGATGATGATGACATTACACATGAACATAAGAGCATAAGAAGATCTCTGCTACAACAGGCTGAGGATGTATCTAGTCCCGCATTTTGTTGCCAGCATTGACTAGCCAGTTGCCTTTTGGAAACCCAGAAGCAGTCCATGAAGGCAAGAGCCTTCTGCCATTCTAGGCCTATGGCAGTCTTCCCGAACCTGATGACTTCCATTGTTTTGGACTACAACTCCCGTCACCCCTGACCATTGGCCATGCTGGTTGGAGCTGATGGGAACTGAAGTCCAAAACATCTGGAGGGTACCAAGCTAGGGAAGGCTGCACTGGAGTGTTGGACTTGGCCCGGATTCAAATCTTCCCCATTGGAGAAGGATGGTGTATGGCTTATGCTGTTCAGAGAGCATGCCTTTCAAGATGGAGGTTCCATTTAGTTATCATGACTAATAGTTACTGAAAGAACTAGATCTAGACCTGAACCCCTTTGAGATTCAGACCAGCTTTGTAATGGGCTGTTTTTTTCCCCTGCTTTTCCTGCAAGGAGCTGAAAGAAGCATCCATGATCCTCCACCTGCCTCTGTTTTATCCCCACAACATCCCTGTGAGGTAGCTTAGGCTGAGAGGTGGTGACTGGCCAAAGGCCTACTATGTGCCCTGAAAGAGAGGGAGGCATGGTGGGGTGGAGGGGGGCAGGGGAGAGAGAAGCCATGCTGCCAGTGGAGACTGGTGGCTCCAATGTCAGTGGGGTAGAGAATCCACTCCGGGTTTCAGTCAGAACCAGTCAGAGCTCTAAGGAGCTATCCAAAGTGCTCCTTAGAGTCCTGAGTGGTTCTGAGTGAATCCCAGAGTGGATTCACTGCCCCACTGACATCGGAGCCACCAGCCTCTACCGCATGCTGCTGCCTTTACCCCACTATCAAATATATTTGGGGGCAAGGCATGGGAGGAAGGGCAAGAGTGCTGACTGGCAGTAGTTGTGGTAGTGGGGTTTACCCCAACAATACAAGGCAAATGGACCGCAGGCCCAAATGTGGAAGAGCGGATTTTCAAAGGGGAGGAGTTTATATTCTGATCTATCCCAATTTGAATGCCACATTCATACCATATGCTAGAGATCCCTTAGGCATGCCAGAGCTCTGCAGCCACTTCAGAAGGGCCCCCCTCCCCTCATGCCAGTGGCTACATTTCCAAGCCCCCCACCCCCTCCATAGAAGGGAAATATCACATCATTTTCATTTTGTTTATTACATTTCTATACCTCCCAATAGCCAAACTTCTCTGGGTGGTTTACAAAGATTAAAAACCTTAACAATACAATATTGTATGTAATATAAATACCATTTACATACAAACATTTAAACAGACAACAGACAACATAGTCCAAATGATTAAGAACAAATCAAAGTACTTCTGGGCGGGGTGTGTGGAATCAGGGAAAAAGTGATTTTCACAACCACCCACCACCACCTTCTCATCACTCCTCCTACACCAGGTGGGAGGAGAGGGAGGGGGGGCATTGGTTTTTGACTGACAGGCAGCTGTAGCTCCAACTGGGCAATGACTTTACCAGGGGTCTCCAATCACAGCACTTTTGAGAGGGGCGTTGAAGTAACATATCAGAAGTTGTTCCAGTGTTTTCAATGCTCTTTTGCAAGATGACTCTCCTAGGAGCAGCAATGTTGGAAGAGTTGTGGAGCTGTTGGTGGCTGCGTTTTGGTTTTGTGACCTTCTTATTCCAATCCAAGACAATCCTACTCTAAAAACCAGTCCATTGCCTCCTAATTCTTATTTACTCTTGCCGTTGTTTGCATCAAACACACACAGAGAGTGTGTTGTCTTGTGTACAAGTGCTACATTTTCAGATTTCAATAAAGTGTCATCCATTCTACCAAGTATGAATCAGGAGCATGGGAAAAATCATTTTGCCTGCAAGACAGTTTCTGGGAGGAGAGGCAGAGGTGGAAAAACCAATTCTCCCCTCCCATTTTCTTTCTTTCTTTAAATATTTATAAGCTGTTTTTCTGGACAAAGTCTGTCCAATCAACTCTGAAGGTGCCTCATACACCCCCCCCCCTCATCTGAAATTTGACAGGCTATTATGCCTGTAGATTTCATCCAACTCTCAAATGAATAAAGCAGTTTTACCTATTTGTTGGTTTCCCTATTATAGTCCATGGGGAGAGAAATAAAAGTTTTGGGAAAACTGAAGCGAAGCTCTGCCTCACATCTGACACGAAGTCTGTCTTGTCTGAAGTAGTCCAAAGAGAAGCAGTCCTGTACCTGAAGCATCAAAGTGGTCTGAAACGATTCATTTTTTTTTTTCTGTGCACATCCCTAGAATCATGGAACTGGGTACAACTTCCAGCAAGGCAGCCATGTCAGTTTATGGTGGCAAAAACAACAAAGTTGCAGGACCTAATAAATGCCATTGTAACTTTATTCTTCTGTAAAATGTTACAAGATCTTATGCAAATTGTGAAGCAGGGAAAAAAGCAGGGATTACACCATGGGTGAAAAATCTGCAATGACTTCTCTTTAAATCAGGGGTGAGTGACTTTTGGCCCTCCAGATGTTTTGGCCTACTACTCCCACCAGCCCTAGAGAGGATAGCTAATAGTGAGGGATCTTGGGGGTTGCAGGATGAAACAAGTTTCCCTCCCCTGCTTTAAATATTATGACTCTCATTGCCCTAGTATCTTCAGTCTACAATCTTTCCACTTTCTATATTTTCTTTTATGCTGAAAATGTCTTGGACCTGATGCCTGCCTGCCTGCCTGCCTCCTTCCTTCCTTCCTTCCTTCCTTCCTTCCTTCCTTTCTTCCTTCCTTCCCTCCTTCCCTCCTTCTTTCATAACATAAGAAGAGCCCTGCTGGATTGGACCAAATCCTATCTACTAGCCCAGCATCCTGTTTCTTTCCCACAGTGGCCAACCAGATGCCCATGGGAAGCTTACAAGAAAGGTATGAGAGTCAACAACTGGCATTCGAAGGCATGCTGCCTCTAGTCCTGGAGGCGTCATGTAGCCATCATGACTGGAAGCCATTGATAGCCTTACCCTCCTCTACTATGTCTAATCATTCTTTAAAGCAATCTTGATAGCTAAAACTGCCAATTCCATAGTTCAGCCAGATGAACGCAGGAATTCGCGAACAGCATGTCATGGCATACTAGTGTACCGTGAGAGGACTGCTAGTGTTCTGCAAACAAATAGATGGGGGGAGCAATGCTATGCAAAACAATGCAAAGTCACTGGGTGACTTTGGGCCAGTCACACACTCTCAGCCCAACCTACCTCACAGGGTTGTTGTTGTGAGGATAAAATGGAGAGGAGGAGGATAATGTAAGCCGCCTTGGGTTCCTTGCAAGAGGAATAAAGGCGGGATATAAATGCAATAATGAATAAATAAATGGCCCCTAGACAGTGTCTGTGGGGCCATAGGATACTTTGGATTCCTCAATCTGAGGTCGGAGATGTGCTCTGACCTCGAAGGGGGGGGGAATCAGAGCTCCGCCCCCTACCCCTCACAGCCAGCATGGAAAGAACTGTGCTGGCTGACCTCTGAGGACAGGAAAGTGACCTCAGAGAGGGTGGAAAGGGGGCATTCCAGTGGGTGGGGAGAGGAGGAGGCTGGAGAGGGCAGGGTATGAGTTATCCTGAGGACTCTCCAGGCTCCTTCTCTCTCCCTCTGAAATGCCTTTGCTAGATGAACAAAAAAGCCTGTCTAGTGAAAATGCAGGGCAGGAGGACGGGGAAGTGAAGATTGCTTCCACCATTACTCATGCCCTGCATAGGATGATCATAAGCCTCTTAGTTTGGGGCTTATGATAGATGAGGGCACAACCCACATGATTCTGCCCTAAATAAATAATGAATGGTGTTGAAGCCGTGGATGCCCTGCATTGGCAGAAGATTGGACTAGATGACCTTTGATTCTCCTTTCAACCTGAAGTTTACTTACTATACATGTCTACTCATAAGTATATCTCCTTGAGTTCAATGACACTTACTCCCATATGTGGATATAGGACTGCAGTCTTAGAAGTAAGTCCTACTAAGTTCAAATAAGATTTTCTCTCAAGAAGGGTTAGGATTTCAGCCTAAAGATTCCCCACCACCCAAAGCAATACCTATCCACAGGAGGCTACTCAATGCATCTAGGATGAGTCTCTGCTCTGGGCTGGCCTCCTTCCAACAAGCCACCATGGGTATGGGAGGTTTATTTTGGTGTATGTGTGAATTGGAAGCAATTAAATGATACCCAATGGAGAGAGGCCCAATAATTTCCTATCCTCAAAAAAGGCTGTCACATGTCTCTTTGAATGAGCCACTGCTCTGGCTTGCCTCCTTCCAGCCAGGAGGCACACCTGGATCAGTGACTCATGCAGGAATGTGAGAGGTGGACTTCAGTAAAGGGAACATGACTACAGAAGCTGTGCGGGTCTATATTTTCAAAAAATACTACAGTGACCCACAAAATTATACAGTGTTTAACAGCCCATTCCTCTGCACGTTTACTCAGAAATAAGTCCCACTGAGTTCAGTGGGTCTTACTCTTTCAGATGTGTGCCTTAGATTGTGGTTGATCATGCTCTTAAGGCTCAACACCTACATACCAGTGTAGCTGGTGTCATGTTGATGCCATATGTTTAAAATAATATATTGTTTTAAAACAACAACAACAAACACTCCCAGACACAAAATACTTTGATGATGAGGTGCCTACGGTTTGGGTTCTGCTTTTCTGACCTCTGCTTTTTCTGTTTGTATGTAGTTAGTTATAACATTGCTCATCATCATGTTGACACAATTGGGACATGGTGGCCAGTTAAGTAGACGCAGGACAGGAGAGTTGTCTGTGATGGTGGTGTAAACAACACGGATGGAGGATAAGGCCACAAATGTTACTAGTACTTTTCATGTGCTCCTACTGACTGCCAGTCTGCCACCCACCTGAAGTACATGGATTCTGAAGCATAGCTGTGACCTGCTCTGTTCCAGCACAACTGTAAGCTACTGATACTCATTTATCATTCCCCATTGATCATTACAACCTATTCAGTTGCTGCTCAGCTGAATGAGACTCATTCTCTCTTCTTGTCACAAAAACATCCCAATAATTTGTTCATGTTGACTGTTGCCTCTACATGCTTCTTTGCAGAGGAAACAGCAATCCACGTACTGTTTTGCTATTTTTTAAGTTTTCCTGTGGCAGCTCTAATCACATGGGGTACAATTACGGATGAATGAAAGAAAATGTCTATTTTGGTGTCTCTCAGTTCCTCATTTTTCTCATCTTAGGTTCAGTTCATCCTGAACCTTGAGGGTTTCTTTTAAAAAGTTTGCATGAAAATTCATATACGTTTTTAGCGCACATTTCTCTGACTACATGCATTTTGTATGCAATTTTGCTGAATGTAAACATTTTTGCAATCATGTTTTCCTAATATAATCCATTTTGTAATGTTATTTCATTCATATCCACATTTTTGTGTCCACTTTCCCCTAACGTATGCATTTTTGTAGGAATTTCTTCTAGTGGCGAATGCCATTGCAAAATTTGGAAAAGGGAGAATTTTGAGGCATAACTAGTCTGAAAGTGGTCACTTTTTAGGTCACTTTGCATTAAATTAGGTCACTTTGCATTAAAATGAGAACTGAAGGAAGTTCTCCCCCATCCTTGGGTACAATGACCACAGGGAAGTTCTCCTGTGCCCACTCCATTGAAATGAATGTAAGCTGAGCTGAACCACTGTCCTGTTCTTGCACTGTCCATCCATTTCATGCATGCATGCATTTCAACAGGAGTGGAGCAGAAATTCCCAATGCATTGTGCCCCTTTGGAGGCCGGTTTTCTAGCCATGTGGTGAGATGAATTATTCCATGTCCCCATCTTCCCCATCTTTCAGATGATTCATGATGAAGATTCAAATCAAAATGGCTATTCTCCCCCTCTAGCCCAGCAATGTTTTCATGAATTAATGGATATGTAGTGATGAGATGCTCATGCCACAACACTCCAGAAGAAAGCAATTGACAAACGATTGTGTATCTGGTTTATACATTTATAGATTTTAAGGAATATAAATAGATTGTAAAATGTGAAACATTTCAGCATAAAACACTAGCTTCAGTCACAAACAGGAGCATGCTACAATGCCACTTATAAACTGAGCCAGAACCAATCAGGAACAGGCCACGCGCCCATGCTTCAATGGGGGAAACAAAGATTAACCATCAGCACCTGTATTCCATGGCCAATCAAGCTGCATTAAGAAACACCATGCCTTGTTTCATCTTATTCTTCACACTGATATTGGGTTTCAGCTGATCAATAAGCATTGCCTCCTTTAACTTTCTCCTTTGGAAGGTCTGTTCAATTGCTTTCACAGAGATCTTCACTAAAGTTGCTCTGCCAGCATGTTTCTCCCTCATGTTTATCATGCAATTGCCTTTTCATTGATGATAGATTACAGTGTGAGTTTAGAACTATTGGGTTATTATTGTTTTTTGCTGGCTAGGGGATTATGGGAGTTTGAAAACACCACACCAGAGAAGAAAACACCACACCAGAGAAGACTGGTTTAGATCAAGCATGGGAATCCCTTCTGAAGATGTTGGACTCCAATCTACCTCAGCCAGCATGGCCAATGGGGGGAGTTGCACTCCAACAACATCTGGAAGGCCACACATTCTACAGAACGTCAGAAAGGGCAGCACACATGTGTAGAGCTGCAGGAGTGTAGGCTCTCCACCTGTTTGGTTACTATGGAAGTTCTGGTTTCTTGATCAGGTGAAGAGCCCATAAGCATACTCCTGTATGCACCAAGGCTCTCTTTTCCAATGTTCAACATAACATGCAATGCGGGTTGGGCTGGAAGGCACAAGGATGGCAGCAGGATCAGGACCGTGCTCTTCACCACTTACATGTATGGTATGCACATGGAGGTAACATGTGAACAGCCCTACTCTCAAACAGGTTGTTTTTTTCATGGGAGAAGGTGCTCCTGGGATGCCAGAGGGAAAAGTTCAAGACTCGCCAGGATCATAGTTCACGACAGCTGTTTGACATCTGAAAACATCAGCAAGGGAAGAACTGTCAAGAGGTGTCTCCAATGGCAGAGAGTCCAGCAACTTCAAACTCCTTGGACAATGCAGAATTAATTACAAAGTGATGTTTTATTGCCCGGGAGAGACAAGGATGAAGGGATGGTAACGAGACACCATGCACATTGTTTTTCATTTCTTCATTTTTAATCTTGTTGTTGGATCTCTCTGATCCTTTTAGAAGAATATATCAAGGCATGTCAAGTGATTCCAATTTTGTTTTGTTTTTAAAGTGTTGATATGCAGGAGTTTGGAAGTTATCATGGTGATGGCCAATTTGTGTCCATTACAAGGATGGGATAAATGCCAGACAAAGGCAGCAACTCCCAAGCCCACAAGCAGAGTGCAATCCCACTGATTTCAGTGCATCATATCATCTGCATGGAAGAATAGACTTTGAGGATTGCACTCAAATGCATACTCTAGGGATCAGATACAGGGCTCCTATAGAGACACATGTTCAAATCTAACTAATCATGATCATACAGGATGTTCTTGAGAAAATTACTTCCCAAGCATTGATTGTTTCTGGCACACATTTGGACATTTTCCTTTGCTTGAACACAGAGGGCACATCTGCAAGTGCATCCCTTTTGAGACAACCTTGGAGTCATTGGATTAGGCTCACAATCATTAAGCATTGGTATATTCCATGTAAAATTTGAATAATAATGGGCCATTTGCAGAAGGAAACATATGTAAGAGTTCTTCTGGGGGCCTTGCTTGCCAATTCACATTTTATTATCAGACTGGAGTGGAAATTGCCTATTTCAGCTCAAATTCTCTTCACATAATAATAGTTGATATTTGCAGTTGTGGCGATTGCTCCCAATAATTGTGTGTGTCTATTTGTGTGTTCTTTCCCTTTTCTCCCTTCCCATCAGTAGCAAAAGAAAATGCAGTGACTCTGTCCATATGGCAGTTCTGTGTACCTGGAAACAAACACACTGTATGAAATCCAATGAAGCGTTTCTGCTGATGGAACTGGGAGGGGGCAACCCCCCGCCCTGGAGGATTTTGTACTTGTCTGTTATTTAAAAAGGAAATATCCACATGATTACAGTCACACCATGTGGATTGTGGACATAAAATAAAACGAAAGATGGAACCTTTCTTGTCTGATGCGGGGAATACACAGCAGAGAACATCTAAAACCATTGTTCATATCTGCTAGGTAGAGAGAAGCAACAGATGTATGCAAACCTTTTCAGTGATGCTTTTTAGCAGAAGTCTTTCTCCAGAAATCCTAGACATTTCTAGAGAGACATTTGGAAGCCAAGGGAGCAAAAGGGACAAAATGGCACCACCTCTTAAGCTTGTCCACGCCAAAAAGTCAATTGGTTAGCTCACACTGAGGTTTACTGCTGCAGGGGTTGATACTAGCCTAACCTAGATTGGTCAGTGGAAAAAAAGAAGGCTTTAATTCTGTGAACCTGATGCCCAGTCACATTGCATTGTCAGCAACAGAAGGAAAAACAAGTCTGTGAGTGGAAGATGGTCAGTGGTAGACAGTGAGTTAGTTCTGGTAGGAGACTTATAGAAGTCAACCAAGGTATCGTGTCCTGGAGTAAGGCTGAAACTGATCAGCCCCATATTGTAAAAGGATTTTCAATGAAATGGTTCTTCTCATCTGTGTTGAATCTAGAACCGGTGTGGTTGCCCCAGTGTGGAAATCCCCTGTTTCACTCAGTAGAAGCATCCAGTAGGAGGGAAAACAGGTCTCTTTGGATCCTCTAGAACAAGGCTCACATGCATACATGATCATACCTTTCTGGTGGGATGTGCATTCATTACTGAGTAAAATAGCACCAAAGTGCCAGAATATAGATGTTTTTGGCTGCTCATAATTAAAAATGCATGGCACAGTTTAAGGTCATTTTTTATTCTATGCTAATGGGCAAGGTACAAGCAATTAATTTGTTGGATGAAGTCAATGGCAGATCTTGAGCTAGGACTCCTGCTTATCTGGCACTGAGTAAATAATGAAATTTTGTTATCTGAAGGCAGAGGAAATACTGTGTTCCTAAAACCATAAGGTTTTACAAGCTGTCTTTCTAAAAGGAAAGGAGATATTAAATTCGCTGGAGTGAGGAAAAAACAGCAAGTGGTCTTTGAGGAAGCAATGGCTGGCCAGATCTCTTGTTGGTGGCTCAACTTAATATATTACATGATGTCAATACTAAATAGCTGTCAAATTAATACTGAACGTTACATGAATTTTTATAGTTATTATTCTGCAACATTTTCTACTTGTATATTATATTCAACACATCATTTCCCAACCTTTGGCCATGCACATTTCCTTAAAAATTGGAAATAGCTTGGCTTATTTTCTGAGCCAATCTGATGCCTAGAAAACAATAAACGGATTTAAAATTTGATTGCATGCAACCACCCCCACCCCCCAAATATGAATGGTTCTATCTTTTGATAGATCAAGTATGCTTGCTTCAACTATTCCCAGTCTGATGTAGAAAAAGTAACAGAATGGACAAAGGGAAAGGAGTGGATGGCTGGGAAATGAATGCCTGACATGTTTAGGAGGATTTGGGGATTATTTGTGGATGATCATCCATCCTATCCAAAATTGCCCTGTGCTGTGAGGGAAAACTCAGCAAGGTGCAGTGTTGGGTGGGGGACCTCCAGGCATGCCTACCTCTCTCCACCACTTCCTGAACAGGGGAGACTACCGTGCTCTGTCTGGTGTAAGATGGGGCATCAGCATGAGGTACACATGTGGCAGCTGGAGCTGGCTTGGAAAAGGAAAGTCAGCACATCTGGTGGAGCCATGACAGAGCACAACGCATGGCTTAGCTTCCTCCTTTGCTACCAGTAGGCCCACAAGTGAATAGCATTCCACCTCTTCCTTCCTCTCCAGGCCAATTGGCCAGCAGAAGGGATGTCACAGACACCCAATTGGGTCTGGGAGTTGCCCCCTCCACCTGCAACTCCTGGACTGCGCCTGCCAAGCCCCTGCCCTTGCTCGCCCCCTGCAGCCCCCGGACTGTGCCCGCCCAGCCCCTGCCCTCGCTTGCCCCACTCATGCCCTCCTGGACTCAACCCCGCCAGTCCAGCAAGTGCCCGCCATTTTGCTGCCTTTTTTTATGAAAGAAAGCAAGCTTAAAATGCACATATTTGATGTGCATTCTGCCTCTAATATTGAGCATATTAAGCTTTCCTGTTCCCGTGTATTTAAATATGCACATTTTTTAAGCTCCCTTTTTTTCAAAGGTGGCAAAATGGCGGGCCCAGGGTGAGTGCAGGTGACTCTCCGAGCTCCTGGGGGCTTGAGCACAGGTCCAGGGGAGGCAAGCAGTGCTTCAGCAGGCCCCCAGAGAACCCAGGCTGGGGGGGGGTCACACATCCCCAGCCAGCAGTGCAGCAGCCTGCAAAAGCAAACTATGGAGGGAGAAGGAAGGACAACTTGTCCTTGTCCCAGGAGGAGCAAGTGTCATGGACTGGCAGCTCAGCTGGCCTGCAAGGTGGTTGGTCAGAGACAATGTGACTGGTGAAAGGAACTAAGCAGCAGAGGCACTGGTGAGGCAAGCCGAGCCAAGGAGCTGTGGTTGGCAGGAGACCAGCCTCCCAACCTGCCACCTGAGACAAATGTCTCAGTCTGCCTCATGAGAGGGCCAGGCCTGGCAGCAAGGTAGGTGGAGGGGTTGGGAGGCTGGAGGTAAATGGTGTGGGTGGGAAGGAACTGAGGTCTCCTCAATTCAGGACACCCAGGTTGGAATACAATAAAAAACAATACAATCTGAGTTGTAGTAAAGTGGATGGGGGGAGGTCATAAAGTCCTTGGGAACATTTCTGACTTGCTGAGTTTTATATGCCAAGCAAAGGAGTTAAAAAGCTCAGTGACATCTCTACATTCAACATATGCAGAATCTGATGATATGTACAGCGACTTCAGAGCAAGAATATTGAAAAAGTCCTGGAACCTCCACATGCAGGCCAGAGCCCTTGTTGTATTCCAGAAGTCCTGAAATATTAGGCTGCAGAAGAAATGACTCTTCATCTCTCCCTCCCTCCCCCCCCCGTATTGAATAACAGCATTCCACAATCTTTTTCTTTCCCCTCCCCAGTTGTATTTCAGAACTCAGCAATGTATTACTTCTCTCACCATGCTTTCTTCACTCACTCAGCAGATCCAAACACAATGGTTTATTCTTTTTGTCAGAGGCTCAGAAGGTTTTCCCCCCCTTTCCTTTATAGACCTGTCTTTTTCTTCATCAGTTAAAAACTCCACATCCAGTATAGTTCTAGCTATAGGGAAAAGGTTTAATGTGACAACTTCTACCTGGGCTTCCAGACCCAGAAGCTTCTGTGCCAACCTTGGAGACAATGGAACACCTCATAAATGATGCCTGTGGGTTTGCCATCAATGATCATTATGGTCTCGGTCCAATAAAGGCAGTGCCTGTAGAAACAAATGAACACATCCTGCTATGGCATGAAATTTGTCAGAGAATCTGTTAGCATTTCACAGCCAATTCCCGTTCCTAGAAGCTGTTTGCCAGAACCCACTTTGAATGATGCCACGTTTCTTCCTGGGCAGCCTGCACAGTCTGCACAATTAAGGTCCCTCTATATTCATCTTTCAAGAGACACTTTTTTCAGTCTTCTGTCACACGTGTGCGATTCATGTTCCCCTGAAAGTCACATCAATACATGTCCCATCACATTTAGAGCTGTCCAGGCCTTTAAAAGGAAGGGGATCCATCAATTATGCTGGAGCAAGAGAAACCATAAAACGGTTCCTTTGAGAGCTTGGATATTTCAACTAGGCAGATATATTAGGGGAGGGCATCAGCCAAATCATCACGTATGCTGTAATCCGAGGAGGACAATCATTCTCCTCTGCCCCACCCCAAGAATGTTTCATTAGGACTGCATGAAGTTGGATGTGGAGTATGCCACAGAAAGGAAAACTTGTTCAGCTCTTCATTCTTTTTAGTTGATGATGTGGCCATTTTTTTCTCCAGCTTCACATTTCCATCTACAGTTTGATTAAACTGGAGTAGTTGGATTTAAGCCATTGCTTTCAGTTAGCTTAGACTGGCCGATAAGTCTTGACAACTCCAGGTTTGTGAATTATGTATAATAATTCTATCAGCTCTCAGTCTAATATGAATACTCCTATACATCGGGTGCACAGAATGTCAGACCCAGGGATGAAATCTGGCCCTCCTGGGATTCCCAGATGGTTCCACCCTCTTCCCCTGGTCCACCACCTTCCCCAAACAACTGATCATTAGGTGTTTTCTGTGGGGAATATTGCAACTTCGCCTGCAAGTTACTCGAAGGGGGCAGTGTTGCAGTTAGTTAGTTCATGGGAATTTTCTGACCACAGCTACCTTAGGATCGCTATAGCCTACAGGGTGGTTTCCTGTGATTTCCTCCTTTTGCTCCTCTCCTCTCCTTCCTTCCCCCCTCCCTTCTCTGAACTCCTCCACTGGTGGAAGTACATGTGTTTGCTTTCTTTCTCCTGTGTAATGGAACACAAAATGGACTAAAGAAGCTCTTTTGGGGGTACCTGCATTTTATATGCAAGAACATTTGTGAGTAAAACCATTTTATCTTTTCTTCACTAAAGAAGGGTGTGGTCTCCTTTTATTGTGCTAAGGTAGCACGAGTGCATGTGGGACTGGTAAACATTCATTCTTTTTTTGCCTTTTTCTTCTTCTCAGGTAATTGCCTTTCTAACAGCAGGCATCATCACTAAATAATCCCATCAGTTTCGAGACTTTTCTGCAATTTTTTCCTCATTCTAAAAGGTTGGCATGCCTCACCTAAGGCTAGGGGTGTATGGATTGTACTCGCCCTCATCCACTGTGTGGTCTGTGGGGAGGGGGGAGGTGATCTGGTCCTCCCCCTGGAATCCTCACTAGCTGGCTCCTCTCTGTGGCGAGTCCGTGGAGCCTCCAGCCAGGCCTGTCCGCAGCCGGACTTCCAGCCACTGCCACGCAAATGGCGTCTGGCATAGCGGACGCCTTTTGTCGTGATAGGCTACATAAAGATTTACGTAGCCTATCATGGCAAAGAGCAGGGATGCAAATGGCAAAGCGGATTGGGCCGCTACACCAGATGCCATTTGTATCCGAAGACAGGCAGCAGTGGACAGCAGCGGACGGACGGCAGCAGGTAGGATCTGGCCGGCACAAATTCCCCTGGGTGGCGGAGGTGAGTCTTTCATTGTGCCGCGGACTCCGGGAGGCCATGGTGGAATTCTCCACCATCCCTACCTGAGGCTCGGTTACTGGCAGGAAGAGCTTTAAGCTAAAATATGCTGGTTTATTTGACCCCACCCTTTTGGCTTTAACATCTCCATTTTGGAAAGTTTCTCCAAAATGCAAATTGGCCCTTGGGCTGAATGAAGTTCAACAGTCCAGGTATGCATATTATTGGGAAATAGAATTCCTGATTTTCCACTGGAAGCCTTTGAGCAGGCTTACACACACACACACACACACACACCACCACCACCACCACCACCACACAGAGAACCAGAACTTATATACCTATGTGAGTAGGCCCAGTTCACATGCTCTTGTCTTTTACACAAAAAAGAAAAGAAAAAAGGTCAGATCAGACCAGACCAGGCCCCCTTCCAGTCACCTTACCCCTTGCCCCCAACCACCCTGAGTTGGTGGTTTCCCAGCAGTTTTTTCCCCCCATTCTAAAAGGTTGAAATGTCTCTCTTAAGCCCTCCCCTATAATCTGCATGAGAATATGCATGCACAGTTCACATGTCTGACTTACCCTGGGACCTTTTAAGGAGTCCTTACCCCTATTGTTTTAACCTGGCACCACTAGGGTGTGTGTGTGTGCATGTGTGTGTGTCTATATGCAAACCAATTTAAGTGGGTTTTGGGTTGCTCCAGCTTTACCAATGAGACTAAATCTACCCTGAAATACCCTGACAAATTACTTTATTTATTTATTTCACTTATATCCCACCTTTCTTCCATCGTGGAACTCCAGGTGGCTACATATGGTTCCCAGGTGGTCTCCCCTCCAAGCACTGACCAGACCCAGACCTGCTTAGCTTCAGCAAGGTGGCTGTCTCATTTGCCTTCCTACCATATCTTGGGACATGTCAGTTAGTAACTGACATATCTTGGGTGGCAGTTAGTAAACATGTCTTGGGTGGCAGTTAGTAACTGCCACCACCTATTGAATTAACAGAGCCATACAAAAATCTTAAGTATCTTGGGATGGGGAAGGAAGAAGAAATCTCACAGGGGTACCAAGTCATGGCTTGCCAGCTCCCAATCTCTGCCACCCATCTTCTCAAAGGGTTAAGAAATACTTTTTTCATTCATTAATTTATTACATTTCTATACCAGCCAATAGACAAAGCTCTCTGGGTGGTTTACAAAGATTAAAACCTTAAAAATACATTAGAAAAACCATTTACATACAAACATATAAACAGGCAGCACACACATATATCTAAAACAATTTCAAACAATCAGCAATAATCAGGATCTGATTAAAAACCTCATCATATGCTTTCATATGCCTTGGAGAAGAGGAAGGTCTTAACCTGGCACCGAAAAGATAACAATATTGGTGCTAGGCGGGCCTCATCGGAGAGATCATTCCAGAATTGGGGGGCTGCCACTGAGAAGGCCCTCTTCCTTGCTGCATCCTGCTAATCCTCCCTCCATGGAGGCACCTGGAGGAGGGCCTTGGATGCTGAACATAGTGTACGGGTTGGTTCATGCTGGGAGAGGTGCCCCATCAAGGATTGTGGTACCGAGCCATGTAAGGCTTTATAGGTCAAAACCAGCACCTTGAGTTGGGCTTGGAAACATACAGGCAACCAGAGCAAGTGGGCCAGATTCAGTGTTCAGACCATCTTGTCCCTGTTATAAATCTGGCCTGTTTAATAGTTTGGCTAAGAAGTTACATATATGTGTTCATATATGTATATAATTGCATGTGAGTATTATACAAGTTAACCACTAATTTCTCAACTCTCCATGACAACCTGTTTTTTGGTTTGTGGCTTTTTGCCACCTTTGGGGGTTTTTTTAGGTTTGCAAACCTCCAGAAACCTCTGGGCATGCTGATACCTCCCTCTTTGTTCTCTGAGGCTCCACTTTGCCTCCAGGCCTGTCAGCACAGAATAAATGAATTTAGTATTAGACAAAGTGATTACCCATACCAAGCTGTCCCTCCTCAAAGTGAAACATACAGAAAGGAAAAGGATCTCCAAACAGCTTTTCCAGAAACATAAATAATAAATTACAGCATAGACCACACTGGGCTGGGGAGGAGGGGAGATGGGTGACAAAAATTAACAGCAGTCTGAAATGTTGTAATCTCCTCCCTAAGTTTGTTATATGGAGAATGAGACACATCAGCCTTCATCCTGAGTCTTTATTTCCTAGAAACATCTGGTATCAAAGTATTAGTCATCATAAGTTTGCGATGGGCACTCAAGGAAAACACACACACACACACACTATAGTAGAAGATGTACTTGTCTGGCAAGGTTTCTCATAATGTAATGGAGCTCTAGACCAGTCAGAAGGTGCACTTTAAATGGTCATGTTTTTACCTCTGGATTACATTTTCAAACGTCACTTCAGAGCATAAGGGGATGACTCAGCAAGTACTTGAACTGCTGCAGTGGTTTCAATGACTGGATGCCACCGAAAGTGGTTTCTGAATCATCTCCAAGACTTACTTGAAACAATCATTGCAATTGGTTCAGATTTATGTGATTAATGTTTATGTATACAAGAGGTCAAACAGGGGTCGAGATGTCAACAGGGGACACTGTTCATGAGAAGAAGCACTTCTGGCACAGGACTAGTCATTTCAGTGTTCAGGATCAGAGGAGGACCTTAGGAGGGTGAACGTGTCACATTACAGTTGCTGGGGGTGACCCTTAGAGTTCATCTTAGCAATCAAGACATCTGTTAGAGATGAATCATAATAATCACTGCTCTCTTTTGCTAACCATGTTTTGAGTCACCATGGATGAGGCAAAGCACCTGAAAAACAATACAGAATATTTAATAACAATAACAATAATGATATACTCCCTCACATAATATTTTTACATGCGGGACAACTGTGGCTGAAACACGAGCACCAGGGAGGTCTCTTAGCAATGAAAGCTTCATGACAGAACTTCCTTCAAGTCCTGCTTTAAGAAGAACTAGACTGAAGCCACATCTAGTGAAAATATCTTGAGAGAATCAGCATGTTCTTAGCTAAGCGCTGCTCTTTAAGGACAGGGAAGGGCTTGAAGTACAGTCATATTTCATCCCGCTATGCAACTACACCCACAGAGTGCCTGTTTTCTCATTACAGACTCATTTTGGACAACAAGCACTCTAATTAATTTGGAAGCTGGCTCCCTTTTAAGTGATGTTTCATGGGAGGCTGTGGACCGGAGTGAAATCGTCACCCATTTTGCCAGGCAGGGGACTGTCAGGATTCCCTTTGCCCCTGCTGAAAACTTCAAAAGCCAAATCTGTGGCTTTTTATTTTTAATCCACTGACTTCATTGGGTCATACAGATGCAGATTGTCAGTGACAGTCTACAAAGGAAATGCCTTCAGGGAGTTCAAAAGAAAGTTGCCCACCGTTTGAAGAAAAGGCAGGCTACTATCCTAACTTAAGGCGGGGGGATCTCCCTCTCTCTCATGAGGCCTCTAAGTACAGCTGTTCACGCTGGGCCA